>NC_072474.1:75918772-76229189 GCF_027574615.1 Eptesicus fuscus
CGACAGATAGGAAAGAGTAGCACTAAGTTGCAGGGAGATTTCTCCTTTTGATTTTTTTTTATTGTTTAAGGTATTACAAATAGTACATATGTATCCTTTTTTTCCCCCCCATTGACCTCACCCTGGCCTCCCCTACCCCCAGCACATGCCCTCACTTCCTCCACCCCCAGTGTCTTGCATCTGTTGGTTGTACTTATATGCACGCATACAAGTCCTTCAGTTGATCTCTTATCTCCCCAACCCTTTCCTACCTTCCCATTGTAGTTTGACAGTCTGTTCGATGCTTCTTTGCCTCTGTCTATTTTTGTTCAACAGTTTATAATGTTCTTTATATTCCAAAAATGAGTGAGATCATGTGGTATTTATCTTTCACTGACTGGCTTATTTCATTTAGCATAATGCTTTCCAGTTCCATCCATGCTGTTGCAAATGGTAAGAATTCCTTCTTTTTTATAGCAGCGTAGTATTCCATTGTGTAGATGTACCACAGTTTTCTAATCCACTCATCTGCTTATGTGCATTTAGGCTGTTTCCAAATCTTAGCTATTGTAAATTGCGCTGCTATGAACATAGGGGTGCATATATACTTTCTGATGGTGTTTCTGTTTTCTTGGGATATATTCCTAGATGTGGTATTACTGGGTCAAATGGCAGTTCCATTTTTAATTTTTTGAGGAAATGCCATACTGTTTTCCACAGTGGCTGTAACAGTCTGCATTCCCACCAGCAGTGAAGGAGGGTTCCTTTTTCTCCACATCCTCTCCAGCACTTGTCCTTTGTTGATTTGTTGATGATAGCCATTCTGACAGGTGTGAGTTGATACCTCACTGTTGTTTTGATTTGCATCTCTTGGATGATTAGTTACTTTGAGCATGTTTTCATGTGTCTCTTGGCTTTCTGAATGTCCTCTTTCAAAAAGTGTCTATTTAGGTCCTTTGCCCATATTTTGATTGGGTTGTTTATCTTCCTTTTGTTAAGTTGTGTGAGTTCCCTGTAAATGTTGGCGATTAATCCTTTGCACTCGCTTGCTTTTTTCTCGATTCCTTTATTCTACTCGGGATTTAATTTTTTAAATACCCCAGATTTTACAAAGCATGGCATAGAATTAAAAACTGGAGTTTCTTTTCATACAAACTTATTTATTTGGATTTTTTTATATTTCAAATTATTGATACATTCAAAGAGTATAAAAAGAGCTGCTACCAATGCTAACCGCGTCGAGTCACACTCGACATCCGAGTGCAAAATGTTAAACCCTTATCGGTGATTAAATTGGCAAATATGTTCTCCCATGCAGTGGGCTTTCTTATTGTTTTGTTAATGATTTCTTTTGCTGTGCAGAAGCTTTTTATTTTAATGTAGTCCCATTTATTTATTTTCTCTTTAGTTTCCATTGTCCTAGGAGCTGTATCGGTAAAGATATTGCTACAACATATGTCTGATATATTGGTGCCTTGGCTTCTTCTAAGATTTTTATGGTTTCCCATCTTACATTTAAGTCCTTTATCCATTTTGAGTTTATTTTTGTGTATGGTGTAAGTTTTTGGTCTAGTTTCATTTTCTTGCAAGTATCTGTCCATTTTTTCCCAACACCATTTATTGAAGAGTCTGTCTTCTCCATTGTATGCTCTTGCATCCTTTGTCAAATATTAATTGAGCATAATGGCTTGTGTCGATTTCTGGGTTCTCTTGTTCTGTTCCACTGGTCTATATGTCTGTTCTTGTGCCAGTACCAGGCAGTTTTGAGAACAGTGGCTTTGCAGTATAGCTTGATATCTGGTATTGTGATCCCTCCAACATTGTTTTTCTTTCTCAAGATTGCTGCAGCTATTCGGGGTCTTTTTTTATTCCAGATAAATTTTTGGAGAATTTGTTCTAGGTCTTTGAAGTATGCCATTGGTATCTTAATGAGGGTTGCGTTGAATTTATAGACTGCTTTGGGTAGTATGGACATTTTAATGATGTTGATTCTACCAATCCATGAACATGGTATATTCTTCCATTTGTTCATGTCTTCCTCTCTCTTTTTTTAGCATCCTGAAATTTTCTGAGTACAGGTCCTTTGTCTCCTTGGTTAAGTTTATTCCTAGATATCTTAATTTTTTTGTTGCAATGGTAAATGGGATTGCTTTTTAAATTTCTCTTTCTGTGAGTTCATTATTGGTGTATAGAAAAGCCATAAACTTCTGGGTGTTAATTTTGTATCCTACTACATTGCCAAATTCATTTTTTAAGTCCAGTAGTTTTTTGATGGAATCTTTGGGGTTTTCTATGTACAATATCATGCCATCTGTGAATAAGGACAGTTTTACTTCTTCTTTTACAATTTGGATGCCTTTTATTTCTTCTTCTTGTCTGATCGCAATGACTAGTACTTCCAGTACTATGTCGAACAGGAGTGGTGAAAGTAGGCATCCCTGTCTTGTTCCTGTTCTTAGGGAAAATGGTTTTAGTTTTTGCCCATTGAGTATGATGTTGGCTGTGGGTTTGTCATATATGGCTTTTATTATGTTGAGGTATGATCCTTCTATTTCCACTTTGCTGAGAATTTTTATCAAGAAAGGGTGTTGGATTTTGTCAAATGTTTTTTCTGCATAAATGGAAATGATTATATGGTTTTTATCTCCAAGTTTGTTTATGTGGTGTATCACATTTATTGATTTGCGGATATTGTACCATCCTTGCTTACCCAGAATAAATCCAACTTGGTCGTGGTGTATGATCTTTCTGATGTAATGCTGGATTTAATTTGCTAGAATTTTGTTGAGGATTTTGGTGTCCATGTTCATGAGGGATATTGGCCTGTAATTCTCTTTCTTTGTATTGTCTTTATCTGGTTTGGGGATTAGGGTAATGAAGGCTTCGTAGAAAAAGATTGGAAGTGCTCCTTCCTCTTGAATTTTTTGAAATAGTCTGAGGAAGATAGGTTTTATTTCTTTGAATGTTTGATAAAACTCCCAGGCTTGAATTCAGGTAGCGGAGCTGCCCTGTGTGGGCAGGAGGCCTGCTTGCATGGGGCGGGTCTAGCCGTTCCTAAGGTGCTGCTGCAGTGAGCCTTGGGGGAGTAGGGAGGAGCGGGGGTGGGGTGGGGGGGGGTGGGGGGGGTGGGATGGACTCTGTGACTCAGAAATCTGTGGCCGGGATGTCTGGATTCTTGATGTCTGTGGGTCTGCAGCTGTGGTCGCAAGTCTTTGTCCCCAGTGGCTGCAGGGTCCCAGTTTGTGGTTTGCGTCTGAGACTAGACTGGGCGGTGGTGAGGCTAGGATTCTAGTTTCAAGCAGTTCTGTTTTTCAAGATGGCATGGTCTCTGTGCCCGCGCTGGCCACCCCTGGAGTGTCTGCAGTGGCAGCGGGGTTTCACTGTCTAAGACTGCCTGGTTTAGCAGCCCCTTGGAAGACCTGCAGGATCTAACTGACCCTAGCTCACACACACACACACACCCCCCCCACACGTCCACACACTCTATCGCTCCCTCACTCTCTCACACTCCCTCCCTACCTTCTTGCCAGAAGCCCTCTTTTTCCCATGATAGTTTCTTGAATTTACTTTCACTCCCTTATCTCTCTCTTCTTCCACATTGCCTAGTAAGATGCCAATGCGAAGTAAGCCCTCCTTTCAGGCATATGTGCACCAGAGCAGCCAGCCACAGCTGGAGGGAAAACATGAATGCACTCACTACTTTCATTTTAAAATCACAATCACCAGCCTCATGTGTTTCCTCAGGACTGCCTTTCTATCCCACTCAATTTCTTTATTCAGTTTAGCTTCTCATTCTTTCAAAAGATCATTTCACATCTTTACCTCTTTCCTTAGGGTTTCAACATCCCTTTTGCTTTCTCACTCTGAGATGATGACTCTATTTCTATAGCACTGAGAAAATGAAAATAATCAGAGGACAAATACCTCATTTTCTCACCATGAAATCTGCCCACTCCATGCGTCTGGATATATAATTATTGCCTATCTACCTTTCCCCATGGATGAACTCTACATTTGTGCATTGGATTCCAGTCTTTCTGACTTATTCAAATAAAATTATTCCTGCAATTTTCTCATTTCCTTTTCTGTTTTGTTTTGTTTTGTTGTTGTTTTAAAATATATTTTTATTGATTTCAGAGAGGGAGGGAGAGAGAGAGAGAGAGAGAGAGAGAGAGAGAGACATCAAAGATGAGAGAGAATCATTGATCGGCTGCCTCCCGCACCGCCCCTCCTCTCTCCCCCCCACCCCCCACTGGGGATCAATCCTGCAACCCGGGCACATGCCCTTGACCGGAATCAAACCTGGGACCCTTCAGTCCACAGGCTGATGCTCTATCCACTGAGAAAAACCAGCTAGGGCTCCTTTTCTGTTTTGAATACTATTGTAGCATATTAAATCTCTCCAGAACTTAGAGTCTTAAGATAAGTGTTTTAGTATCTCTTATAGGTTCTGTGGAACAGGAAGTGGTCAGCTGGGCTGTTCACACTAAGGGTTTCTCAGGTAATTGCAGTCATATCATGGTTGGAACTTGCACAAATGGAGCATGGGGTCAGGAGAAGCTGGGGATTGACTGGGTATTTCATTTTACATAGACTCAGAACTTCTCTCTATGGTATCTCTGCCTGAGCTTTGGGCTTCCTTACAGCCCAGTAGCTATAGGGAACTCAAAATATATAGCAGTTTAGAGCTATAGTGGGGGTGTTCCAGTGATCAAGGAGTACATTTTTTGTCTTTTTTGTCCTAGCCTCAGATGTTTCACACAGCATCTATTCTGCTGATCCTTTTGATTATAAAATGTACAGATTTGAGGGGAAGGAATATAAACCCCACTTTTTGATAAGGGGAGTGTTAAGGTCACAATGTGGGATGGAAATGATTGTCATTTTTGGAAAATAAATCTGTCCCATAGGTTAGTGAATGTTTTCTTTGCTACTAAAGTAAAAAAAAAAATCTCCATATTGCTATGCCTCCTAACTGTATGCCTTTACTTTCTTTTATTGCAAATTTTTTTCAAAAGAGTTTTCCATTGCTCATCTTCTCATTTGTCCCTTTGCTGGATCAGATTTCACCTCTACCTCTCCACTAAAATACTCTTGACAAAGTCATCCATTTTCAAGGACCCATGGTTAATTCTCATTTGACTTCATGACTTTACAGTATCCTATATAATAAAAGCCTAATATGCAAATTTTTCAACAGGGAGTTCGACTGCTTGCTATGACGTATGCTGACCACTAGGGGGCAGTGTGGACCATGGAAAGCGTCAGAGAGGTAGCACAGGCAGCGGTTGGGAGTGGAGGCGCTGCTAGCCCTAATGGGCCCTGACAAGAGCAGGACCACAGGTGAGCCAGGCCGCAGCTGCCAGGACCGCAGGAGCCAGTAGGGCTCCCTGTGGGTTCACACAGTAGCCAGTCTGCGAGGTTGGCCGAGAGACAGTGAGCTGCCTGCCCTGCTTCCATGTGGCACCACTGGGCAGCCCAGAGGCCCACGCTGCACCCCGGCCTGTGGCATCCGGCCATGTTCACTGCATCTCCGTGTGGGGACTCGGGTGCTGTGACTCAGACAGAGGAGGGCGTGTGGGGGCCCGGGGGCCCAGGTGCTGCCCAGGGCCCAGAGGTCAGCTGGGACCTGCATTTCCATGCCAGACACTCATGCTTTGATCGCTGGCCAGGCCTAGGGATCGCACCCATGCAGAATTTTGTGCACCAGGCCTCTAATTTGATATAATTGATTACTCACTCCTACTCTTGGGATACCTTTCTTATGTGACTTCCCAAGCTCTGCTGTATCTTGATTTTTTTCTTTCTGGTGGTCCATAGTCCTTTCTTTTGCTTCCCTGATCTATTCATGTTGGAGTGAACAAGGTTCATTCCTCAACCCTCTTCTTGTTCTCAGCTACACATATGCCATACATTATCTTCTCCAGTCCTTTGGTTTTAAAATACATGTCTTAGTGATGGCATCCTAGTTTTCAGTTCTAGTCTTAAATTCTGTTTGTGCTCTGGATTCATATGTTTGATTGCCTTCTTGACATCTCCACTTGGTTGTCAAGTAAGCATATCAAATTTAATATGTCCAAATAGAATTATATTGTTGCTTTTCTCACCATTCCCACCTCCACCACCCCAAACATGCCCTTTCTCAGATTTCCTTATTTTTAAAAATGGCACCATCATTTATCCAGGGACTATGAAAATGTCTAGAAATTTTCCTTGAGTTCTCTCTTCTTCATCTTCCATTGCCTATTCATTCATAACCCTTACAGTTAGTTATACTTTTAAAACATATCCAGAATTGGTCAAATTTTTACTATCTCCACTGCTGCCATTCTAACAAATGTATGTTAAGCTAGCACTAATTTATTGGGATGGACAATAAATTTTGTTCATCCTACATCTTTCCCCCAATAACAAAAATTATCTTTATAAACATAATTAAAACACCTTTTTCTCATAATCCTTAAATGGCTTCTCAATGTATTCAGAATAAATGAAGTGTCCTTATTACAACCCACATGTTTGTCCCCATCCACCTTTTCTGCCTCATTTTCTACTGCTTCTCCCCACCCCCACCCTTGCTCATACCTTTTTAGCCCAAGTGGCCTTCTTGCTGTTCTTAGATCTTGCAAATTCCTTTCTCTTCTTTCTTCCTGTCCAGATTAGAAAAAGAAACCTATTAATGATAGATTATGTGTGCCAGGTGATGTAATAGGGTTATAAAGATAACAGAGGTAGTCCCTACCTGAGAGAATTTCACAGCTTAATAGGAGAGACAAAAAATGAGCATACATTTGACATGTTATTATATATATGTAAACATAGAAATATTGAGAAGAAAGGAGCTATATATAATGATGTCTGGGAAAGAGTGGAGGGTTGTAATGATTTCAAGATATTTTTGCAATAAGTTACAAAGTTAAAAAAATTCTTTTGATAAAGTATGCATAAGGGGGCTAGACTATTTTTGGTGTGATAGAGCTTCATGAATCTGGAGAAACTACTAAAAAACACAAGGTTAAAGTCAAATCTATTTGACAGGAGAAATTAAATACATAGAGCTTTTTAATATATTTTCTGAAGCATTCCAAATTTTTTCTATATCTGTGTGTAGATGTTATAAAATTCACATCATATGGTATTGTGGTATGCATTGTTCTGAAACCTGCCTGTTCAATAAAGCTATCTATCATAACCATAATTTCATGACAAAACATAGATATCTACTTATTATCATTCATAATAACTGTAGAGTATTCCATAATATGAGAAATGAAAATTTTATTTCAAGGATCTTCATTTATCATATATTTAGGTTATTCACAATTATTTAAATGAAACATGCTTGTACCTAAAAAAATTATTTTTATTTCACTAGGGCTTGAGGAAAAAAGACTTTGTAACCCTCCTGTAACCAATTCACTCCCCCCTAGATATGTGCAGGAAAAAAGAATGACTACATTAATTCTACTGACAAACATGCTAATGACCTCCGGGCAAACATGTTAATGACCTGATAAGTCCACTAATTATATTTACTATCTGAAGAATAATGATAACTTTTTATCTATGAAAGGATTTTTAGCAGAAAAAAAACCCCTATTCTGTTGAAGTTATTTATTGTAAATTCACCTGCAATTAACACTTTTATGGGGGGTGGCTTGCTGAGGAAGTTTATATAAGCTGTGTAATTAATATAAGATAGCCCAAATGGCATTCTCTGTGTGAGTGATGTGTGTATACATTGCTCAAATGCTTCATCTCCTAACCTAGAGCCAAACAATGTCTTATTGTGAAAGAAGAAAGTCATATATATACACACACTGAGTGACCAGATTATTATGATCTCTGAATGCATAATAATCTGGCCACTCAGTGTAGATCCTATATAATAAAAGGCTAATATGCAAACTGTCCCCTCGACCAGGAGTTTGACCAGCAGGCAGGCCGGCCAACCGCCCATGTCTCCTCCCCCTGGCCAGGCTGGCCAGACCCCACCCATGCACAAATTCATGCGCTGGGCCTCTAATATATACACTGAGTGGCCAGATTATTATGCGTTCAGAGATCATAATAATCTGGCCACTCAGTATATATATATAATGATCTTAGATTCCTCCTCCCACGGAAGAATTCTTCACCAGTATAATTTAAATTATTAGTGAAGTTTGATATTGGGTAACATCTATGATTTAGGTAGTTTGATTTGACAAGACAATTCTTTGTGTCACCACAGATAAATTCCAGAAGTGGAATTCTTCTATTTTAGACACTATGGAGCATATAACTGGTTTATAGAACAGTCTAAACTTGGTAGGGTCAAACTACCTTTTTCTATGCTCTCTCTGATTTCTTTTTTCCATTACCTACATTTTAGACAGTTCCCTCAGCTTTCTTGATACATTCAGGTATTTATGAATAAAGTCCAGTCGATTCAAGTCCAATTAAAAAGTCCAATTGCTGCCCTGACCGGTTTGGCTCAGTGGATAGAGCATCGGCCTGTGGACTGAAGGGTCCCAGGTTTGATTCCGGTCAAGGGCATGTACCTTGGTTGCGGGCACATCCCCAGTGGAAGGTGTGCAGGAGGCAGCTGATCGATGTTTCTAATGCTTTATCCTTCTCCCTTCCTAGCTGTAAAAAATCAATAAAATATATTTTACAAAAGTCCAATTGCCTATTCAATTCATTGCACATCTCCTTTCCTTCTTGTGCCACCTAAGCTTGTGGGACTTGGGATAGAGATAAAACAAAGTTTGCTCCTAAGATATATTCCACCTCTGTTTTTCCTCTTAAGCTCTTCTTTTCCAGCTAGTAGTATGGGAAGTTATGATAAAACTGAGAGAGGGAGAGAGAGGGGGAGAGAGAGAGAGGTTTCTGATTAGGTCATCATGTGGCATCTACTTTTTTTTTTTTTTTTCCTTGTGCTTGGCATTCATAATCCAGCTCTCTTTGGGTGTTTGTGTGGTCCTGGTAGGAAAGCTCCTCAGTGCCCAGTTCTTTGACATGGAATCTGCTCCACTGATAACTGTCAAACGCACCTCAGTTCATCCTTCTGGATGTCAACACAGGTTTCCTTTGCCTGCTAGTCTGCCTTTATGCTGTTGAGACAAACACAATGTTTTAAGCTTTTTTACTTATTGTAATGTTCACTTACTCCAAGCCAAATGGTTGGAGTATAGACTATTCCACTCTGCCCCTTCTTCTGTTCTACTTTCTCTTTCAATTTCTCATTTCCTCTACTGCTCAAATACTTCTCTGTGAAGATCAATCTGCTGGGGAAAAGGAACCCCCTAATGAATGAGATGTCAGTCTCTTCAGTGGATTCTCTCAGAGCTTTGTTATTTGGCTTTAGGGAAATGGTAAGGCACAGTTCTCTATAGGCTAAACACTCAAGATAACCTCTGATACCTTCCATTTCCCTGCTCTGCTGTACGTATCAACCAGGAAGAGAACGAGCCTTGTATAAAGGCTAATTATTTGTTTCCATTCGTTTTGTAAAACTTTAAAATTTGTCTTATATTTGTATTGCATTTATTAGGTTGACACTGGAATATATAGGTTTCAGGTGTACAATTCTATAATACATCATCTGTATATTGTATTGTGTGTTCACCACCCCAAGTCAAGTCTCCTTTCATCACCATTTATCCCATCTTTACCCTTTTCTACCACCCCCCACGCTGCATCCCTCTGGTAATCACCATGCTGTTGTCTATGTCTATAAGATCTCCCTTCGATATGACTCTTGTAACGTTTATTGGATCCTTTTCTGGTTTCTGAAGCCGACCACTTCGTGTGTTGGTTCTGGGCTTCTTGGGAGGGACTCTGGTGCAGGCCGATGTCAGATGCTGCCTGTGCCTGGCCCTGTATTTTTTTTTTTTTCTTCTTTTAAAAAAAGGAAAGGAGTGTTTGTCCCACCAATTTATTGATAACTTTTGCTCTTAATTTTGTGTCTCAGACCTTAGTTTTTCAGATAGCAAGAACAATATTCTTTAACGTTCTGTTATAGACATATGAATACATTATCTTTAAAATGGTACTACCTACCTATAGATCTAACAGTTCTTATAAGAATTGCTTATCAACACTGAATATTATAATTTATAGACGTTTTACTCATCAGTTAGGTCTAGAACTTCTTTTATTGCTATTTTAAGCTGAATTTTTCCACACTTATACATTTATTGTTTCTTTTTATTCTTGAAGAAATTAATTAATTTGAATTTATTTTGGGAAAAAAAGTGTTATGATAATTACCATTATATTTTTTTATGTTCTCAATAACATTTAAAAATATATTTATTTATTTTTTATTTTTTTTTTAGAGAGAAAAAGGGAAAGGAAGAGAGAGAAACATTGATGTGAATACATCATCTGTATATTGTAGCCTATAATTTTAGTTTTATTTTTTTACTGAAGATTATGACCATTTCTCTAACTGACGAGTCTTTAAAAAATTATTCATCTGATATGGCTATCACCTTGTGGTTGGAATATGGCCTGTAATATGAGTTTTTGTCAGGGATTTTATTGTATTCAGTACCAGTTCAGCTTGTTATTTTTCTATTATAGGTGGTTTATATTCTTTTATTACATTTTTAATCTCTTTATAATCCTTTTTCATTTCATGAATTTCCATTTCCTTCTCCTTATTGCTTTTTCAATGGAGCAAGTTCTCATCTCATGACCTTTTTAGGTAGATAAACCTATTTCAAAGGTTTATTTTTCATCTAGGTCTTCTAAATGCTCTTCTTAGATATGGGGAATAAATATCCCTTTTTATGGTCAGTTTAGGGCTTGGATTTTCTTGGTCATTGGATAGATGCTGGCACAAGTAAGAAATATTTCTCTATTCTCCTGTAGGTGATTTGTTTCACTTAGGAAACTGTGGTGTTACATGAATTGTAGAAATATTTCTTATATTAGATAACTCTACTTAAAAATAAATAACAATCCCTCCTAAATTTTAATATTAGTTGCCTGACAGTCTTAATTTAAGTTGTTGAAAAAGTTCCCTTTTCTTGTTATTGCAGTAGATGTATAAAATAGTATTCATAACAAAAAATTGACTACTTCAATAATATATTATTTTTGTTATTATTTTTGGATTATCACAGAAGACCACTCATATTTGTATTTTAGCACCTGGCAAAGTACATAATTCTGCTGAGTTCTTGAGAATGCAGAATCCTGACCTTGGTTTGAGGAAAGGGGCTTCAAGTCATATTTACTTTCCTTTATTCTATTTTCCCTTTCCTAGCAGACTAGAGGACAGAAAGAAAAGAAAAAGAGAAATGGGATGACCAAGCATCATAGAATAATGACATGTTAATAAACATTTAATGAATATATGATCCATAATTGCAGAGAAATGAAGAAAAAGACAAAAAAGTATATATATATATTAGAGAGAGAGAGAGAAACATTGATCTGTTATTCCATGTTCCACTTAATTATGCATTCATTGGTTAAGACTTATATGTGCCCCGACCACAGATTAAACCTGCAACCTTGGATCATATCGGTATAATGCTCTAACCAACTGAGCTACCCAGCCAGGAAAGCAAAATTGTTTTTAAAATTGTTTTGGTGAACTAAGTTTTAATATTTCAAAATTATACATCAGGTGAATTAAGAAAATAAATGGATGGCCAAGAAGTAATACTTAGAAAAAATTTTTTTTTAGATATTAGGATTATGCAAGGAAATGACATTTCAGTATTATTAATAATTGTACCTGTTTCTAATTTTTGTGGTGCTGCCTACAAGGTTTTTAGAGCTTGGGTGCAATATCTAGCACTTCTTTCTTGTCTTTTTATGTGTCATGGACATGTTTTTAGTATAGTAATAAATAGAGACAAAGTTGAAAGAACATTTAAATGAAGCAAATTTTTTTTTTTCCAGATTGCTTCATTTATTCTTAGTGTTTCAAAAGAATGTTTTGTCCCTTCCTGTTTAGGGGCTAAATGAGGATTGCTCCTTGTAGAGCTTATGGTTCAAAATAAGGACTGTTGAAATCAGGGACCAATTTCCAAGCTGAAGTAGCAGTTAGGAAAAGACCAAAGATGTAAAAGAAGAATGGAGTCAACTGATAACTCAGACACAGCTAACTACCCATGAAAGTAGATGGTGTTGAAAATCTTAGGTACTTATCTATTTCTTAGCCTGATCTGAGCTTAAAGCTGAGCAGCTCCTTAGTCAGGTAGTGCTTTTCCTATCGTCCTAAGAAAACATTATACACCTTACATGGTGCTGGGTGCTGTGAAGTTGTGAAATATAACCGTTATCCTTCACTAGGAGGCTCATTGAATGAGTTGGTGAAGATTTGTTATGAAATCCTAATAAAGTAAGTACTGTCAGTGTGACGAGGAGATTGAAACCATCTTTACGGGATACACTACCCATAAGTGGTGTTTCCATAGCTTTTGCTGAGTTCTTGAGAACACAGAGTCCGGACCTGCATTTGAAGAAAAGTGCTATAAGACATATTTACTTTCCTTTATTCTTATTTTCCCTTTTCTAGAAGAATAGAGGACAGAAAGAAAAGAAAAAGAGAAATGGGATGGCCAAGCATTATAGAATAATGACAAAGTGGACCTTTAAGACCAACACCATTTAATATTAAATTTTAATTATTATCTTGCATGTCTTCCATGTAAATGCCTTTCATCTCTTGATGCCTTTGTAAATGTGCTAGGCACATGAAAGTTTCTTTGAGTTGTTCTTATGGAGATACAATAAACAAATAGTGTCCCAAGTTTTGATCAACACTGGGATAGAGATAAAGGAGAATAAAAGAGCAGAGAACAAAAATTCAGCACAAAAATAAAGTCGGAGGAAAGGAAAGGGAGTCAGAAGGGACAGGAATTCAAGAAATCCACAAATGTATATCTTATGGAAGGCACTGTGTTTTCTGTAGTTCATGGAAGGTAAAATATTACCTAGATCTTAATCTGGGAAGAAAACCACTGCTGATATCTAGATTATACAATAGAAAATAGAACAAATGGTGTGGCACACATAACAAGTCAATTGGAAAAGTAGAATGGGTAAATAATCGGGAGTTTAGGTAAAGAAAATGATGGAACCTCAGCTGGGGCTTAAATGGTGAATTGGATGATAATAGCTGACATACAATTGTACTGTACAGTAGGTCTTTGGGTTACGTCGGAGATCTGTTCCTACAGCACCACATAACTCGATTTTCGCCGTGAGTCGGAATCCACCTACATAAGCACCTACGTCACTCACATGGAGCACATACACAGCAGTAATGAAGTGAAGCAGTAAACAAAATTTAAAAGAAAGATAACAATTCCTGACCTTTACTTGTGGTAAGTAAATAATAAAAAACACAAAGCACATATGTACATACATTGAAATGACGGAACTTTTTTTGTGTGTAAATAAATGGGAGATGGCAACTTAACCACGAAACGATGTACGTCGAGTCCGACATAACCCGAGGACTGCCTGTATATGTAAATAACATAAAAGCTTCTCTAATTTCAATAGAATATATGACAATTTAGAAAAATAATTGACATATTAGGTTTGATTATATACTGAAAGGAATTGATTTATGGACATTTGCAGTCAATTGCTAATTAGGAAATATGATTCAAAGAGTGTCAGAATAGTTCTTGTCTTTTCTGTCATGGACAACTCAAATTCTAGTTAGAGATTTAAAATTATTATCAGGTCTCATAAATGACATCTCTATCCTCTGTCTTTAGAGCCAATTGAGAAATAGATGCATGAGGTAGAGATATGGGCAGCAGGTTAGGTCTTACCGATGTAACTGTGGCCCAACATGAGCTGGATGGATCTGGTACTACTTCCTGTTCCAGGCCTTTGAGAGAGACGTTGGCTCTGTACAACAGACGTATAAGTCCATGCCCATTGCCCTTCTGTTCACCGAGGGAGAAGAGGGAAGAAGGTGCATGAAATTACTTGCCTTTAGGGCTTGTGATAAATTAGTTCAATGCATTTGAGAAAAGTGGAATGATACGGAAAACCTATCCACATTCTAACCTGTGGTAAGGAGTAGGGGAAGGTAAGAAGTCAGGAGTATTTAGATAAAATGTTTTCTCATAAAAAAACAAAAAGATGTAAAATAAATCCCCCAACTTCAACCCTAACCACTTTGTCCCCTTTGAACTCTCCATAACCCTTGCAGAGTTACTTTCTCCATTTCTTTCTGATGTGGTTCCTAATGATGCCCAGCACGCATACCATTGCCTCTGTAGTACCTCTGCACCAGGAACCAGGCACCATTTTCCTCCTGGTTCTAAAACAATGCTCATACTCTTGCTCCATGAACCTCCTTCTGTCCTGCTACATTCAGTTCTGACTCCTCTCCTCTCATGGTGCCACTAGTGTGTGTGTGTGTGTGTGTGGGGGGGGTACTCCCATCCAGTTGTGTTTTTTTTTAACAGCTGAGGAAAGCTTTGGTAATCAGAGGGCAGAGAGAACACGTGGTCACTCTAGGTAAAAATAATTTCTGACATGAAAAAGGAGTTGACAAGAAAAACAAGAAAGGAACTGAAAGATGAGAGATTCTGCTAAGAGCTTCCACTTAATTATTTTGCCTCAGGGCCAATTGTTATTAAATTATTTTTATTTGAAATCCAGATAGATGGGAACACCATGGAAAAGTTAAGAAGTAGGATCATATGGGCAATGTGAATATGCTTTTCTTTAGCTATCAATTATTGTGAATAATGGAAAGTCAACAGTTGTGAAAAAATTATTTAATATAAAATGTATATGGCCAATTGAGGCAGATAATTTATATTTTAGATTTTTTGTTTTAAATTTAATTAGGCTAAAATAACCATAAGACTATTTATTTAACACAGAATTCTAGAATAATATATTTTTAACTTTTCTGATGTCATTAAAACTATTATGCTATAATGTATTTGTATGTTATGGTATTATTGATGAATTAAGTAATAATACACTTACATATATAAGCAAATGCAGTTGAGGGGGGGGGGGAGAGAGAAGGGAGAGATATTGAGGGAAAGTGCTTGTTTTTGAAGACATTCGAGCTAGAAATGTTTCTTCTGTATGTTGCAGCCTATTCTCCCCATATGCAGACCATCCTGCTTTTGAAACTCCATCTCCTGTTATTGGAGGAGGGCTGGTATTTGTGAAAGCAGCCATTTCATTTTAGCTGGGCATCAGTTTGAGCCATCTGCTGTGAGGGTTTCCCAGTGGTCTACAGCTATGACAGTGTTTGAAGTTTTGCTTCAGGATACCTTTGAAAACATTTTGCTTCTAATCTCCCTGTTTGTAAGTACTCTGCTTTGCTCCTCATCCATAAGCTGCTTGAATATCCTATGCACATCCATCCTCCCACCAATCCAACTCAGTAGATCAACAAAGCAGTCCATAGTTATTGAGCTCCCATTACATGCAAGAAACAGAGAGGTGGCTACATTTCATCAAGTGTCAATGCATGATGACTGGTTGCATTCCAGGTTCTCTTTGTTGGTAATTCTAACTTGTCATTTAATGATGAGTAGAAGTTTTAGATTTCTTACATAAACATATCCAGGCAGCTTGTTAGGATGAGCTCAGGGCTTGAAATTAGGTGCCATACACTTGGCTTTGAAATTTTTGTATTGTGAAATGTAAATAAAACACTTTGGTCTACTTACATTTCAGATTTCTCCAAATTATGTCAAAATTAGAAAAGTATGATGAGGCTTATGCTTTAAATATGCAAAAACATTATAATTATGATTTCATATATAAATAATAAACATATTGATTATGTTTAAATGGTCTACTGTTAGCATATGTTTTCTTAAAGTATTATGAGTTAATTTTGGGGGCATTACAGACAAATCAATGATTAAAGATGTTTTGATACATGTATTCATTTCACATTTCATCTATATGACAGAGCTGAGATCGTGGGTGTCAGAGTCTGCCACATACACATTAAAAATGACCTCTAATACTCAGTAACCTTGGTGAAGTCATCCCAAGTTTTCAAACCTCATCTGTAAAATGAAGATAATACCATTTCCCCACTCAGTTGTTTTGGAGATGTTATCAGATGATATATTAAATGCTTAATGTAGTTTCTGACACATAAATGTTAGGTATTTTTCCTATTGTTATTATTCTTACCTTTATTGAAAATAACCATTAAAGACAACAAAAGATATATAAGCATATCATACCAAGTAGTCATAGTGACCAGATTTAAAAAAAACACAACTAATTATAAAATGACTGATAATTTTAAAATGAGAGTTAGATAATATCTGAAGTCTAATTGTCACTAATAAGAATGGTAGAGAAGAGGGCTCTGTGACTTTGGAAAAGTTATTAAGCCTGAATTGCATCAATTATTTATGTGTTATTATAATTATAGTCTCTACCTTAGACTTACATGAAAATATGGTGAGTTGATATATGTAAATCAGTTATATATAGCAAAATGTTTGGTGCATGGTAAGTGTCAAAGCATGCTAGTTGTTTTCATTGTTATTATCATTGCCATTACTAACATTATCACTAGGCTAAATTTTGTGAAATTGGCATTGTTTTAGATTGATTTAAACTACTTGATAGGACACTAGTGGGCTTGAAGTGCCACTCATACTTCTCATATATTCAGAACCAATGGAAAGATAACTATAGAAAATGGCCAACCCAATAGCTTTGTAACTAATAAAGCTGAGTTAGAGGACCCTGCTTCAACCTGCAACCAAAATCAAAATTTCTGCTCTTTCCCCTACTGAACCAATCTTCCCACCTTAAACTCTGGGTTTCTTTCCTTTCTAGGCAGAGCCTGCCCTGATACAATTTTCACTTTGGGACGTAAGAGAGTGTTTGTATTCACAGGTAGGCTAGATAGGAAAGTGCACCCCAACTGGTTTGAGCTACACCAACTTAGGGCCTTTCTTTCTAATTCATTCCTAAAATGAGCCATTCCTCTTCTCTAGGGAAAGAGTGGAAGATAAGATGGGGTGAGAAGAGTAACCAGATACATTTCCTCCAACACTGTTTCCTCTGGGGGAGGGCAGTGTAAGTCCCCTCCTCTCATGAGAATGAAATGTAAGGATCTCTCTCAATCTGGGATGACACACTCTAGACTTAGCAAGATGTACCAGCTCCTCACTCCATTTTTTTCCCCTGGATCATTAAGTAAGACTTTAATTCCTTCCACTTGAGAACTTATTTTCTGGAAAATGGGGGTTTGATGGTCAGCATTTCGCTATCTTGCAGCAATAGAAGGTAACTGCCTTGGCGCTGCTCCAAGGCCCTCACATAAAAGGGGCCATTATATTCAGGGATCATGGACTAGATTATGGGTCTTGTAGAATGCTTACAATTTTCATGGCGATTTTTTGTTTTTGTTTTTGTTTGTTTGTTTGTTTTTAGCCATGATTTCTTCTGATATTTTCTATTTTTAATCAGGCTGAGGTTAACTCTAAATGCCCTTGTTTGTTTCAAGTTTGTTTTCTTCAAAAACAAGTTGAGGCATCTTTCAGGATTAGAAAATACAGTCTTTTAAGATTTGCTTGACATTTATACCAAAATAGCAATGTAGCTGAAGTCAAGTGGGAACATTTAGAAAGCTAGAATGATAATCCCACACCCCCCCACCCCCGCCCAAAAGGGAGGGTGGAGGAGGAGGAAGTGAAATGATTTTCATTGCTTTTGTTAAAAAGTTTATACTTGTCATACACGCAACATCTTATTTTTTAAAGTGCATGGAGAGTTGTTGCCATTTTGATCTCACTGATAATGTGACTGCCAATTCCTTCCCCAGCACTCTGCCACTTGGCTCCTTTCCAATGATGCCATGTGTGGTTTTCCCTTCCCTCGCCCTTTTCTAAGTAGAAAGAAAAACAAGTCCATTCTGGCATTAGCTTGCAAGCGCTATGATTGAAATTAAAATTCAAGACACAAATATCTTTAAATAAGGCATTCATAATCTCTCAAGTTTCCATTTCAAAGAATGTCACTTTATCTTTAAACACAATAGTCTCAAAGTTTATAAAAAATGTCTGGGTTCAAGCCAAAATCAGAGTAATTTTTTTAAAAAATTACCTTTTGATTTATTATTTTATTTTCTCATTGATGTCTTAACAGTGTTGGTTTTATTGCACTCTTCACCAACTTCTACTTTGTCAAGACACATTTCCTTTTTAAAATATACTAGCCACTTACCGGATGATCTTTATCTAGTGTATTTTATAACAGTTATTTCCCAGTATGTGAAATTTAGAGAAGGGTCTCAAAATTTCTTTACCTCGATAACATCCATATAAGTCTTTCCTTCAGTGACCAAAGCATCAATTACTTGTATTAGGAGACAATAGAGTTTTATATTTTTTCTTTTAACCTTGTTATTTTTTTCTTTCATGTTAGTGGGCAATACATCTAATCTATCTATGTGTCAATAGCTATATCCACATATTGTAGGTAGGATCATCAGCCACCTGCTATCTCCTAGGGAAAATTAATGTACTCTCATTTCCAGGTCCTTCCTTCTAAGGAACCTGAGTTGATCTATATATATGTCAGAGATCCTCGCTGAATCTCAAGGGGAGAGTTGGCAGAGGACTTGGTGTTACAGATGGTTCCTCATGTGGCTCACTCTCTGCTCGCCACCTGGAAAGCTTGCAGTGGACACAGTGGATCTGTCACCAAGACAGGTGGCAGAGTCTGTAAGCCTTTGGGGGCAGGGGATGCCATGTGCCCAGCGGGGACACATTTTCCCTAGGTTTTGTAATCCCTTTGTGACATCTGCTTTTATTTAACGAACTACAGCCATGAAAATACTTGTTGATGCTCTTTGTAGGAATACTTTCTGTTAATTTGGGTCTTCCAGAAGGGGAGGAAAAAGGTAGATGAAACAGCTTCTATCATTTTTCTCTCCCATTTCTCACTTACCTCTCCCCAAAGGTGAAAAGCAAAGTGGGTGAGCAAAGTAAATAGACATCTAGTATTGGATACTGTAGGATGTAGAAGGAAGTGGTGAAAAGTTTAGACCTATGAGAAGTTAAGGCCCTTTTCTTTTTAATGCTTTCTCATATTGAGTCCAGTATAAATTCATATATTACTTGCATTGCTCTTAAGTGAAGTGAGTCAGAGTACATAGCTCACCTCCATGAGCATAAAGATATTAAAAACCAAAGAACTTATATACTTGTACATACTAGGGGCCCAGTGCACGAATTTGAGCATCTTGAAAGGAACTGTGGGCCCTGAGGCTGCAGTGGGCACAGGGACAGGTCTCAGCCTATCCTCTGTGCCCTCGCCCAGCCCCTCCCACTGTGCGCCCCCCCCCCCCTGTCTTCTATCTGCCAGCAGCCCTGCTTCTGCTGCCACCGCTCCCACATGTTGATGGTGCCAGCCCCAGGCTCACACCTGCTGCTGGCACAGAGCGATTGGGGCCAGTGCTAGCAGTGGGTGTGAGTGGGGCCGGCGCCGTCAGGGGGTGGGAGCAGTGGCTGCTGCCTTGATTGCTCCTCAGGAGCAGCGGGAGGTGGAGAAGTCCTCAGCACCAGCAGCAGGTGTGAGCCCTGGGCAGGGCCATGGTGGGCGGGAGCAAAGAACTTTCAGTAACCACCAGAGGCTCCCCCCCCACACCCCCCCCGCCCCCCAGGATGACAGTGACCAGCACCCCACCTTGGTCTGGTGACCCCCTCTCACCTACTCCACCATCCCGCTGGGGCCAATATCCGCCATGTTCTGAGCGTGCTCCCTGGTGGTCAGTGCATGTCATAGTGACCAGTTGTTCAGTTTTCCACCGTTCGGTCTATTTGCACATTAGGGTTTTATATAGAGAGATATGCACAGGCCATGGGCACAGACAATAGTGTGGTGAAGGCCTGGGGTGGGGCAGGAACCAGGTGGAGTAGGGCAAAGGGGGAAAATGGGAGACATCTGTAATACTCTCAACATTAAAAAAAAACCACACTATTAAAAACGATATCAGAAATTTAGTCAATATTCCTTGATCTAATAGGCAGATGACCAATAAGCTTATTATCTGAATAGACTCATTCTAGACAGTTCATATTAGCGACTGGATGCTGTTGCTGCCACTCGCTGAATAAGTTCATGGATATTTGGGCTCCAGGGTTGTGAAAACGAACCTCTCTGGATGCTAGAATAGCTGGTCTGCCCCTGCATGTCACAGGTAGGAGACCGGCTGTCTGTAGATGTAAGTGAATTTGAGAAGCAGCGAACTGGAAGGAACTCAAGGACTAGACCAGCTTGCTGCTTGGAAACTCTCCAACGCAATGTCAAAACAGTAGGGACTCTGTGCACCTGCCCAAGCTGCACTTAAAATAATGATTATTTGTGAGAACAGACAAGTAGGAAAATCTACTTCGTTCACAAGTTTGTGGTGCGGATTAGCTTCATTGGTATCTAATGGCCGACTGCCACGGCGCTGATCTTTTTGTGTGCTTTCTGGCTCCTTCCTCAGGATGCCAGAAGCTCATTGTTTAGCTAGTGCTTTATCTAATTCTGGCACAATCAGTTCCACCTCATTCTCTCTCAGCACAATTGGCAAAACTCTATTGTTTATAGGGAAGGTATTTTCCCTCTAATTTAATACCTGGAATCTTTCTATTTTCCTTCCATTAACAACAAAAAAACCCACTTCCTTGGTCCTTTTCGTATTTTCTTCTTCTTCTTTTTTTTTAACCTCTGTCCTCCTTCAAGCTATATAAAATCTACCATGTAACTGAATTTTCAGCTTCTATTGTTCTTTACTTTTTGTATCTATTTTTACTTATTTTCTCAAGGTAAAATCTTTTAAAATCCCTCATCCCAATGTATTTCTCTTGCTTTAAAATGCAGCAGTGAAACACTGATTTATGCTTAAGCAGATTTATGCACACAGTTTGTGCATTGTTTGGTAATAAATGTCCACATTATATAATGAGGCTGGTGTATAGAATGTTTCAGTGGTATAAATTAAAGGTCCCATAGCAAGTACAAAGTTATCTGTTATAATGTCCCATAAACATGTTTTTATTGCAAGTCCAGTGGGAATCCTGCTTATTATTGTCATCTTCATCTTTTAGCTTTAGTGAATATCTGCATGCGAAAGAAGACCAGATAGCCATCTATGTCGGTCTACTTTAGGACAATAGTCTCCAAAAGCCTGGGCTGTAGTCTCCCATCAGTTAAAGGTTTTGTTTGCTTGTTTGTTTGTTTTGGGGGTAATCCTCATCTGAAAATATTTTTCCATTGATTATTTTTTTAGAGAGAGTGGAAGGGAGGGGGAGAGACAGAGAGAAACATTGATTTGAGAGAGGCACAACAATTAGCTGCTTCCGGTACACATCCCACCTGGGGGCTGGGCATCAAGCCTGCAACCAAGGCTTGTGCCCTTGACCAAATTAAACCTGGGACCCTTCAGTCCATGGGCCACCACTCTATCCACTGAGTCAAACCGGCAAGGGCAAACGTGTTTCTCTGACATATACAGGATGGGGCAAAAGGAGGTTTACAGTTGTGAGTACATGAAACACAGAGTTTATTCTTGTATTATTACTTGTTAATTATTATATTATCAATATATAAAAGCCTAAGTGACCGCTCGACCAGTCGACTGGTCAACCGGTAGCTATGATGTGCACTGACCACCAGGGGGCAGACACTCAATGCAGGAGCTGTCCCCTAGTGATCAGCGCTCCCACAGCCCAATAGCAGGAGTGCCACTCCCACTGATGGGCGCCAGACTTTGGGCTCATGGCTGGTGAACACAGCTGCTACGGTGCAAGCCTCTCCAGCAGACACTCCCACTGCACTGCCTTCCCCATCCGGACTGGGAGCAGGATCAGGACTGGCATTGGGACTGACTGGGTGCGAGCCCATGGCTGCTTCTTGGTCATGGGTGCACCGGTATCGCCCTAGGACAGGTGCGCAGAGACCACAGCGGAGCGGCAGCAAGTCTACCAAGCGGTGATAGTGGCAGGCGCAGTGGGGCCAGGATGAGCGGGGGTGGCACGGCCTGGCCCAGGCTCAGGCTCCTCCCTGGCCACCTGCCACTTTGTGTACTACTACGTCCCTCGGGGGATGTAGGACTGCGAGTTTCGGCCGATCCTCACAGGCCAGGCCGAGGGACCCAACCGGTGCACGAATCTGTGCATCAGGCCTCTAGTTTTTCATACAAACAACTGTAAACCTACTTTTGTTCACCCTGTATTTTAATTTACATATTATAGACCTTTATATATACATTTAATATATGATTACTACTGTAATATGAGCTACATTATGAAAAATACATATAAGCAGATATTTAAAAGTCTACAGTAAAATGATTAGAAACAGAAATTATGATTTTTTTGGGGGGGCACTCCTATGGATTATATTCCACATACACAGAATTGCCTACTTTGGGGACAAGTGATTTCCATATCTGATTGATCATTAGAAGAGCCTAGAGAAATTTAAAAATTTTATATTGCTGATCTCCCTCCCCGTACTGATTAAATTGGAATTTCTAATTGAGATTGGAAGGCACTGGTATGTGTATTTTGTAAACACTTCTCAGTGATTCTAACTGCTATGTGTGGGATTCATTGCTCGAGGGCAGATATTTTTTAGAACTGTCCACAGTTTAGAGCATCAACATAATATCCGGCTGTATGAAGTAAATATAATTTTAGAATTCCAAGAGTGTTTGACATTAACAAGGTGCTTTGGGTTTAATTGTGTTGCCCAAAAATGTTACAGTACTACCCCGCTCCCCACCACCCCCACCCAGTACCTGTGAATGTGACCTTTTAAAGAAATAGGGTTTTTGCAGATGTTCAAGGAAAGATGAGGTCATCAGGGTGGACCCTAATGCAATATGAATGATGTTCTCATAACAGGGGAAATGTGGACACAGAAGCAGGTGTGCACACAGGTAAAATACTGTGTGAAGATTGGAGTTATGCTGCCACAAGCCCGGGAACTACCAGAAGCCAGGAGAGAGGCCTGGGGCAGCTCTCGCCCAGATGCTTTAAAAAACACATCTGTAGACCTTTGGTTAATAGAAATTTTAACCAAATATTAATTTGGGTGATAGGAAAGAAAATAAATCCACATGGGCAGTATGAATAAAACAGGAGATGATAGAGATGTCAATAAAATTACAGAAGGGAAAAAGCTAAGGATAAATGGTAGCTAATGTAACAGATCGGGGAAAGGGGAAATCTAACTGCTTGGAATGGAGGAGAATTACAATGCAATGGGGTGAGCCATTTCCTCCTGAAAACAACTTGAAGTGCTTAGGAATTGGAGCCAGTGTTATTGGTGGGGAGCTCTCCAGGTTCCCACCTGTGCTGGGGGAAGTGGGCTACTTGGAATGTCACAAGAAAAGAAATTTTCTGAGACTCACATGGGACGATGGGATATTATAGAAAGTTTATTTCTGTGGAATGAAACCCCTGAGTGTCCAAGGTCCTCTCTCCCTCTGTCCCACCAAGGGAAAAGTCCCATTTTGTTTTCACCAGGGCTCGGAAAACACAGAAAGCACACCTAAACCAGCTTTGGGTTTGAAGTGAATCAGAAAAGATGCCCTAGAGTAGGTCACACTAGCATTGCATCTTAATTGATGAGTGAGCTCAGTGGAAGAGAGGGTAGGAAGATATTTTAAGTACTTTGAACAAAGTGTTTGAAGGCATTGAGGTAAAGGAGAACATGAGTATTCTGTGAATTGCATAGCATTCAGTATGATTATGGTGTCAGGTAGATGGATGAGGCTTAAAATATTCATTGAATAAAGATGCACACGGCTTGTATGCCAGGCTCAGGGAACTTGAATTTTACCCTGAAAGCACATTGGTGTATTTATCCACTTCCTCTGGCCTGTCATTGGTTGAGGCAGCTTCCTGGGAGCTAGCTCAGCTCACTTGTGGCCTAACCTGCTTGCAGGATTCTAGCATGCTCTTCCCATCCAAGTACACCTCCAGGCAGTCACAGATCCTGGCAGTAGGAAGCTAGGTCAAAGGTTACAAGTTATTGGAAGCACTAGCAGATTTTTCCTAATGTGAGCTAGATCTTGTCTGGAGAGGTGTTCTTAAACCCATCAGCATTTAAAAGATAAAATTAATGCAGCATAATGAAAAAATTCACAGGGTCTGGGATAAAACACTGTGGAGCATTGAAGTTTGAGGAACAGCATAGAGAAAGAGAAACCTGTGAAAGAATATCGACTATCTTTATGTAATTAATATATCCAAGAGACATGCCTTGAATATGCTTAAAACAAAGCCAAAAGCTAATGGAGTCACCATTTATGTTTGATCAATATATTTGCTTCATTGTAGCTGTGACCACATGAAATTCATCAATGTATCTTTAGTATCTTGGATGGTACTTAACACGGAATATGTACCAGGTATTTTTTTTTCTTTTACTAGTAAACAGGTTATTTAGGATTATTGAATTCACACACACACACACACACACACACATACACACGTGCACACACACACACACACACTTCTTAAATCCAGTATTACATTTATGGAAATATATGCCCAACTTGATATTAAACATGTATTGTTTCTATATTATAGATAAAAAGTAAATTAAAACAAAGTTAGAATACAGTTTAAAAATGTTGATATTATCAAAACATTTTATATGAAAATATTTTAACTCCATACTTTTGTTTTCAAATACTTGTTTTTTTATTACTTTAAAAAATTAATAAACTTCTTTTGAGAGCAGTATCAGGCTCACAGCAACAAGTGGCAAGTGCAGGTAGTTCCCATGTGCCCTGTCCCACACAGGCACAGCCTCCTGCGTGGATGTCCTGACAACAGGGAACATTTCATCCTCAACTGGCACATCACTATCACCCAAATTCCGTAGTTTACATTAGGGTTCACATTCTATAGGTGTGGGCAAATGTGTAAGGACATGTATCTTTATCATCATGGTATCATAGAAAATAGTGACATTGCCCTAAAAATCCTCTAATGTCACTCACTAGTCCTCTATCTCTCCAGCCTCCTTCAGTTACTTTTCAGAAAACAGAAACTGGTGAACAGAGGCTTACAGAGATTGATTTACCTATCAGAGGCCCAATGCATGAAATTCGTGCAAGAATAGGCCTTCCTTCCCCCAGCTGCCCGCACCGGCTCTGGCCGCTGGCAGTCACCCAGGACCCGGGCTTCCATCGCAGGCCCGGCTTCATCCCGAAGGTCGTCTGGAAGGACGTCTGGTCTAATTAGCATATTATGCTTTTATTATTATAGATTCCTCTTCCTTAGCTTTATCTCATGGTCTTGAGGATTTGTTCCAAGTTGAGAACACAAAAACAAAGACATAACAGAAATACATATGTTTAATCTGTTATGAAGTGCTGGTTTCCTCAGTGAGATTTTATCTATTTGATAATACTTGATTCAAGTTATTTCTGCAAACCAACATAAGTCAGAAAACTGTGGAGAATGCTTCCAAATATTTCTGGAACAATCCATTATGGCTTTTCTGTTAAAGTGTTTCTATTCTTTAGATGTACATCTTCTGCAATAGTTTGATTTTTATTTCTGCATTCTACAAGTCACTATCTGTATTTAATTGTAAGGTCTTTCTGTGATTTGCTTAGTAGCAAGTGGTGAGCAATGAAACCCCTAATGATAATTTCTGTTATTATTATTTTTGAAAATGACTCAGAAAAGAAGACTGCATACTGGTGGCAGACATAATCAAATGAATTATTTTTTTCCAAACAGCTTCCCAGCCTTATAGTTATAGCAGCACATATGTAAATCTGGTCCATTCAAGGGTGAATCAGCTGTGAAATATCAGGAACTATTTCATTGGCAGGCAATTTCTAACAGGATTATTTTTTTGAAAGGGATTATATCCTCATTTTCATTCAGGGTCAACTAAAAAGCGACATTGATAGATTGAAGCAAAAATTATTTTTGAATGTTTGTGGCAGTTTTAGATGCAGTTGACATTCTGTATCCCAATTTTCTCTGTTTCTATTCCAAGTGAGTGTTCTTTCATAAGTACAGTCTTACATTTTTTCTTTATATACTTTTCTAAGGAAAAGTTAACCTGCATTTACTAGGCTTGTTTGAAAAAAATATATATGCTTAAAAGTAATTGAGTGTTTTCTTTTAAGTAATAGGTTTGTTTTATATTTACAATTTCTTTTGATTTTTTTTTCACATCAAGCAAAATTATTATTGCTCTTGGCTTCTAATTTTTTGTAGATTGCATCAGCTTGCTTCTTAATTTTAATAAGATGATATATCATTGAATTAAGTTGACACTTGATCAAAAAATTAACAGCCCAGAAAAATCCTCTGAGAACTTATTAGCATCAGCAAATGCTTCTGCTTTCCTATCTTTTAGAGATTTGAAGCTCATCGTTCAGTTTTCCCCCTGAAATTCGAAGAACTTTAGAATAAGAAAAACATCATTTTTGGAATAGTAAAACAATGAAATTACTTTTATTTTAATCTCTATGACAGAAATTAACCTTTAACTTCTTCATTGTTACCTTGGGATAACAATAGCTAACCTGCAAAGTGATTGTAAAATTAAAAAATGTGTGTGAACTACCTCACACAGTATCTAGTATACATAGGTTTTCATTAATACTGGGTGACCTCTTCCTTCTCCTTCACCTCCTTCATTCGTCTATGCTTGATGTAGATCAATGTTTCTCAAACTTTCAAATAAAATCATTTAAAAGGCTTGTTAAAACACAGATTGCTGGGCCCTGCTCCCACTGTTATAAATTCAGTAGGTCTGGAGTGGACTTGAGACTGTTTCTAAGAAATTCCCAGGTGATGTTAAGAGACAACATTTTTGAGAACCACTCACCTAGAAAGTTAATGAAAATGTAGTGAGGTAGAACTTTGTGGCTATCAGTACTTTTTCCTGTGATTATCTCTGACTAATAAATATTATCACTTTCTATTTATTATTACCCATATAGTTTCTCTTAAATATTCACTTATCTACTTGTAAATAACTCTCGCAGTGTCTCCATTTACTTGGACAATGGTGTGAATATCACTCTTTTGAAATGATGTAACATTTTGATGAATAATAGAATTTATGTCCAGTGAATTAAAATTTTTAAAATGGCCTTTCCTCAATTGGGCATGCAAGTGATGGAGTTCATTTGCTTGTTTCGTCTTTTAAACTGATCAAACAAAGACTGACTGAAACTCTGTCTTTCATTATGATGTGAAGAGATTTGCTCACCAGGGTAGGTGTAGGTATTCCTCACTTTTCAAAAGTTTATGTAATGCCACTTGGTTTTTATGAAAGACCTACATCAGTTCCTGTTTTCACTAACTGAAAGAAATCCAATGATAATTTTGCTTTTGTGGAAAAAAAGCAAAAAAGTGAAAATAAATCAGCATTTGTTTTACACTGGCCACTGTTGTAGAGGTAGCACACATCTCCAGGAGCGAGAGTGGCCCTACAAAGCTCCTTCCCCAAGAATCACAGTCAGCATCTCGGCATCAAGCCACCATAGCTTTGAACTGTGTCTGTGAGCAGCTGTGCTTTATTTTATTCTATTTTGTGCATCATTAGCAAGCTGTGTCCTAAGGTATCAGAAAAGCCTATGAGAGCTTATAGGTGTTATGCTTTGTGTAAAACTGGACATAATTAAGTGTATTTGGTAGGTTAATTTTGGAGGGTCTTGGAACACTAAAAAATTGTCCATATAAGTTTATAAGAATTGTTCTTCACTTTATGCCATTCCAGCTTACAAAAGGTTTCACAGGAAAGCTCTGCTTTCAGACAGTGGGAGTACCTGTATTGTTATTGTACTTGTATGTAATTAAGAGAGTATTTATTTAAACTGATTGATACTTCTATTTTCATTTTATCTGCCAGATTTATTTGTCTTGTTCAGTGACCTATCATGTCACTGGTAATAAGAATCTGGATGACACAATTGCCATCATGACTAGCAGAAAGGAAAGTTCTCTTCAAATGATCAGAAAGATCTTGAGTCAAAGTTAACAAAACCTTCACTCTTATAGTCAGACAACAACACTGCCAAGTGTTGAAAATCTAAATGTAGTGCATGACATATACACTGCAGCTGCAAATGAGAATAATTGTGGAGGAAAGAATAGATATCTAAAATGTTATGTGTTGACTTGTTTCTTCAGTGTCTCTGAGTCAACTTTGATGTATTGTTAATGCAATCTCAAGTTAAGTATTAAAATACTATTAATGGCCACAAAATAACATACAAAAAATTCTCACAATGTGTTTGGACTTTTGTAAACATCAGGGATGGATCCTCAGAACTCTTTCCTCTCTGTATACTCACAGCCTAGGGAACCTCATTCAGTTTTATTGCTTTAGAGGATCTAACTCCTGAACTCTAGATTCTTATAATTAACTGTGTTCTTTGCATCTCCAATTAAGAATCTTAGTCGTTATATTTATTTTTCTCTGACTGACTTATTTTGCTTAACATACTGCTCTCCAGCTCCATCCATGCTGTTGCAAATGGTAGGAGTTCCTTCCTTTATATAGCAGCATAGTATTCCATGGTGTAGATGTACCACAGTGTTCTAATCCACTCATCTGCTGATGGGCACTTAGGCCAGGGGTCCTCAAACTTTTTAAACAGTTCACTGTCCCTCAGACCGTTGGAGGGCCGGACTATAGTTTAAAAAAAAACCCCACAAACTATGAACAAATTCCTATGCACATTGCACATATCTTATTTTGAAGTAAAAAAACAAAACGGCAAAAACACCAGGCGGGCCGGATAAATGTCCTCGGCGGGCCGCATGTGGCCCGCGGGCCGTAGTTTGAGGACGCCTGACTTAGGCTGTTTCCAAATCTTAGCTATTGCAAATTGTGCTGCTATGAACATAGGGGTGCATATATCCTTTCTGATTGGTGTTTCTAGTTTCTTGGGATATATTCCTAGAAGTGGGATCACTGGGTCAAATGGGAGTCCCATTTTTAGTTTTATCTCACTCATTTGTGGATTATAATGAACAAGATAAACTGATGAACAAAAACAGATCCAGAGACAGAGAAGCATCGATCAGATGCTCAAACCTCAGAGGGAAGTTAGGGGACAGTGGGGGTAAGGGAGAGAGATCAACCAAAGGACTTGTATGCATACATATAAGCATAACCAATGGACGCAGACACCAGGGAGTGAGGGTGAGGGCATGATTGGGTGGGTGGGTGGGTGGGGCAATAAGGGGATAAGGACACATATGTAATACCTTAATCAATAAAGAAAAAATTTTTTTTAAAAGAATCTCAGTCGTAACATCACAACCACAACCTTCTCCTTCTGCATACTTCCCCAAACACATAACCGTATGCACTTTATTTTAACAACTCTTGTCACAAAGTGACCTCACCTTTGCCTCCTGTATTTTTCTTACACCCTATACCCTCTCCACAAACAGATATTGTCAGCTCTGCTTTGAGCATGTCATCAAAATCTATGTCTCACTCATCCATTGCTACCACCCTAGTTCAAGCTTACCATCTCTCACCTAGATTATTATATTCACCTCTCTATTTATCTATCCATAAACAGGAGTGGGCAAAAGTAGGTTTACAGTTATGAGTATGCGAAATACAAAGATTATTCTTGTGTTATTAGTTATTTAATTAATTATATTATTTATTTCTATTATTTGTCTTACTATTATTATTATTTTATATCCTTATGTATGATTTATTTTTTAAGTAATTTAACCTACTTTTGCCCACTCCTATATATATCATTTGACTCCATAGTATATCTTCTCCAGAGCTGTAGAATGAATGTTTTACAACTTAGGTAGATGATGTACTTTTCTTTAAAAACTGTACAATGAATTTCTATCTTTCTCAAAGTAAAAGTTAACATTATTATAATGGCCTACACATAATTTGGCCCACCATTAAGTATATGAGTCCATGTCCCATTGACTCAGATCCAGCTACCTTGGCACTTTCTAAAACTTAAACATGTACCTATCATATGTTCCAGTCATGCCAATTCTAGATATTTACTTAAGAAAAATGAAGACAGTATGTCCATCCAAATACATGTATGTGAATGTTCACAGAAACTTTAATTGTAGCAGACAAAAATATAGAAGCATCCCAAGTTTATCAACAAATGAAGGCTTAAAAAGTTGTGTTATTCAGATGATCATGGTTTGATTCCTGGTCAGGCATATGCCTGGGTTGCGGGCTCATTCCCCAGTGTGGGGGCATGCAGGAGGCAGCAGATCAATAATTTTCTCTCATCATTGATGTTTCTATCTCTCTCTCCCTCTCCCTTCCTCTCTGAATTCAATAAAAATCTATTTTAAAAAAAGCTTTAAAGAAAGTTGCATTATTTTCATACAATGGAATAAAACTCAGCAATAAAAGGATAAATTCTTATTTTTATATATATTTTTATTGTTGACAGTATTACAGATATTCCCCTTTTTCTCCTCCTTGCCTCCCTTCCTCCCTTCATCCAGCCCCTGCCCACCCCAGGCATTCACCACACTATTAATGTATCCATGAACTATGGATATATATATATATATCTCCATTCCCCCCTCCCTCCCTCCCCTCTGTCTGGACCTGTTTTGTTTGTGAGTTTATTTTCTTCATTCCACATATAAGTGAGATCGTGTCATATTTGTCTTTCTCTGACTGGCTTATTTCACTTAGCATAACATACTCCAAAGGCCATCCATGCTATTGCAAAGGGTAAGAGATAATACTTTTTTAAAGCTGCATAGTATTCAATTGTGTAAATGTACTACATCTTTTTTATCTTCTCATCTATTGATGGGTACTTGGGCTGTTTCCAGATCTTAGCTATCCTATCTAATAATAGACAAATATGCAAATTGACCATACCTCCGACACACCCACAAGCCACGTCCACCATCCAATCAGAGCGAGTATGCAAATTAACCCAAACCAAGATGGCTACAGCCACAGAGAGCAAGGTTTCCCAGGTAACAGAGGAAGCCAAGCTTTCCAATAGCCATTGCAGGCCTAAGCCTCCACTCAAGCTACAAAGTTTCAATTATAGAAGGTAAACAAATTCAAACAAATGGAGGCAGAATGGAGCTTGAGAGAGCAGGCCAGGGTTGCTGCCGGCAACAGGGGAAGCAAAGCTTTCTACACACCCTGGCCGGGCCCACCCGCTTAAGGCAACAAAGTTTCAATTATAACCCCAACACAAATGGCTACCAGCCTCAGAGGGAGCCCCAGGCTTGGCTCTGCTCCAGGCTACAAAGTTTCAATTGTAGAAGGAAAATAAATTCCAGATACCAGGGCCTCCGCTTGGGTTGCCAGGGGGCGTGGCTGGCCTGCAAACCACCACAGGCCCCTCGCTCAGGTTGCCCCACACCCCAAGGGAACCCCCGCCTGATCTGGGATGCCCTTCAGGGCAAACTAGCTGGCCCCCACCCCTGTACCAGGCCTCTATCCTATCTAATAAAAGAGTACTATGCAGATTGATCATCACTGCAACACACAATATAGCTTCCCCCATGTGATCAAAGATCCTGCCCCCATGTGGACACACGATGGCCACCACAAGCTGGCCAGCAGGAGAGGGCAGTTGGGAGGCACCCGGCCTGCAAGGGAGGGCAATTGAGAGGGACCAGGCCTGCAAGGGAGGGCAGTTGGAGGTGATAAACCCTGCAGGAGAGGGTAGTTAGGGGTGACCGGGCCGGCAGAGGAGGGAAGTTGGGGGCAAACAGGCTGGGAGCAGAGTGGTTAGGGGGTGATCAGGCTGTCAGGCAGGGGCAATCAGGAAGGCAGGCAGGCAAGCAGTTGGGAGCCAGCAGTCCTGGATTGTGAGAGGGATGTCCGACTGCCCGTTTAGGCCCGATGGGTTCTTTGCCTATTTATTTACTTATTTTTTTAAATTAAATTTATTGGGTGACATTGGTTGACACGATCATATAGGCTTCAGGTGTGGGTTTCTATGTTACAAGATCTGTATATTGGACCATGTGCCCAGTACCCAAAATCAAATCTTCTCCTGTCACCATATATTAGGATCCTTTTCTCCCTCTACCCCCTTCCCTCTGGCAGCCACCGCACTGCTGTTTGTGTTCACTAGTTTCAGTTTTATAGCCTACATATGAGTGAGATTATATGGCTTTTAGCTTTTTCTGCTGACTTATTGACTTAGCACGATATTTTCAAGATCCATCCATGTTGTTGCAAATGGCAGTATTTCATCCTTTCTTATGGCTGAGCAGTATTCCATTGTGTATAAGTACCACATCTTCTTTATCCAGTCCTCTATTGCAGGACACTGGTTGTTTCCATGTCTTGGCCACTGTGAATAATGCTGCAATGAACATAGGGCTGCATATATCTTTTTGAATATATGATTTTGAGTTTTTCGGGTATATACCCAGGAGTGGGATTGCTGGGTTGTATGGTAGCTCTATTCTTAATTTTTTGAGGAATTGTCAGACTGCTTTCCATAGTGTTTGTACCAGTCTACATTCCCACCAGCAGTGGATGAGGGCTCCCTTTTTCCCACAACCTCTCCAACACTTGTTTTTGCTTGTCTTGTTGATAATGGCCACTCTAACAGGTTTGATGTGGTATCTCATTGTAGTTTTGATTTGCATTTCCCTAATTGCTAGTGATGTTGAACATTTTTTCATATATATATTGATTGTTTATATGTCTTCTTGAAATATAGATGTATTTTAAGGTCCTCTGCCCAATTTTTGATCAGTTGTTTGTCTGGTGTTGAGTTTTATGAGTTCTTTATATATTTTGGAAAGTAAACCTTTGTCAGAGCTACTGTTGGCAAGTATCATCTCCCGTCTGGTTGGCTGCCTCTTTGTTTTGTTGTCAGTTTCTTTTGCTGTGCAGAAGCTCTTTAGATTGATATAGTCCCATTCATTTACTTTTTCCTTTACTTCCCTTGCCTTTGGGGTCAAGTTCATAAAATGTTCTCTACAACCAAGGTCCATAAGTTTGGTAGCTATATTTTCTTCTATGTAAACTTCATGTTTCAGGTCTGATAGTTATGTCTTTGATCCATTTGGAATTGATCTTTGTTCATGGGGACAAACTGTGATCCAGTTTCACTTGTTTGTCTGTGGCTTTCCAGTTTTCCCAGCACCACTTGTTGAAGAGACCATTTTCACTCCATTGTGTGTTTCTGGCTCCTTTGTCAAAAATGTATCTGTCTGTATACATGTACTTTTATATATGGGCTCTCTGTCCTGTTCCATTGATCTGTGTGTCTGCCAATACCATTCTGTTTGATTATTGTAGCTCTGTAGTATAATTTGAAGTCAGGTAGCATGATATGTCTAGCTTCATTCTTTTTTCTCAGGTTTGCTTTCTCTATTCGGGGCCTTTTGTGGTCTTTGCCCATTTTTAATGAGATTATTTGTCTTTCTTTTGTTGCATTGTATGAGTGCTTTATATATTTTGGAAATTAACCCCTTATCAGATGTATCATTGGCAAATATGTTCTCCTATACAGTGAGCTCTCTTTTCATTCTGATGGCAGTTTCATTTGCCGTGCAGAAGCTTTTTAGTTTGATGTACTCGCGTTAGTTTATTTTTCCCTTGCCTAGGTGATGTATTGGTGAAAATTCTGCTACATGAGATGTCTGAAATATCGCTTCTAGGTTTTTATGTTTTCACAACTTACTAAGTCTTTAATCCATTTTGAGTTTTTGTGTATGGTGTAAGTTGATGGTCTAGTTTCATTTTTTTTTTTTTTGCATGTACCTGTCCAATTTTCCCAACACCATTTATTAAAGAGATTGTCTTTACTCCATTGTATATTGTTGCTTCTTTTGTCAAATATTAATCAACCATAATGATGTGGGTCAGTTTCTGGGGTCTCTGTTCTGTTCCATTGATCTATATGACTGTTCTTGTGCCAGTACCAGGATGTTTTTTTTTTTTTTTTTTTTTTTTTTTGTTCTTTTTTTTTTTTTTTTTTTTTTTTTTTTTAATTTCTTTATTGATTAAGGTGTCACATATTTGTCCTCATCCCCCCATTCCCATCCCACCCCTCTCCCCACGCATGCCCCAATCCCCTGTTGAACTTAACCGTTGGATAGGCTTATATGCATGCATACAGGTCCTTTGGTTGAACTCTCCCCCTCCCCCCACCCTCCCCCTACCCTCCCCTATCCTCCCTCTGAGGCCCGATAGTCCGATCGATGCCTCCTTGCTTCTGGTTCTGTTCTTGTTCCTCAGTCTATGTTGTTCATCATTTCCCCTAGATGAGCGAGATCATATGTCACTAGATATATACTAATAAGCACTGAATGTGAGACGAGCAATAATAGTTATGCTGACAGGCAAATGAATCAGTCTGTAGCGAGCTTCCCCCTGGACCAACAGTTCTTTTGAGACTCAATTTCAATGTCCAGTAGTTCCTTATGTGTACATGTCAGCACTGACCCCCCAGCTCTGGATGGTGGACAAATGGCGGTAACGGAGGTCCGACTCCCTCTGGTTTGGTCTCGGCCGAACCCAGGGGCACGGCGTCACCCGGACTAAGGGGCACGTGGCCTCACCCATACCCAAGGGGCGCGTGGTCTCACCCGGGCCTGGGACCCAGCCTCACCCGGATGGATCCAGGGGCACACGGCCTCACCCGGACCCAGGCTCTGGCTTCACCCGGACCCAGGGACACTTGGCCTCTCCCAGACCCAGGGCCACTTGGGCTCACCCGGGCCTAGGTGCACGAGGCCTCATCTGGATCCAGGGACACATGGTCGCACCCGGACCCAGGGACGCTTGGCCTCTCCCAGACCCAGGGCCACTTGGGCTCACCCGGACCTAGGTGCACGAGGCCTCATCTGGATCCAGGGACACATGGTCGCACCCGGACCCAGGGACGCTTGGCCTCTCCCAGACCCAGGGCCACTTGGGCTCACCCGGGCCTAGGTGCACGAGGCCTCACCCGGATCCAGGGACACATGGTCTCACCCGGACACAGGGACGCTTGGCCTCTCCCAGACCCAGGGCCACTTGGGCTCACCCGGACCTACGTGCACGAGGCCTCATCTGGATCCAGGGACACATGGTCGCACCCGGACCCAGGGACACTTGGCCTCTCCCAGACCCAGGGCCACTTGGGCTCACCCGGACCTAGGTGCACGAGGCCTCATCCAGATCCAGGGACACATGGTCGCACCCGGACCCAGGGACGCTTGGCCTCTCCCAGACCCAGGGCCACTTGGGCTCACCCGGGCCTAGGTGCACGAGGCCTCCTCTGGATCCAGGGACACATGGTCTCACCCGGACCCAGGGACGATTGGCCTCTCCCAGACCCAGGGCCACTTGGGCTCACCCGGGCCTAGGTGCACGAGGCCTCACCCGGATCCAGGGACACATGGTCTCACCCGGACACAGGGACGCTTGGCCTCTCCTAGACCCAGGGCCACTTGGGCTCACCCGGGCCTAGGTGCACGAGGCCTCACCTGGATCCAGGGACGCATGGTCTCACCCGGACCCAGGGACACTTGGCCTCTCCCAGACCCAGGGCCACTTGGGCTCACCCGGGCCTAGGTGCACGAGGCCTCATCCGGATCCAGGGACGCATGGTCTCACCCGGGCCCAGGGACGCTTGGCCTCTCCCAGACCCAGGGCCACTTGGGCTCACCCGGGCCTAGGTGCACGAGGCCTCACCCGGATCCAGGGACACATGGTCTCACCCGGACCCAGGGACGCTTGGCCTCTCCCTGACCCAGGGCCACTTGGGCTCACCCGGGCCTAGGTGCACGAGGCCTCATCCGGATCCAGGGACGCATGGTCTCACCCGGACCCAGGGACGCTTGGCCTCTCCTAGACCCAGGGCCACTTGGGCTCACCCGGGCCTAGGTGCACGAGGCCTCACCCGGATCCAGGGACACATGGTCTCACCTGGACCCAGGGGCGCTTGGTCTTTTCCAGACCCAGGGGCACGTGGCCTCACCCGGGCCTAGGTGCTCGAGGCCTCATCTGGATCCAGGGACACATGGTCTCACCCGGACCCAGGGACGATTGGCCTCTCCCAGACCCAGGGCCACTTGGGCTCACCCGGGCCTAGGTGCACGAGGCCTCACCCGATCCAGGGACACATGGTCTCACCTGGACCCAGGGATGTTTGGCCTCTCCCAGACCCAGGGCCACTTGGGCTCACCCGGGCCTAGATGCGCGAGGCCTCACCTGGATCTATGGGCCCCTGGCCTCACTCGGACCCAGGGGAGCGCGGCCTCCCCCAGACCCAGGGGCGCTTGGCACCTCCGCAAGAGTCCCGCCTCTCCCTGCAGGCATCTGGGTCTCCCACGGGTCCCCAGAAGCTGGATTTCAGTGTGATGGAGAGCTAATCTCCCCTAGGTTTGGAACAAAAGCCCCTTTCCCCCGCCACCAACCAGACCCACGCGCCTCCACACCTCATCCCCTCCGATTTCGCTGGTTTCCTCTTCCCTCTTAGCTATAAATCTACCATTCAGCCATCTCTCCTGTAGTTCTGGATGGCAGAGGCTCTGTCCTCCATTCGTGCCCCTGAAATTGCTGTGCGCGGTGGAGTTCGCAGTTCCTTTGTTTAACTTAGCCGCCTTCTTGATTCTCCTCTGTCAAAATGGCTTAAAGGGCTTGAATGTAAGATGAGAACTCCTAAGAATCCTCCAAATCGGTGTTGGCAGCCTCCGGGGCCTCGAGGATCTCACTGCGCAGTTCGGCCAGGTCGGTGGCGCGGATGCGCCCCTCCTGCAGAAAGATGGTCTCTTCCTTCACAGAGAGCCGCTGCGCCGAGTCCGCGGCCGCCGCCACAGCAGCTGCTGCGGCGCCCACGAGCCCATGGCCCCGGCTGCGGTGCTGACTGAGAGGAGCAGCCGCCCGGTCTGGGGAGACGCGAGCAGCAGTCGCCACCCTCACTAGTCCATGTTCCAGTTGTATTTCCGAAGCTGCCATGTGAGGCAACACATCAGCCTTCACCTCCGCCGTCATCTTTTTCGAATTCCCCAATTTGTTCTTCTTAATCCCTTGAATTCAGTCAACTCTACTGAGGTCTAGTGGCGCCGGGAGGTGCACGGAGAGGGCGCCCGGGCCTCCGTCCGGTGTGCGGAGCGCGCGGCCCGCGGAACCAGGCGCGCGGGGGCCTCGCGGTGGGGATGGGCGCTGGGCGGCCGCCGGGCTCCGGGCGCCGCTGCCGCCGCGGCGTCCCCAGTGCCCCGGGCCGGGCGGCCTGCGGGGGCGGCGCAGTTGCGAAACTGAGTGAGTATCTACAGTTAAGTCTTGATTGTTGTTGGTGTCACTAGGAGGAATTGTCCTCCAGGCCAATTGTCCATGAGGACCCTCTTTGTCTATATAGGAAGAGTTGCTGTGCAGGAGACATGAGGCTCCTGTGTCTGTGTCCCTCTGTATTCCTTGCAAACACCTCTGAGAGAAACGCGCCCTGGAGTTTCGCCCGCTGCCTGGAACTGGGTTTCAATGTAGTTGGAACTGGGTCTCAGCGCAGTCTGGCGCCTTTGTCTCCTTCCCAGCAGGGCCGTTCAGTGGCGCAGGCAACAGTCCCTCCTCTGCGCGCCCTCCCGTGTGCGCCTCTGGAGCCGCCGCTCCTCTGTGCCTCTGCCCCACAGGCCAAATTCATTCCCCCAGCATGTGCCTGGCTTCCCAGGGTTTCGCCCGGAACTGGGGTTCAGTGCAGTCGGAACTGGGGTTCAGCCCGGTCCGGAGCCCTTGTCTCCTTCCTGCTAGGGCAGTTCAGTGGCGCAGGCAACAGTCCGTCCTTTGCGCCCTTTCCTGCGCGCGCCTCTGGAGCTCTGCCTTCCGCCGCTCCTCTGTGCCTGCGCCCCACAGCCCAGATTCATTCCCCCAGCCTGCGCCTGGCTTCCCAGGGTTTCGCCCGGAGCGGGGTTCAGTGCAGTCGGAGCCGGCGCTCAGCGCAATCCGGAGCCTTTATCTCCTTCCTGCCAGTGAACGCCGGCCAGGCCGTCAGCCGCCCCTTCCTCTCCGGCTCCATCCTCCCCGCAGGCGCGCGTGCTCGTGTCTCCGTCTGTTTCTCCATACCTCAGGCTTTTGCGGCTCCCCCGACTGTCCCCGTGGCCTTCTCCTTCTCCCCAGCTGTGGGCATTTCAGTCCGCCAGCTTTCCTGTGGTTCTGGACGATGACCGTTCTGACCTCTAGTTGTATTTTTGAAATTGTTGTGCCCGGCTGCGGGTTAGGTGTTTAACCTATGGCGCCATCTTCCAGGATGTTTTTATTACAATGGCTTTGTAGCATAGTTTGATTTCTGGATTGTCATCCCTCCAACTTTGTTCTTCTTTCTCAAGATTGCTGGGGCTATTCAGGGTCTTTATTGGTTTCGTATATATTTTTTGAATGTTTTTCTACATCTGTGAAATATGCCATTGGTATTTTAATAGGGATTACATTGAATCTATAGCTGCTTTTGGTTGTATGGACATTTTAATAATGTTAATTCTTCTAATCTATGAACACAGTATATGCTTCCACTTGTTTGTATCTTCCTCTATTTTTTTTTTCCAGTGTCCTATTGTTTATCAAGTACTGGTCATTTATCTCCTTGGTTGTTTATTCCAAGGTTTCTTATTTTTTTGTTGAAATGATAAGTGGGACTGTTTTTTAATTTCCCTTTCTGGGAGTTCATTATTGGTGTATAAAAATGCTATTGATTTCTGGAACTTGATTTTATATCCTGCTACTTTGCCAAATTTATTTATTAAATCTAGTAGTTTTTTTTAAAAAGTATATTTTTTATTGATCTCATAGAGGAAGGAAGAGGGAGAGAGAGATAGAAACATCAATGATAAGAGAGAATTATTGATTGGCTGCCTCCTGCAAGTCCCCACTGGGAATCGAGCCCACAAGCTGGGCATGTGCCCTTGACGGGAATCAAACCTGGGATCTTTCAGTTCATAGGCTGAAACTCTATCCACTGAGCCAAAAGCTGCTAGGCAAATCTAGTAGTTTTGTGTGGAGTCTTTAGAGGTTTCTGTGTACAATATGTCATCTACAGATCATGACAATTTTACTTCCTCCTTTACAATTTGGATGACTTTTATTTTTTCTTCTCATTTGATCTCTGTGGTTAGGACTTTCAGTACTACGTTGAACAAGAGGGGTGAAAGCAGACATCTTTGTCTTGTGTCTGTTTTTAAGGGAATTAGTTTTTGCTCATTGAGTATGATGTTGGCTGTAGATTTGTCATATATGGAATTTATTATGTTGAGGTATAATCCCTCTATTCCCACTTTGCTGAGAGTTTTTATTTAAAAAAAATGGTGCTAGATTTTGTCAAATGCTTTTTCTGTGTCTATTGATATGATCAGGTGATTTTATCCTTAATAATTTGTTTATGTGATGTATCATATTTATTAATTTGCAAATATTGTACAAGCCTTGCATCCCTGCAATAAATCCCACTTGGTCATGGTGTATGATCTTTCTAGTGTAATGTTGGATCTGATTTAGTAATATTTTGTTGAGGATTTTAGCATCTATGTTCATCAGGGATATTGGCCTGTAATTCTCCTTTTTTGTATTGTCTTTGTCTGGTCTTGGAATTGGGATAATGTTGGCCTTATGAAAAGAAGTTTGGAAGTCTTCCCTCCTCATGAACTTTCTGGAATAGTTTGAGGAGGATAGGTGTTAGTTCTTCTTTGAATGTTTGGTAAAACTTGCCTGTGAAGCCATCTAGTCCAGGACTTACATTTGCAGGAAATTTTTTTATTACTGCTTCAATTTCATCAGTTATTATCAGCCTATTAAGTTTTTCTGACTCTTCCTAATTGAGTTTTTGGAAGATTGTATGTTTTCACCCAAGTTGTCCAGTTTGTTGGCATATAGTTAGTTGTTCATAGTATTTTCTTACAATCCTTTGTATTTCTATGTCAGTTGTTACTTTGCCTCTTTCATTTCTGATTTAATTTGGGTCCCCTGTATTTGTTTTCTGATGAGGCCAGCCTAAGGTTCCTCAATCTTGTTTATATTTTCAAAACAAAACAAAACAAAACAGTTCTTTGTTTCATTGATCTTTTGTATTGCTTTTTTAGTCTCTATGTCATTTGTTTCTGCTCTGGTCTTTATCATTTCCTTCTTTCTACTTACTGTGGGCTTTTCTTGTTGTTCTCTCTCTAATTCTTAAAAGCATAAATTATTGATACATGCAACCATATGAATTAATCTAAAAATAATTATTCATAATTAAAATAATAGAGTACATGCTATGTGTTATTCCATTTATATAAAATTTTATAAAATTGAAGTTAATCAGTAATGGCATACAGTAGGTTAGGGGTTGGCTGGAAATTGGAATGGTATCAGGAATAGCAAGAAGAGGATAAAAAAGGGGTGCAGAAAACTTTTTGGGGTGGTGGATATATTAATGTCCTTGATTATAGTGATGAATTCACTGGTGTATACACATGTCAAACTTATCAAACTGTAGATTTTAAATATGTATATTATGTTACTGTATACATTAATATTACTGCATTTTAATTATTATATGCTGTTAAAATAATGTTTAAATTTAAAATATTTTCTTTTCCTCTGATGGTCAAATGGATAAAAACTATTTATAATTATATATGTTATGACCAATGACGCTCTCAACTTTAATGTTTTATAACATTTTGGTTTTAAATAAGCATATTTTTCTCATAAGAGCAAGTATATCATAAGCAAACAGACCTTGTAAATTTTTTCTTTAATTGTGTTTTCTGCCCCCTATGATTGAATTTTAACAAAAACAACATGTTTGCAGCAGTAAATGAAACATGCTGATAATATAGTAACAAAGCGTAGGCATGCTCAAAAACCAGCAATTTAAGAGGCCGGATGCCAGCTTCTAGTTCAACATCACTGGTGAGTTGCTTCACAACTGAGAAGGCCATTTAGCTCTCTATATCTCAGTGTCCCTCAAGGTTTAATAGGGACAGCCATACTACATATGATTGTGGGGACAAATGTGACAACAGATGAGCCTGTGGCCAGCTCTTTTAAGTATGATGAATTTATGAAGGAGCTTCCTGGATGCTGGCTATTTCCCACTGTGACTCTTTAAGTCCTAGTGGCTGCAAGTCTGACTAATTGAAATACACTGTACCCCTAAAGAGACTAATCCAGTGTGGATGACTGCTGTCTTTGAGATAAAATGCATGCCCTCATATTTGAATATAGTTAGTTTATTATGCCATAGTAGAATATAATATTATAAAATGAGAAAGCAAATTCACTCAAAAAGAAAGTAAACTCAATATTGGCTTCAAATAATTTTGATTCCTTTTGTGATTTAGAAAATAGCGATGTGATCAAATAATTTAAGAACAATTCCTTAACATGGACACTGTGCCTCTAAACAGCCATAGTAGTTTACTAAGTGTTGGGGGTAATATTTTATTTGTAACAATCGTGAGGACAATGTGTTTTAACATCTCTCTTTATTTAGCCTTCAGTTTCCACCCCTCAAGCCTCCTTAACTTCCTGTTTCTGCTACTTTGGTCACCCTGTCACACTCCTATCTGTGCCTCTGGATATTTTCTTTTCCTGAATAATTTTTGCCCCTTCTTTATCACTTGTCCCTAAAAAAATATATCTTAGTGGTTTCCAAGATGAGGCCTTCTGACTGTTTGGTGAATTGCTTTCTATTCTTTCCAGTATACCATGTTTCATTGATAATGCTTTTTAAATTTTTTTTTGCTTCTCTTGAATAATAACTCAGAGGATGCAGATTATTGCTAACAGGCATATTTCCCTTTGTTTTATAGAGTCCAAGAAATATAGTGTACTTTGAAAAAAATATTTTCTAATACATGGACTTTGTTTTTAAGTTCCATCTGGCATGTATTCTATGAGTTTAGAAAAAGAGATTTTCTTGTCACCTTAAATGCAGTAACAGATACAATGTATGCTGATAAAAGTCTCACAAAAATCACTGTTCTTAACTGAGTGGGAATAGTAATAAAATCTAATATGGAATAACCAGAGACACCAATAAATAAGATAATTTGACAGAGTTATAAATACTACAGGAAAATGTATGGCAGTAGTGGGATAAAGAGAGATTAGTATAAAGTGCAGAGAGGAGCTCTTTATAGAGAATGTCCAAAGATGTCTTTTCTTTTTTAAAAAAATATAGTTTTATTGATTTCAGAGAGGAAGGGAGAGGGAGAGAGAGATAGAAACATCAATGATGAGAGAGAATTATTGATTGGCTGTTTCCTGTAGGACCCCCACTGGGGATTGAGCCTGCAACCTAGGCATGTGCCCTGACTGGGAATCGAATCATGACCTCCTGGTTCATAGGTTGATGCTCAACAACTGAGCTATGCTGGCTGGGCCAAAGATGTATTTTCTTAGGGGATGAAGCCTGGATAACATTCAGTCAGTCCCTTAAGGGGAAATGGAAGAATGTTCTAGTCAGAAAGGAGAGAAAGTGCCAGGCAGGCCCATGGTCCCTAAGGCAGGGCCATGTTTGATAAGATGAGCATGTCTGAGCTTAGAGAATGGGGGAGGTTGTGAGTCCATAATAGGGAAGGAATAACTATGGACTTTTGGGTTTACTAGTAAAGGACGAAAAAGGGTCACTAAAAGGCATGTAACCCATTCTGATTGGAGTAAATTGAACAGAGAATGTCAGATGAGTGAAGGGTTTTTTTTATTGTAAGAAACTGAGAACAAAGCTGAGTCAGTTGTGTGAGAAGCCAACACAAATTTCCAGTGCAGAAAGTTAAGTAGTATAAATAAAAATGCTGTATCCAATGTCTCTCAACCATTTTATGAATAGTTCTGTCAGAACTGGCTATAAATAAGCACAGGAATTTGAAAGTGGCATCATAAGTTTCTGAAAAGCTTCTTAGTACACATATTTTTAGTCTGAATTCCCTTTATTCAGAATTTATTTATTTTTTTAGTTTTTCTCTGTTACTCATTCACTTTAGAATTTGGTCCTAAATAGTCCATTTCTAAAATATTTAGACAAAATCATACTCAGTTGACACTTTTGACTCCCTACGTATTAGATCAATTCTGCTTACTGTAGCTGCTAATTTTGAAAATTTTTTCAGATGATCATAGTTATCATGTGAGGTAAAATATGCAGCAGAATAAATCTTTTTTCGTGAATATTTGTACATACCTGATTATTTCCTCATAATATTTTTGAGTGGAATTGAAGCAAATAAATGAAGACTATCAAGGAGCTCACTATATGCTGCCAAATTGTATTTTAAGTATTTTGCAGTATACAGGATAATAGTAAAAATTGGTTAAGTGGATTGCACCAAAATTGAAAATGTCTGCTATTTGAAATACCTGTTACATGGTTACATGCCTGTGTTTGATGATAATGGAGGGACCCTAATTTTGTACAGTGAGGTTGTTCAAACCAGTCAACTCAGATTCTTCCATGTTGACCTACATTTGAATTCCTATTTCCAGTTCTGCTTTATGGAGGACAGAACTAAAACCCAGTAGCTTAGTATAAGGTGCTTTATGTTTATAGTTTTCAATGGTAAGGGAGTGTGATTTGCTTTACAGAATGTGTGATTGTGTGTGTGTGAGTGTGTGTTTGTAATGATGTGCTGCACTGTTGTTGCAAAGTATTTAGCATTTGTAGGTTTGAAGAAGATTATGGAATACAAAAGCGAAAGTATTATTTTTCCCTTTAAAACAAGACTTAATTCATACTTAATGGGTTTTCAAATTTTAAAAATTCCAAGGTTGGAGCTGGGCTCATCGTTATGAGTGTCAAAGATGTGGAAATTGGAAGCAAGTGCCATCAGCGCCTTCATTTGGAGAATAATTTTGCATGCTGGTGACTATTCCATGCCCTGCATGAGTGGCTCAGTGTGCACCGAAGGACCATTTTAATGTGTGGCATCTGGATGGACACCTGGAAGCTGTGAAGCTTTGAGCTAAGAAGTCATTAATGCTAAAAAAAAATTAACATTAATGTTGATTATCCTCTTTAACTTGTTTCACCCACAACTGCTCAATCATTCTGCAACCAGATTACTGCCTGTTCCATATGTTTCTGTGTCACTTAGGCTTGACTAATTAAAATGTTCTGTTATAGGTGCCACATAAATTTTAAAATTCTGAGATGTCTTTTTAGCCAATTGAAGAGACTTTTAATGTTTTATGAAAATTGATGTATAAATTTCTTCTAACCTGCCAAATACCAAACACATGACCTAGAATTTTATGTTCTATTTGATTTTGATTCAGAAAAACCAATCTATGCATATCAGCTGTGTTCTAAGCTTTGCCAAACTGAAGCTCTCTTTATGATCCTGATAGGTTTTCTTTAATGTTTTCCCTTAAATTTACTCTTGCTAATGAAGATAAGAATATTTTTAGCTAACAAATCTTTGAGAAAAGGATTAATCCTCATCAGGAAGAAAATAAAAGAAAACTAAAGCATCAATCAAATATCATCCTCTTTTTTTTCCAAATTGCCACTGATATAAAAAGATAATAATCAGTGTTGGCATTCTCTAACACTGCTAATGGGAGTGCAGATTGGCGAAATATTTAAAAGGCAATTTGGCAGCATATAGTGAGCGCCTTGGTATTTCATTTCTTTGATTCAATTCCATTCAAAAAACATTATGAGAAAAATAATCATATATGTACAAATATTCATGAAAAAAGATTCATCATGTTATTTAAAACAGCAAAACTTAGAAAAATAAATGAATAACTATGAAACTGTGTGATTAATAAATTCTTCCATGTGATAGAGAAATGCAGTTTTTACAAACAATGATTTTGAAGACTAATTAATGCCAAAGTAAATTTTCTTGATATGATACTATAATGTTAAGGGAGAAACATTTTTCGAACTAACCCACCACATATGTATTTATAGAAATACCAAACTGCATCAATATACCTTGTTTCCAGTGCTATTTGTTTATTGATTTATTTAAATCTATTTACACATTTAAATAATAACCACTTTTTATAGTCAAGAGAGAGTTATCAAACACAAGTTATTATAGAAATTTTCATCAAGTTTCTATTTGAATAGCTTTAAAATTAATCTCTTATTGAGTGAATATACCACATTTATATGGTCTTTTTAATTTTTTTTATATTTTCAAATTTATTCTCCAGCAAAATGCTAAACCTCTTGAGGTTGAGCCTATATATTTACTTCATTTTTATCCTGCACAGTGTCTTTTGGAATGCTTCAGATAAAATCTGTGGAATTTTGTTAAAAAATACATATGCTCACAATTTGTTTATAAAGATTCTCATTCAGCATATCTGCTGTGCCACTAGTGATTCTGATGTATATAAAATTTCATAATCAGGAGTTCAGTTATTTCATTTAACTGATAGTGGCAATGAAAGACATTTTGCTATTCCTTATTATCTTATTAGTGACAAATATTTATTTGAACTTGGTTCAAGTTGATTCAAATTGGTTCATTTGAACATTGTAGTAGTGTCTTAGTATAGAGATTAATTTTAAAACATTTGTCTCAGTTCCTTTTGTAAATAGATGCACATTTAAAATAATTTTCCTTCATCTTGAGTTTAGATTTTAAATCAGGAATATTTATGAGAGCACTAAGTTTGGGGGAAAAAAAAAGAACCAATAAATTAAATCAAGTTAGGTCACATGTAATATGCTTGCTTAAGAACAGGCATCACTTTCACTTTTTGTTATAGAACAAAGTCACTTGTATATGGTTTTGTTTGTTTGTTTGTTTGTTTGTTTGTTGTATATGGGTGTTTTCTTTTCTTTTTTTTTTTACTTTCATCCACTTCTTTCAGCATCACCAAAGAAAACAATTTTCAGCCAATTCTCTGATACTTTCTCAGAGCAACAACAAGGATCAACACAATAACACAAGCACTGATTAATTCAATTACATAATTAACTAGAGGCCAGGTGCATGAATTCATGCACCAGTGGAGTCCCTTGGCCTGGCCTGCAGGATCGGGCCGCAACTGGCTCTCCGATATTCCCTGAGGTATCCTGGATTGTGAGAGGGTGCAGGCCAGACTGAGGGACCCCACTCGTGCATGATCACGGCTGGGGAGGGATGCGGGAGGTTGGCCAGCCAGGGAGGGACCACAGAAGGGCTCCAGGGTATGTTTGGCCCATCTGGCTCAGTTCCAATCTGCTGGATCCCAGCAGCAAGCTAACCTACTGGTTGGAGCATCTGCCCTCTGGTGGTCAGTGCATGTCATAGCGACTGGTTGACCGGTTGACTGCCCCCTGGTGGACAGTGCACGTCATAGCATAGCAGTTGAGTGGCCTTAGCATATCATTAGCATATTATGCTTTGATTGGTTGAATGAATGACTGGATGACCAGACACTTAGCATATTAGGCTTTTATTACATAGGATTGTTTGAAATCATACTCCCCAAACACACATACATTCACATACATGTATGCACATGCACAGATGTGCACAGACAGTAGTAATACATATTTTTCACTTTTGATTATTATTCTAACTGGTTTATATTTGTAACAGTTGTTCACCTACAATTTCTGAATAATCAGGCCCTGCTTTGATCAAGTGTGAAAGACAGTGCTCACTGGACATATAAAGTGGCTGAAAGAGACTAAAAAGGTGATTTCCCCCCTATTTGAATGGATAGGAATATATTCTTGATATTCTGGTGATCTCCATATTGAAATATGGAAATCAGCAAACTATTTACAGTTAATGCAAGGAAATAAAGCCAGAATGCTTGACTTATAAAAAGTAATTATAATTTTATATTGTATTGGTAGTTTTACCTTAAGTTTATTGCATTTGAATTAACTATTAGTTTTAGGAGTGAGAGCTGTAAAAGTAATAAAACAAGAAGGCTCTTGGACAGAGGTGGATTTAATGCCTCGATAGACTATGAAAACAAACCACAACCTCAGCCAGAATCAATGAATTGGACCCCAAGAAAATGCAACTTAAGAACAACTAGTCACAGCCAATAAGTCTATCTCAATTAAGGCAACCACTTAAACTATAGCCAATAAAATAATTTCTTTGCTTTGTTTTCACGTTTTCTCGATAAAATTCTCTCCTCTAGCTTCTGTTGGTAGAGAACCCTTAACCTCAGTTTACCTTTTAATAGCGCTTAATACCAGAAGAAGTTTCTAAACGTGATACTCGATGCTGAGTTGGTGAATACAAACTCATTGATCAACAAATACAAATATTTTAGAAAATGTTTCTTTAAACATGCCTGAAAGTATTTCTTTTATAAGTTTCTCCAGTGTTCAAAATATTAGTTTTCAAACTTTTCCGTGAATCTATTTAAAAAGCCTCCTGATTTGGTTTAAACTCTGCTAACCTCAACTTTTATGTTCCTATGTAGTAGCAACCTATATACTCACCAATTTCACCAGAAGGACATTTGAGAATTTAAATGTCAAAGAAAATGTGCAATATTCCTAAAGAGGGTTGTTCTCAACTGATTGGAAATAAATCTGTCAGGTAAATGGTCTTTAGAAACAGTATTAATTCACACTAACACATTACAGAGCTAAATTACAACCTCTGCACAGAAAAGAAAAAAAAAGGCAAGGCCCTGTTAAGTTTACTGTGTGGCAGGGAGCACAAGGTGCATATCAAAGGCGCGGGGGTGAAATCTGGGAAAGCTTATTTAATTAACCCTGTCTGGTGAGACTCAGAACAAAGACCAAGGGTTCCTTCTGCAGAGAACCTATTTCCATGTTAGCTAATAGCTTTCTGTTAGTTATTTTCCTAGACTTCCAAAATTGCTCTAATATCTTGATGACATATCAATTAGATTTTTGTATTAATTCTGAATGCAAATATCTACTTCTGAATATTATGTACTTCAAAGATATGCAGTTGGGCCTCACTTTGCACAGCAATGCAGAACCATAAAAATTGATTGTAGCCTGGCAAGTGTTGCTCAGTGGTTGAGCCTCGACCTATGAACCAGGAAGTCAAGGTTTGATTCCTGGTCAGGGTTGTGGGCTTGATCCCCAGTGGGGGTTGCGCAGTAGGCAGACAATCAAGGATTCTCTCTCATCATAGATGTTTTTTTCTCTCTCTCTCTGTCCCTTCCTGTCAGAAATCAATAAAAAAATTCAAGAAAAAAAATTAAAAACAACAGTAACAAAATGATTGTACAAGCTGAAACTGTGAAAGTAACCCTAATAATCAATGGGGAACATTATGATTATTTCATAATCTTGAATTGTTTTCACCAAAATATCAACTTTCTTAATTGATTATAAATATGTAGAGAAATGGACAAAATAGGAGGACTAATATTTATTTAGTGCACTGATATTTAAAACTTAGAAAGTTAAAGTGTTTTGTTTAATTCTATCAAGAAGAGTTTGAAGAGTGCTTGCCTTCTTTTTGTTGAATAATGATATACACAGATCATTTTTTCCATGGTTTGGTAAATTTTTATGTTATTTTCTATGTTAGATCAGCCTCTAATAGAATATCCTTTGCATTTTTAATGTCATGAAATATCTCCAAGGTTCTTTAAGTTTTTATTTATTTTTTGCCAGTGTTACTTCCTCACTTCCTCTGAAACATTTTTATCCTTTTCATCACACACACTTTCCTCATTTATGCCTATGAATTTACCTTCACTAAATTTCTCTGGTTGTATATGTAGATGCCCTCTATTAGCAGCCAGTGTGAAAATTTCCACGGTCAGCTATTTCATGTAAAACTCCATTTATGTATAATCTAAATCCTGCAAAGTTATTTGCACCCTGAGCTAAAAGTTTCTACCACATTGCACATGTTTTCCTCCCTCCATGATTGTTGAATGTTCTTAGTTGCATGTTTATGTCATATTTCCTCCTAAACTCAGCTGAAGAAATGGCATGCTCTCCAGTTGTAGCATCAATCGCTTGTCTGAAACTCCATCTAGGAAAATAGGCTTTAAAAGTTTAAATATATCCTTGGTCCAGTGGCTGGATTGATGAAGTTGCATGTGGTCATAAAAGCAAGTTTCACATTTTCATTCAAGTACCCAAGGAAATTAGAGTGATCTGGAGTATTATCCACTAGTGTAGTGCTTTAAAAGTTAGTTATTTTGCCCATAGTATCTCTGTAACACTGGGAGATAAAGTACATGTTTTGTTGCATATGCATGAGTAACAGATTACAGTGACCAGTCACTGACAGATTTTAAAAGAAATGACATGATTCATCACTGATCATAATGTGTACCCGTAATTTATGTAGTGATCTGTGGATTGAAGAAATAGTAACAGACCCTTTTTCATGCAATTACTCACAGCTAGTATATACTGGTAATTGAAAACTGAAAGGTTGTTGTGGGCCGCTGTTGCTTAATTAAACCAGAGTAACTGAAACACTGTGCAGAATGAGAACTGTCTTTGCTAAGTTCATTTAAAAAATTTTAAAGATTTTTATTGATTTTTAGAGAGAGAGAAGGAAGAGAGAGAGAGAGAGAGAGGGAGAGAGAAACATGGATCGGCTGTTTCCTGCAACCCTCCCCCCATTATGTGCCCTTGATGGGGAAGTGAACCAGCATCCTCCTGGTGCATGGGACGACACCCAACCAACAGCCACACTAGCTAGGGCTGTGTTTGCTAAGTTTAACAAATTTGTCTGAGGCTTCTATACTTACCTCTTTGTGAAAATGTGCTCAGCTGCTCATTTATTTTTCAGATGATAGTAATAAGCTTTAAAATGTAGGGAATAATGTGGTGAACTTTAAAGTAGAAGTTGTTATTTTTACTTCCTTACACTAGTAAGGAAGTTGATAGGTGGAATCTGGCTGTCCTCTGTGTGTGCCACTCAGGAAGGTGATAGGAAGGGAATGTGTCCCTCTCTCCCTCCGCATGCCCAGGCAAGAAGCCACTGAAGATTGCATCTGTAGTCCTCTTATATGTATAACAGAAGACCACAGATCTTCACTGCATTATCTGCCCATAGTGGAATCTTAATGAAGAAAATATGACCACAATTACATGCACACCATCGTGGAGAAATTGTGGAAATTTGGGGGAGATTGTAACAGACCTAGGGGAAAATCGTCGGTCTGGCAAGTCAACAAAAAAAGTTTTTATCAGGTGCTAGTAACGTAAAACATTTTTTTAAATAGGTTTGTTGAGACCTAATTTACACAAAATGAAATTTTCCCATTGTAAGTATACAGTTCAATGAGTTTTTAAAACAGGGAACGTTTGATGAATTGCATGTCATCCTTGTGTTGGGCCCTGCTAATCTTCACCAAGTTGTTCCAATTTTCGTTCTGCCAAGTCAAGCACACTTGGCATTTTAATTTTGTGGCAGAAAATTACCATCTAATATTTTCTCAGAACATAGGGGGATACCTTAGTATGTATGTATGTATGTATGTATTTATTTAATTATTTTTTTTTTAAAGGATTTCTTTTTTAAAAATATATTTTATTGATTTTTTACAGATAGGAAGGGAGAGGGAGAGTTAGAAACATCGATGAGAGAGAAACATCAATCAGCTGCCCCCTGCACACCCCCCACTGGGGATGTGCTTGAACCAAGGTACATGCCCTTGACTGGAATCAAACCCTGGACCCTTGAGTCCGCAGGCTGACGCTCTATCCACTGAGCCAAACAGGTTAGGGCAGTATTTATTTTTATAATTCGTATTGTATGTACATTTTTAATATTTGTTTTGGAAGCACTTAAGATAATATATAAGTAGATAAATATCCAGGATCAACTAAAATTTGATGAATCTTCATATTAGTTCTAGGATGTACTTGTTATCTCTATTTTATAAGTGAAGGAAGGCGTTTCAGCAAGGTTAAGGAACTTGACTGAGGAATGAGACTGGTACAATTTGGAGCCAGGATATAATCTTACATCTTCTGACTCATCACATTCCTATATCCGGTGATAGTTCTCCAACTACCATAATAATAAGTAATATTTATTGCAGTGTCACATAAGCCATTCTAAGTTTTCTACATGTGGTATTTCATGTAATAGTTACAAGAACTCTGTGAGGTAAACGTTACTATTTTCAGTGGTGGTAGATGGAGCTGGGCATTTAGGCATCCTGCCCAAGGTCATAAAAATGATAGGTGGCAAGGAGGGGCCCTAGTTCTCGAGTCTACTATTCTATTTGTTTCACATTATCCACCTTAACTATTAGAACTATCCTTATGGAATAGGCGGAGGCAAAAGAAAGAATGGACTGTTGAACCTCAGAGGGAAAGCAGGGGAGGGTGGGTGGGTGGGTGGGTGGGATGAGATCAACCAAAGTACTTGTATGCATATATGCATAACCCATGGATGCTGACAACAGGTTGGTGAAGGCCTGGGGCAGAGAGTGGGGGACAGCTAGAAGAAGTCAATGGGGGAAAAAGGAGGACATATATAATACTTTCAACAATAAAGATTAAAAGAAAGAAAGAAAGAATGGGAAGGGAAACTTTCTATTACTCCTTGAACAGGTTTTCCTATGTATCTGGCAAACTACTTCCTAAAAATGAATCTTCTTTCATGTTAACATGTCTATTTCTAAACTTTAATATTTTTGCATTTGAAGTCTTCATTTAATAATACAACCCAATTTAAAAAAATTGAAACAACTTTCTAGTAGGCCAAAGAGAAATGGGACTTAGAGACAGAGGCAGAGGTGTCCCACAGCGTGCTTCAGGATGGTTTCACCTGCGGCTCTCTGCCTGAGATTCCTCTGTCCCCAGATATGACATGCTCACACCATCACATCATTTAGTCCCTTTTCAAGGGTCATCTTCCTAAATCATCCTATTTAAAGTAGAAAACCTTCCTTTGTTTTCTACGCTGATTCTGTCTTATTTTCCTTCTTTATATTAATGATCCCCCAACGTAAATTCAGATTGATACTTCCAATTCCAATTCAAGAATACAGGACTTTTACTTAACTTCTTCTTCATTGCATCTGTATCTTTACTTCTGAGAATATTAGTGCTCAAGAGCCTGGAGAATAATAGAAAATCTCATAATTGCTCATTTTTCTAATGTAGTCTTATAGTAGCAGTACTAATAATGTCACCAATATAATTACTGAAACCATTGGCATTGTTTGCTTTTGCTCTCCCTATTCCCATTCTTATAGTTGTTTAATATCCACGTTGTCTGAGAATATAGTCATTAATATTGTATTCTCTCCCCCGTGTCCCTCATTTAGTCTTAGTGCTATAGGTAACTGTGTATTTATGCACTGGCAGTCTATGTCAGTGTCTCTTTTGTCAGTTTGCTTGTCTGAGGTTGTTCTCTAGTAGATTCTTTATTCTTGGAATTATTGCACATTGAGAGAAGTTTGCCTGTATCTTTTGTACTTGAAAATCTGTTTTATTGAATTAAAATAATTCTTGACGCACACTTTTAATTTTTCTTGACTATCTTAAATATGTCTCTGCATTTTTAAATTTTTTTCTTTCCCTTATAACTTATGTTAACTCATGTGCTCCTTCCTTCCTTCCTTCCTTCCTTCCTTCCTTCCTTCCTTCCTTCCTTCCTTCCTTCCTTCCTTCCTTCCTTTCCTTCCTTCCTTCCTACCTTCCTTCCTTCCTTCCTTCCTTCCTTCCTTCCTTCCTTCCTTCCTTCCTTTACATTATTGGAATATGTTTTTATGTTGTTATGGGTCATTTTATCAGTGATACTATGTGCATTTTCAATGTGCATTTTAAAATCTTTTATTTTAGGAAAATTTTCTGTGATTACTGGATTTAGCATTTGTTCTATATCCTTACTTTGAGTTTTATCTCCTGTCTTTTCTACTAAACTACTTTATTTTACCTACGCAAACTACTGTTACGTTTGTTCCCTATTATGTTATTTCTCATTTATGTTTGCATTCTTTTGGGATTCTTTTTCTCTTATTTCTAATTATTTCCAGAGTTAAGAAACATCATTTCTGAGCTTTTCTACGTCTGATTTACATTGTTTCTTTCATGTCTTTAGCATTTTCTTAATGTTTCCTACCTAGTTTAGAAGATTTCCTGGGCTGGTTTTTTAGCACGATTTTACTATCTATAGTATGTTATTCAGCTTTCACCTCTTTTTTTTTTTTTTTTTATGATAACTCTGTGGGATATGACCTGGATACTGTTAGGTTGTTCATGTTTATGTGAAATTAATTTTCATACAGCGGGGTTTAGGAAAGCTTATATAACTTTACAGAGCTCCCTCTTTTGTTGTTTTTGTGGTTAAAAATGTGGGAGTGTGTTTTCTGGGATTTGATCTGGACTTTTCTTTTTTTCCTTTATCTTTGTTGTTTCTATCTTGTTCAGTTTTGATTCCCCTTCCAGAAAATCCTCCTCAGCTTGGGTTCCTTCCGAAAGGGGTCAGTTCTGAGAGTTAAGTGGTGTCCTCTCTCAGCTTGCTCAGTCATTCTCTGGGAGAGGGTTTCACTCCCAAGCGCCTGGCGTTTACCTGCTGCTCCCACAGTGGTCCCTGCTTCCCATCGTGTATCTGCGGGACATGTTAGTGTTCTGCTCACAGGCTCCTACACATTGCTCTGTTGATTCCCTCCTCTTCCCCCTGCAGAGATGCAGGCTTCAGGCTTCCTGTAGGTTCAAGGCTGTTGGTGGGTGGTCTCTACCCATGTATTTTGGGGTTCATTTATCTTAGTTTTGTTGTGAGTGCTGCCCCCAGTTTACTGACTTTGCTCTCTAAATACTCTGTTTTTATGTGGGGATTAAGCAACATTAAAAACTGCATAGCCACCACTGCCATCTTCCCAGAATCCTCTTTCCTGTGTAGATTTTCAACATGCACCTTTAATTACATGGCAACTATTGACTACCCTCAATAAATGCCTTTTCATAGTCAGTGAGTTGCAGTTTAAAAACTAAAAAGTACCAGTTAACTTGAAACTGTTAAAGGTGGTGCTGTTCAGGGAGACCCAATCCCATCTTGAAACAATTTGATATGAATTTCACCTGAAAGTAAGCAGCAAATGCTTTTCTTTTTCTTGTTTTATTTTTATTTATTTTTTTGGTGACAGAGCTTTCAGAGTCCTATTTCTCCCCAGGAGAAATAACTTTGTTGGGGGAAAAAAACCTCCAGCTAGACTGATACACAGTTCAGCTTTCCCTTCAAACAATCAAGTGTCAAGTGTTTTAAAGGCCAGTTTTTCTCAGACGGTGGAAATATAAAAGAGAATAAGAAGAAAAGCACTGGACTTAGAAACGGTTCTTTTTCCTTAGAGGTGGGGTGTTCGTTGCAGGCTATAGACTGTCGGTCTATTCATAACATTGGCCATTTCTAGACAAGGGAAGGCTTATACAGGTAACTTGCAGAGTGTTGCAAAATGATTCAATTTGGAAGGTGAATGAATGAAAATGTGTTCTTGCTTAAAAGACCACATATGCTCATAAAAATGAGCTGTAATGGTGGTCTTTCATCCCAATACCTGCAGATAAAAAGCTATCGCCACATGATTTGCTAAAGCGCTCTTACCTGGCTTTTATGGAGCAAGGAATCATGATATAAAACAGGGCAGGGATTTTTGTGTGTGTGTGTGTGTCAAGTTGCTATGGTGAGAAGATAGGAAACAAAGAATTCTAAATGTTCATAAAATTGAAATCTCTCTTCTATGAGCCCTTTCCTGATAAACTACCTATATGTACTTTTTGTTGTTAAGAGGAAAGCATAAGTGAATTCATACCCTGTTAAGAGAATGTGCCCTCTCCTACATGGCTAGATTTTTGTGTACTGTGAACAGATTTCTAATGTTAACCTGGCTTTCTTCTTTTGAATAATAATAGAAAAAATATTCTTCATCCACTATATTACAAAAGTTTGCATTACTTTTTGTCTATTCTGCTGAGTATCTTTATTTGTTAGTATAATTATTATTATGAACAGAGAAATGCTCCCTTGTGCCACCAAGTACTTACGATCCCAAGTACTCTCCAATCTTCATTCATTTTCCTCTAAATGAATTTGAGTTCCCTTGAAGGGAGAAAACAGACTTTACATTTATTTATTTATTTATTTGTTTATTTATTTATTATCAATTGATTGATTGCTCTTTGAGATGCCTATGTGGCTGTGGATGCAAGAAATAAGGAAATTCTTGCTCATTTCCCCCTCCCCAAATCTATGTCGATATATGGGGCCTGGGCAGAAATCTTCATTATGTGGTTGCTTATTAGGCACAAGTAATTGAGTAAGGGATATGGTATTTCTGTATTGATCAAAGGCTCATATTATTAATGCAAAATAGAATCCCTCCTGGAAATAAGAGTCTCAAGTATTTAATCTGATATACAGATTGTTAGACAATATAATCCTGGGTGCATGTTTTTTAGATATTCAAATTGAACATTTCTTAAGATTGAGCACATTTGGGATGAGACCATTTACTTTACAGATTTAAACATGATTTTATCAAAGGGTAAACTAACATAATATACTCATCATTCATTCTTTCATTCAACAAGCATTTATTGAGCATATATGTTTCAGGTGTGTTTCAACGTTCTTCAAATTTTGTTTATAGATGTATGTACTTACTTTTACCTAGAGTGTTTGTTTTGTTTTCCATCTTGAGCTAATAGCTGTGGTGCCTGGTTCTAGATCTGTATTTTGCAATGAAATGTCAGGGTAATCTATCACCAGATATTTCATCCGTTTTCATCTCACATGGAAAATGGTGGAGGGGGTACTGCTCCGACTAGCTGCTATATCTGGAAATGTGATTGGAGCAGATAGAGGTTAGCCACAGCTTGGAAAGCACCTCACACTGCTCAAAAGAACAGTTCTGAGGAGTGACAATTGTGGGAATCAACATCTTTTTTGCTTTAGAAAACCAAGTTGAGAATTAGTTGGCTTTATGAGAAACAACCTGACTTTTTGGAGTATGTACAAAAAGTTATCTCAAAACAGGGGTTAGGTGAAAAAAGCACACAAAACAGTAAAGCTTTGGTAGGGGATCAGAAAGATAAGTAAGCATGAGAGCCTCTGTCATTGGAACCTTAAAGCCTGGTTCACCCCTTCACTTTGCCCATAGAGCATAGATCTAAGTAAGCATCTTTCCTTCCATCCTTTTCTCTTCTCCCTTCTAAACCAGAGGAGACATCTGAAGGGGAAAGTGGGAGGCATGCACATGATGAGTGTATCTTATGACTGAACAGGGAAAAAATGATGACCTCCTTTTTCTACCAGTGACATATTACAAGGGATCCAAAGCAAGATAGTATCACAAGGAAGGGGATGCTTGCTAGTTTGACTAGAGATGAGTTAAGGATTTTGCCTGAAGTAGGAATTTCTAGAGGAAAAAACCCATATAAACATAGAAAGTTAATGATAGAATTGAAATTATCATTTGATAAATGTTTGCCTTGCATATACATATTTGCAATGAGGTAGTAAAGTGTGAGCAGTGTTTTTTACTGGCATTGTGAAAATGTGGGTGTTATAATTAATTAAGGTGATATATTGAAACACTGACAAAGTTTAGTGTTTTCTAATACATATATGGCACAATTTCAGCCAGTGTTCTTGTTGTTGTTATCTAATTTCACAACACATGCTTTTTAGGACTGTCATCTTTTTAAAAATTTACAAAGGGAAATAAAAATCAGGCTGTTATCTGACTTTTGTTCCTGAGAAACTAATGAGCAAGAGTCCTTACTCTTAACAGAATAATTAATTGGGTTTCTACTCTGTGCCAGACAGTAAGCTGGGATCTGGGCTCACTTAGATAAGAAACAGTTCTTTCTCTGGTGGTACTCACAGTGCAGGAGAGACAGGTAAACAAATCATTGCCATATAGGTTGATAAATGCTATAATAAAGGTATAAACAGATGTCATGAACATAGTGGAGACAGTATTTAATGCCTTCAGCAGAAAGCAAGGGTTATCAGAGTAGCTGGTATATGACTTTTATGAGACTTCACAAAGCTAAAAAGAAGGGGCAGGAAAATAACTTGAAGGTATTATCATAGGCAAAGATACACAAAGTTTGAACGAATACAGGGTCAGCTTGAGAAATAGCCTTTCTATGATGCCAAAGAGTTAGAATTTTATCCTGAAGAAAATAGGAAGATATTCTAGAATACATTCAAAATAATGTCCTCAATTTTTAATAAATATTGATTACTCATCTACTACCTCCTAGGCTACCATCATGTGCTTTCTGTGTGCCATGTAGTTTTATTATTGTTGGAGCCAAAGTATTAAATAAAAGGTTGGATAGTTAAATTAATAAAAATATAAGATCACTGGTAATAGTAAACTAAAAGTGGCTTAAGCAAAATAATGTTTATTCCCATAGAACAAAAAATCAGATTGACAATCCCAAAGTTGATTTAGGGATTCACACTGTCATCAAGGATCAAAGATCTTTTCATCTTTTATTTTTATCTTATGCATTTACTATAAAAATGGCTCTCAAAGCTATAATTATCACCTGCTTTTATAACTAATCCACATATAGCAAAGAAAAAGAGAAGGGATGAGAGTTTTACCCTTTCATGTCTCTTTTTATTTGTGAATTTAGTCTTTCTGAGAAGACCTCTAGAAGAGTTTTTCTCTGTCTTATTGGAGAGATATCAAAAATTTTAAGGCAGTTTGGGAAAGAAAATCATAATTCTTTTCAGTCTTTGTTGTAAGCATTGGGCTTTGCCAGTAAGGGAAAGGATATAGAAATGGCTGTTTAATTAGCAACCAATAGTGATTGATTGCTTTTGAGTAAAATTAATATTTTAGAGTTGAAAGGAAGAGGAAGCAGCATTAAAGTAGATGTAGAAATAGGGAGAAAACCAGATGATGGTATTGGATTGACAAGTAGGAGGTGTTGTTGACCTTTATTTTCAAAATTTTAGTGGACTTCACTATTAGGAGCAAATTTCAGTGTGCTAAGAAGTGAATGGGTGGTTAAAAAAAAAGTAAATGTGGAAAATGCTTTCTTAAAGAAGTTTCTGGTACAGAGAACAGAAGGAAGCAGCTTTTGATGGAGGGAGGTTAAGAAAATTATTTTTATTGGGGAGTGGGAGGTAATTGATTAATATATTTATATGCTATGGATGGGAGGGGGACCATAGATAGAAAAATAAATCAGATACAAGAAGTGGGTGTGATAATTAGTAGAGTTCCAGAGTACATTTAGTGGATGGATTTAAGAGGAGGAATTATTGTTGAATTCAGGAGAAAGAAGGATGTTACATTATAGAGTTAGGGGTAATTAGCTTATAGGTGGTCATTAAAATATAGCCTAAGACTAGAGCCAATATCAGGTTACAGATGAGTTTGGTAATTTTGGGAACTAGGTAGTTGCTACATAGGGCCTGTTTCTACTGAAAATTTGGAGATGATGTCAGATATTGAAACTCTGTATGTGTGTAAGGGGAGAGGGTGTGATGGTGATAACAGGGGCAAATTTGGAATAACCAAAGCATAAAATTGGAAATAATTTATAAGGGATCAACAAAAGGAGTGTTGAAATGTATGCAGTACCAGGATGTCATTAATAACATATCTTTAAATAATACAAACATGTATAATTACATTCTCATTAGCAAGTAAATAGAGGAAGGTAAAGCTGTTATTTTGAATGACCCAGGGTTAAATATTATCAAGGAATGGAGGATGTGAGTATTATAGAGCAACCTAGAATATCATTGAAGAGAGACCTGGAAGTTGAGTATAAAATGAAAAGAATGAATCTATGAGGATGGTACTAGACTAGAAAAATAGAAGATGTCTGTGTTTTTATATTGTGTTGATCTTATAAAGCCCCCTTCCCTTGGTACTTAGTAGCCATATATATCTAGCAGTATACTCACTTCCCAGTTATAGTTAACTAGAGGCCTAGTTCACAAAATTCATACACGGGGTCCCCTCAGCCCAGCCTGCAGCCTCTCCAATCCGGTACTCCTTGGGGGATGTCCGACTGCCTAAACCAGCAGTCGGACATCCCTCTCACAATCCTGGACCACTGGCTCCTAATTGCTCACCTGCCTGCCTGCCTGCTTGCCCCTAACTGCCCCCCTTGCTGGCTTGATCACCCCTCACTGCTTCTGCGTGCCAGCCTGATCACCCCTAACTGCACCCCCCCTGCTGACCTGGTCATCCCTTACTGCCTCCCCTGTCAGCCTGGTTGCCCTCAACTGCCCCCCTCTGCCATCCAGGTCGCTCCCAACTGCCCCCCCCCCCCCCGAGCTGGCCTAGTTGCTCCTCACTGCCTTCCCTGCCAGCCTAATCACCCCCAACTGCCCCCCCTTCTGGCCTGGTCACCCCCAACTGCACTACCCCCACCGGCCTGGTTGCCTCCAACTGCCTCCCCTGCTGGCCTGGTTGCCTCCAACTGACCCCCCTCCCGCTGGCCTGGTCACCTCTAATGGCCCTCCTGCCATCCCGATTGCCCCACGCAGCCTGCTGTTCAGTGGTTTGGTCGCCCCTCACTAACCCCCTTGCCAGCCTGGTCATAGGCAGCCATCTTGTGAGGGTGTGAGGGTTAATTTGCATATTACCTCTTCATTATATAGGATTGGCCCAGAGGTCAACACTCGATGGTTTTCACTGGCCTAGTAATCAATACTAGATTGCTGAGAAGTAAGTTTTTTTCTTCCACAAATTGGAATTCAGAAACAGTCACTAAATCTGGGTTTGGCTGGAATTGAGGTAATGCAAATATAGGAGCTTTATAGTAGAATTCTGCTACTATTTTATGGCAAGGCAGAGGAAGTCAGTGTCCAGTAAGGAAAGAAATACACAGTGAGAACAAAAATGAACCACAAAGAATATACTGCTTGGGACCCTGATACCTTTGCAATTTCTAATTCTAATACCTTTTGAAGCTGGGCTCCATTCCTACCATTCATTTGATTCCTTGAAATATGCCCACATCTTGTATTAAATTTTCCTTTTATGTTGAACTACTTTAAGTTGATATTACTTAAATTCTAAAGGGTCTTACGAAGGACTAGATCAAAGGACTGGAAGTCTTCACTAATTAAAGGAGAGATTTATTGCTAATGGGTATTCTGGAGAGGTAAAATAATAAGAACATTTATAAGAAACTCATCAGGATGGCATGAAACAAATGTTCTTCCCTTTTGATAATTTCAGAAGTCAGTTAAGGAGGTATGGATGGTGACAATCCATGTAGGGCAGGAGAAGAATTGCTGAAGAGGAATGGAGGTCAAGTGTTTTAGGTGAAAGAAGACCAGTATTTACTAGGCTATACTGCTGGATGCATAAATAACCCTTTTAGATTTTGAAATTAGCTAGGAGTTACAGTGAAAGCAAGGGTGTGGATTAATTGACAAAGCTTTATTAAATGGTCAAGTGTGATCAAAGCTGGTAGATAATATACAGAATTGTGGAGAGGGTGAGTTAAGATGGCATACACTTCAAAAGATAAAGGTTCTTGGGAAAAGTAAAACATCACAATGGTATGGAAAGAACAACAAAGAAAAAAAAAAAGTCTTTCTTGCCTGTGAGCCCAAAAATGCTTGGCCAGAGAAAGTAAATAATTTCCAATGAATAGTTAACTCCCACTTAATAGTATTTGAGTATCATTACTTACAACATATCTCAAGGGAGTCTTATGGGACACTTAAAAAGCAAGAAATCCTCAAAGAAGATAAATCATAAAGAAAGATAACTGTTAATATTAAGATGACGTCTAGAGATAAGGTTACATATTATGAGTCTATTTTTATAGTATCATCTATGGTTCAGTGAATATATTTTTCTGTGTGCTTTCTGGACTGAGGGTTTTACTATTTGTTCTAAAAGTAAAACTTACAGGGAATTCCAACTGACATAATGCCAGGCCTCGTTGAGTGATCACTCACTCACATAAACTACTTCATCCAAGAGTTAGGGAAAATAATTTTAAGCCACATAGTAAATGCAACTATATTTGTTTTCTTTTTTAATTTTTTTCAAAAAATATTTTTAAAATATATTTTTATTGATTTCAGAGAGGAAGAAAGAGAGAGACAGAAACATCAATGATGAGAGAGAATCTCACTGACGGGCTGCCTCCTGCATGCCCCCCCTATTGGGGCTGGAGACTGCAACCTGGGCATGTGCCCTGGCCGGGAATCGAACCATGACCTCCTAGTTCATAGGTTGATGCTCAACCACTGCAGCATGCCAGGTCAGGCCTATATTTATTTTTTCAATTCAGTAGTTGCCTAGTGGTGGTGTCCTTTAAGTAAAGTGGTAAAAAAGAACAAGAAGAAGAGATAAAGAAAACAGACTTTTAAAAATAGCACTTCATGCTATAAATTCAGACTTAGATCTTTGCATATTTTCAAAAGTTGCTTTCACACACTTCTGATTCATTCTACTTCATCTGCACTCCTCTATTAATTCGTATAAATGACTTTCCTTTAGATAATGTTAACACCCTGTGCTCTATGCAATTAATAAAATTCATCAATTTTTTGGGTTATTTTTATGAATGTATACCTTGCCTTACTAATGGAAATGTAGGAACCTTAAGAGTAGGGGCATTTTACTTTTATGTTTTTGCAGATTCTAAAACAGTATACAATAGGTGTGCAGATAATTAATTTGCCTAAGGGATTGATGTATGAAGTTACCGAGTGCAAGGCAAAGACCTCCAAACAGAATCAATGAGTACAGAATAGAAGAAAGGTCATTGTATTTTTATCTCAGTTCCACTTCCATGCAGATTCATTAGTACATTCTCTGAGAAGGGAAAGATTTCAACCAGATCTGATGTTGCTAACACATCCTTGTTCTGGTAACCAAGAAGTAAGTAACACAAATGGAAGTTATAGTAAATACAATTTCTGGAGGGGTGGGGGAGGAACAGATAGAGCTTCTTTATAAACTTTGTCTCAGGTAAATACAACATGATGCTAGAGTGACTGTATTGTACTCTGTGACTTCAACTTGTGCTAATCATTTAGAAACTATGACTTCAAAATGAGCCACAATAAAAGATAGAAAAACATTTTTTTTTTTCATTTTTTAAAAAAATTACCTTTATTGGGGTGACATTGGCTAATAGGGTCATATAGGTTTCAACTGTACATTTCTATGATACATAATCTGTATATTGCATAGTTTGCCCATCACCCAAAGTTAAATCATCTTTCATCACCATATATTTGGCCCCATTTACCCTGTACTTCCCCTCCCACCCCCTTCCATCTGCTCTGAACAATCACCATACTGTTGTCTGTGTCTATGAGTTTCAGTTTTATATCCCACGTATCAGTGAAATCAGATGGTTCTTAGCTTCTTATGACTGATTTATTTCACTTAGCCTAATATTCTCAAGGTTCATCCATATTGGCTGTATTTATCTTTTCTTATGGCTGAATAGTCTTCCATAGTATATATGAAACCATTAATAATATGTCTCCATTATCTTGGCCACCATAAATCTACAACTTTCTAGGCATAGAATTAATAACTAATAGTATTTACATATCACATTTAATTTCATGACATCCTTATAATAATTCTGTGAGTACCATTACTAATGCCTTTATTTTAAGGGCAAAGAAAGGGAAGTTACAGATGTTATTTGACTTTCCCAAGGTCACAAAGCTAGTAAATGTTAAAGATATAAGTCAAATTTAGATCTCCTGATTTGAAAGGTGAATTATTTTGTCGCTCTGCCACGTTGGAGAAGATTTTGTATTGTCTTTCAGAAATTTACTAAGTTTATAGCCAGTAGGAATAGTGTAGCAATAGTAGTAGTAACAATAACAGCAGTAGCTGTAGTAGATATGTACTAAAAGCTTGCTGTGTTCCAAAAACTGCTCAATGTTTGACATGAATTAGAAGAGTAGCAACATGAGGGGAAAGGAGACATATCCAGGATAATTGCTTAACTCATTCATATGTGGGCTTTGTTTATCTAAAACACTTCTTTTATCTTTCACAAGTAGATTAACAATAGGACCTGTAGTCATGTACACAATTTCCAGGTATTACTGTATTCTAGCTTCTTAAACCTCTTCCCACTTTTCATATATGTGTGAGAAAAAGCAACAGCATGTTTTTGTTTTGTGTATATTGACTGTTTGAAAGTGGTTTTCCAGCATCTGTTCTCAATAGTCAAGGGCACAGATATTTTGTGTGTGCCCATTCTGCATCAATAGCTTGAATCAGATATATTATGAGTCACAGGTGCCTTACATTTCCTAAGCTGCTGTATGAATGTTCTTCAGGTTCAGACTGCTATGTGCCTGTTAGTGTCCAATGGTAACTGATTCCTACTGAGTCAATGCATCCCTAAAGAATTATCAAGGATGTTATTTACCAAGTTAACAATGAACACTGCTTTGGGCTGCAACCAAAGCCATAAAAAGACAATCATGTACAACTTTAAGAGCCTTGTAAAGGGTTTAAAATAGAAAAATTCAAAATTACATGAAGAGTTACACATATCTATGGAGATCTTTCTCTTCTGTTTCTGAAAGTACTAGATTTCTTTCTTTCTGCCTTGAAAGTGCTTCAAAACCAGCATATTCCAAATAAAAAGGCCTTGTCCCAGTTTTCCTACAACATCATTTAAACCTATTTTACTTATAAAATGTCCCTCCAAGAAGCCTACTCATTCCTGTATACAAAGACAGCTAAAGTGGGGAATGATATTGGGATGTGTGGAGATACTAGAGGTGGGCTGTGGGTTTAAAGGATAAATTTTAACTCACCTGAAAGGCTTAAATAAATAATTAGAAAACAGTTAGGGGAAGGGATACACAATATATGCTATGGAGAACATCTCCCAATTTTATATTATATTGGAGTATTATACTATTTTGCCTATTGCCTTCTGTTCATTAAGAAACTTGTCAGTTTCCTGAATCACAACAATATTTGAAATAAAAAATTTTTGTGTTTAAAGATAATATTTGACCTTATATACATGTTTCAGAACAATATAGAGGTATATATCAGTAAATCATAGTGATATGAGAAATACTTTCTATAGTAATTGAAAATTGAATTCTAATTTAACATAGTAGTATTTATTTATTTATTTATTCTTCTGTGTAATTTAAATTCTAAAAATATGTTTTATATTCAATATTATATTAGTTTCAAGTGTATAGCATAATGGTTAAACATTTATATAATTTATGAAGTGATCCCCTAGATAAATCTAGTATGCCCTGATACCATAAATAGTTATTACAATATTAGAGGCCTGGTGCATGAAATTCGTGAATGGGGGGGTGTCCCCTCAGCCCAGCCTGCACCCTGTCCAATCCAGGACCCCTTTGGGGATGTCCAACTGCCGGTTTAGGCCTAAACCGGCAATCGGACATCCCTCTCACAATCTGGGACCACTGGCTCCTAACTGCTCACCTGCCTGCCTGCCTGATTGCCCCTAACTGCCCCTCTACTGGCCTGGTCACCCCCAACTGAGCCCCCCTCCAGCCTGGTTGCTCCTAACTGCCCCCGCACTGGCCTGGTTGCCCCTTACTGCCCCCCCTGCCAGTATGGTCACCCGCAACTGTCCCCCTGCCAGCCTGGTTGCCCCTCACTACCTCCCCTGCTGGCCTGGTCACCCCTAACTGCACCCCACCATGGGACTGGTCACCCCATGCAGCCTGCTGCTCAGTCGTTTGGTCACCCCTACTCACCCCGCTGCCAGCCTAGTCGCCCCACGCAGCCTGTTCAGTCCTCTGTTCGGTTGCGATGGTTGCTTAGGCTTATGTATAGATAGATTGTTGACTGTATTTCCTATGCTTTACTTTACATTCCTGTGACCACTTTGTAACTGCCAACTTGGACTTCTTAATATCTTCACTTTTTTCACACATTCCTAAACTCCCTCTCATCTAGCAACTGTTGAACATAAGATTTAAAGTACAGAAGTGACTGCAGATTAAACTTAATTCTATATGAATATCCTGTGATAATTATGTTACTTAATTTTTATAATATTATTAATATTTATTGTTCCACTATCTAATTTTGTTCATTTTCTTGCCTATTTTCATTGTCCATAATATTTGAAGTTTCACAAAAGTGTATTTCCATCTTTCTTGATTTGATTATTTTAAACAAAATGGAGAAAAAAGAATTTGGTATAAATATTAAAGGGACATTTAATTAAAAGTGTAATTTAAAAAAAAAAAAGCAAAAGGTAGGAGCCTTGATCAGTTGATCCCTAGCTTGAATAAATATGGATCCTGAAAATTAATTTTTAAAAATGCAGAATATCTAAATTTATCTTACTTTAGAAATCAAAAGGTATATATATTCCATATATTCTTCTTTTGATAAGAAAAATAGCCTAATGTATACTATTACTATACCAAAGCTTATCAGCACTTTTCTTTACATGATCTGATTTAGTAAACATTTACTGACAAAAGAGACCTACTTATTTGTGGAAACCTTCCTCCTAGATTGATCATGCCAAACTTTACCATAAGAATTGCCCTGGCCAATTTTGTTAAGTGGTTAGAGCATCCATCAGCCTCTGAACTGAAGGGTCAAAGGCTACATTCCAGGTCAAGAGCATGTACCTTTGTTGTAGGCTTGATACTGGCGGGGAGGCAACCAATTAATGTGTCTTTCTCACATCATCAATGTTTCTGTCTCTCTCACTCTTCCCATCTCCCTCCACTCTATTCTCTCTCTCTAAAACAACAACAACAAAAAAAAAAAACAAAAAAAAATGGAAAAAATATCCTCTGGTTAAGAACTTTATCATAAGAATAAGCAAATCATCCCCCATAATACCAAACACACACATGCTCTAAAACAATGATTTCAAAGTATTGATTGTACCCAATTATATCATTCTACACCTCAATTGGCAGATAAAGTTACAGATTTGTGGTATTTCTTTTAATATTGTCCTCAAAGTTTTTAGTAGATATAAAAAACATTCAATTCATGGTAGCATCAGCCCTATTAAAAATTTTGTGTACTTTCATAGAGTCATTTTCCTCTTTATATTTGTACAATTGTGATAATGCTTTATATAATATTTCATCTGGATATTTTTACTTTATATTAAAAGCTATTATAGAATTCTTCACCTGAAACCTATATAATTTTATTAACCAATGTCACCCCAATAAATAAATGAATTCAATAAAATCTAAAACAAAATTTTTTCTCATGATAATATACTTTTTATAATAATCACAAGGCCTGTGTAATAATCTATCTAATGGATGTGTAATAAATAACATGACCTTTTCCATATATATAGTGATGAATACCTTCATATAAAATCAAATTGGAAATTTGTTATTATATTCTCAGTTTAGATTCTCAGAAATAGTTCATTGAACATATTTTGATTTTTGGTATATAATTCCCAAAATTTCTATAAAATACAGTACTACCTTACTCCTTAAGCACAATAGAAGTGGACACACAATACAATATTTCAACAGTTTTAGGTGTTAACATTTTGAGTCACTATTTCTCTTCAGATAAACATGATATATTATGATTATTTACTAGATTTACATTTTTTTGTACTATGCATTAACATTTTCACTATGTTCTTTTATAAGTTATGTTTCCACATTTGTGAATTTGTCCATCCGCATATTCCATCCATTGATAAGAGGGAATTTAGGGCTGTGGAAAGAGCACAGGTTTAGTAAGCTTGAATGTAATTTAACTCCCGTTGGCTTTGTGGCCTTTAACAAGTAACTTAGCTTCTTTCATTCTCTATTCCTTATCTGCAGGATGAAAACAATAATATATACTTTATAAAAATGAATTAAAGGTTAACCACCTAATGTATAAGTGCCCAGCACAGCAGCTAGCAAATGCTCAGTAAATGTTGGCTCTTTTTTTCTGATAAAATTACTTCTGGACTTTGCTTTTATAACTACTAAAGGAACCATAATAATAACAGATTGACTGACCATATCTACTAAGCAATTGATTATTAATTTTTATGCTTATGTACCTGTGTTATGGTTTTTTTTTTTTGTTCTTTATAATATTCAAAATTTTTTTAAAAACTCAACATTTAACCTTAGGGGAAAGAGTAAACATACCTTATCAAGGTCTTAGTAGAACCTAATGAAAAGAGCAGCAATAGCTAAATTTACAAGGCATATAATGAAGGAGATATATTAAACATGACACAGTTTTCTAATGTGCCAATCATTGATGGACATTAGTGGGTTGATGAATTTTTAAGCATTACCATATAGCAAGACCATGAAGGATGATATCTTAACTTGTGAAAAATTGAGGCAACAATTTCATTGAATTTACAAACTGGCTTCTTGCGGGCAGGTAGTTAACTGTAATCAAACTCAACCTTAAAAATACTCAGGGTTAAATGACAGGCACTAATTAATTTTCCAATTAGTTAAGAATTGATTCAGGATGTCATTCTTAAACTGTTCTGCCACTTAAAGAACCAATCACTTATGTTGACAGAATTTGCTTTGTGTTTAACATTTCCGTTAGGTATGCACCTTATAGCTATCAATCATCATAATTTTGACCCAGCCTGCCCTAAGTGAAGTGGTGATAGTTCGTCAGCCTTCATACACATACTGTTCTTTTGAAAGTTAGATAGTTTATATTAAAAATTTTGATCAAGCTCTAATTGCCAAGGAGATAAAAAATGCAGCTTTTAAATATTCATGAAGCACTGTGTAACAGAATGCTTATTAAGATGAAGCAATCCCAGCTACGAGTGTCTATACATAATTTTTCCCATCAGAAAAGGGATATTAATATGTTATACTTTGAATTGTTATTTCTTATTTCAAAATGTATAATGTATAATAATCCTGTTCTTAGCTTTGTACCTGGCACATACTAGTACTAAGCCCTCAATTTTCTATAAGTTCTAAATAAATAGATTTCTGAATCATTCCTTTAAACTCAAAGTAGAAAGTAACTAGAAATAAAAGTGTGCTTTTTTCTCGTTTGTTATACAGACCTGTGTCATGAAGTACCAACCATCTCAAATGTTCTGTTTAAATGAAAGGCCGCACATTAGTTTTGAATGTTTCTTTTATTTTTATTTATTAACAGTTTATTGAAAACAACATACAAATACACTTAAGTAATAGATTACTTTTATAAAACATTCTTATTATTTTGAAGGTGAGAGAATGAATAATATTGGTTCTAAATGCATTTTGCAAAAGATATAAGATTTCATAAAATGGGGCCACATTTCTCAAAATAATTTCATATATTAAATCCATTTTCATAGGCCAGTGGAAGTGTTGCAGCACTAGAAATTAATTTAATTTTGAAACAATGGCTGTTTAAAAGCCATGTGTCAGATATTTAACCTACTAAATGTGACTTAATTTTCTAAGTAATGTGTTATGATGACTGGACTTTCTCACTATTCTTCCCTTTCACCCAGAGAGGCATTCTAACAGCCCAGACTCAAGGCAGATTGTCTCAGTTAAAATCCCAGGCCTGTTACTTAGTTCCTGTGGCATTTGGTTATGTCACTTGAGCCCCCTGTGTCTGTTTCCTCATCTGTCAGGGAGAAATAATAAAAGGTGTTGAGAACCCAGTATTCAGTAGGAGCATTATTATTGTAAGCCTTTCTACAGAGGGTTGAAAGGACCTTCCTTGGATGCTGAGGGAGGTATCATCTGGAATGGCTGTCTGGCTCGGGAAGGCCCATGTTCTCACGGGGCTTTCCGGGAAGATAGTTTGTGTAAGGTGGCCCACAATCTTCTGGCCTTTGTATTTATGCCCCATTGAGGTGGACCTTTCACTCAAGCTGATCCAATTGGATTCTCTTTCTTAAAAAAATCTAGAAACTGGTAGAGAGATTGAAAATGAATAACTGAGTGAAGAGAGAGGATAGAAAAAGAGAGAGAGAGAGAGAGAGAGAGAGAGAGAGAGAGAGAGAGAGAACACCACAAACTGATACATTTTTCAGAGGCTAAGTAAAACATTGGCATGCAAGTACTAGATCTATGAGGTGGGCATATTCTACCTTCCACATGTAGGTAAATTGAAGCAAATGCATAGACAGGAGCAGAATAAGAGACAAAAAAAAAAAAAAAGAAAGAAAGCCTGGCAAATTTAAATCTTGGTTCCACACATACCTGAGATTCTTATTATTCTCTCTTTTTTTAATTCAAATTCTTTATTGTTTAAAGTATTACATGTCTCCTTTTTCCCCCATTGACTTCCCCCTTGCCATTCCCACCTCCCAACACATGCCCACATCCCCCTACTATCTGTGTCCATTGGTTTTGCTTATATGCATGCATACAAGTCCTTTGGTTGATCTCTTATCCCCCCTTCCCAATATCCCCTTCCTTTTATTCTCTCTCTCTTTTTTACAATTGGTGCTGACAAGATTTGTTTTCTGATAACAAAAATCTAAATTCTTACATAAACACAATTACATGAAGAAAAGTAAACAAAAATTAGGAAATAATACCTAAACTGTGAAATCAAGACTAGTGTGAAAGTGAGGATATTGATATGCAAATCATGAAGTTCCATAGAGTTATTAAAATTGAGTTAAAAATGCATTCTAAACTTGGGCTGATGTAGTCTCAAGGCACATAAATATGCAACTGTGATTCAAGTTGTTACTTAAATATTGTTTAAATTTTCTCATTATTATCTCCAATATTTTTAAAGTGTTTTCTTCTAAGTGAGCAGCAGAGTGGTTTTTGGCCTTGTATTTTATTGCATTTGACATCTATTCTAAAGTTATTGATTGTGGGATAATTTTTTTTTTGCACTACCACTTATATTAGCAAAAATACTTCATAAAATATAGGACATAAAAATACTTTGCATTATCATATACATGACTATTTAAAAAAGCACAAAAGTCACTAAAATCACTTGTACAAGTTCCAATGTATACACAATGATCCTCATTATTTGCAGATTCTATATTTAGAATTTGTCTGCTTACTAAAAGTTATTTGTAACCTGAATTCAAGGTTGGTATGCCCTTGGCCTATCATTTGTGGACATGTGCATGCAAAGAGTAGCAAAATTTTTCAGTCCCCTGATGGCACATATTCCAGCTGAGGTCAAATAAGTCAACGCTCCACCTTCTGGTTTCAGTTCTCATAGTGAAAACACTGTTCTTCTGTGGTCTATTTAGTGCCACGTATTCTGCGTTTTGTGCTTTTTTGTTGATGATTCCACTGATTAAAATGGTGCCCAAGCGTAGTGGTGAAGTGATATCTATTGTTCCAAAGCAAAAGAAGGCCGTGATGTGTCCTGTGTAGAAAAGACATGTATCAGATAGGTTTTATTGAGGAATGAGTTATGGTGCTGTTGGCCATGAGATCAAAGTTAATGAATCAATGATATGTATTATATAAGGTGTCATTCCTTATTTAATACAGAAATACACATGAAACAAGGTTATGTTTTGCTCAATTAATAACCTGTTGTGACCAGACGCTCACAGAAACCTAACCCTGTATTTGATTATGGTACTGGCTAATTCAGTGTTTGTGGTGATTTTATAGAATAGAACAACAAATGACTATAATTCACTGTATAACCAAAATATGGTTCACAGGATACTGACCAAGGATGAGATTACTTCTGCTTCATTTTATAATCTGCTTTGCCAAATTGCTATAGTTAAATCATGGCTTACGTATCACTTGGCATGCTAATTTTAAAATGATGAATACTTGAAGATAGTTTTCCATACAGCTCACAAAGCTTCTCATTTTATTAATAAAATTAATTATTAATATTACATATCATGATATTTCAATACTCCATGATTCAAAAATACAGAAAATATAACTAACAATTTTTAAGTATACATATTCATTTTATTAATTAAATGAATTACTTTTATTAATTCAAACTACTTGTCATATTTCCAGAAAAGTATTATATTTTCTATATAGCTGCTTATAGAGGCTTTGTATGTTTTATGTAAATAGATATTTGCTAAATGGAGGTGACTAGTTGGTATGAAATATAAAATATTTAAATTTTAATATTTATTGAAGTAGAATGCTATCTACAATAATACAAACTGAAGATTGAATCTGATGAGCCATTAAATATGATTTATTATGAGCAAAAATGTTGATATATTACGTTTTTGCATGTAGAGTATGCTACTAAAATGCTTTCAAGGATAATTTGGGATGTGGATGGAAATATGTGACTCAAAGTAGAAATGGATCATACATGGGTCTGCTTGACTGACATGTGCGCTATGAATATTATGTCTCAGAGATAGAGATATACAAAAATGTTGCAATCACTGGATTATATTAATTCTTGTAAATCATGGTAAAATTTCTGATTGTGATTTCCCTCATACCTTTAGTCATTAATTGCTAATTAGTGTACCCCTACACTAATTAGGCTGGAAATAGTAAGATGGATTTGGTGGGAGCTGAAACTTACTGCTACTACATTACTGTGAAAGATAACTTTCTGCCTATTTCATAATAATGCTACAATGAATTGGGTATATCAGTCCAAATACTTGATGTTTGACTGGAATTTCCCCAAATCTATTTGGGATATATTCCAGGTAGACACGATTACATATAGCAAGGCAGTGATGATTGAAAAAGCTTGGATTGGGAAAACTGAAAAATACATTCAGATGCTATACATATAAAGATATAACAATCCAAATTATTACAAATCTCCTATTTGGAGCCATTTAAAAGTCTTTAAAAAGTAATTTTGAAGAACTTTGATGATTATCTTTATGTTCACTTAAATAACAGAAACATTTCAGAACAATGGAAGATTGTTTCCTAATGTAATCTATAGCATTTGGTCTAGTCTAATAAGTACCAGTTTATTCTGGGATGCCTCTGTAGGGTGTACACTCAAGTTTCTTTTACAGTAAACCATAATGAGTAAACTCCAATATTTCATTTCTGTTAAGCCATAAAATATATTTTATGGAATTATATTAAAGCTATCTACTGGCATGCTTAAACATACCCTTAAACAAAAACATGGAAAGTTAACCAGGCCTGACATAGTGCATATATACTGTGTATATATATAATTAAAAGATTTTTTGACTTACAGAAAAAGAGCTAACTTCATTCAAAATATGGTGGAAAGAACAGAAGTAATAGGACATATAATTTTTTTGGTTGATGTAGCAGAATTTTATTTTCAATAAACGTAAGTCCATTAATTTCAAAAACATATTATGGGTATCAGGAAAGCCAGGCAAGATCTGTAGTATCTAGATATTTCATGTACTGTAAGGCAAAAATGTGTGCCCCTTTGTCACTCTTCACCCCTCAAGACTGAAACAAAAGAATAATACATCTATAATTTTTTCAGATAAAAGAAAGTATCTACTAACCAGCTAAGCACAATGGGTATAATAAAATCATGGAATTAGTCTGGCTTTCATCTGATAAAATACTTCAGAAAGGCCAGTGATGCTTTTAATGAGTGGCCTTGAGCAATTCATTTAACATGTTTCAGCCTCCATTTTACTCTTTTCTAATCTAAAAGATTAACTCGTATCTACTTCCCAGTAGTGTTAAGGCTTAATTCCATTTGATATTAAAGCCTTTGGGCTTTTTTTTGTGATCAGCTGTGTTTGGATTTAGAAAGGTCTGAGCTGTCAAAATTAGTCATACAAAAGTGATGTCACAGAGTATCCCCTTCACTAAAAGCTTTGATTCTTATATTTTAAACTACATGCTGTGATAGGTACGCTAAATATTTTCAGTAATATATGCATATGTCACAATCCTCTTTTGATATCGGTTCTCCTAGGAAGCTCTTCATGACTAATATAGTTTTCTTTACCAGCTTGAATTGAAATTCAAATCACAATGAAGAAAATACCAGTGATTCAATTCCCTTTGCCAAAGCCCTTGGGCATTACCTGTGAAGAACAAGTTCTCAACTATACTTGACCATATGTAAGAGAATATATAATGTGCTGTGTCCTTTTTAAACACGGTTTTTATTCAACTGCAATATAATGGCATGTATAATCAATATCCTCAGACAACAAGCTGAAAAAAGCAATGTGGTACAGACATTATGATTACAGAAAACTGTTAGACTGAGAAAAAGATATGCATATCCTTTTTAATCAGCAATAATCCATGTACAAAACAATGGATTACATATTAATTCACTTCACTGAAGCTGAAAATATACTTTTGACTACAGAACAAATAGATTATAAATTAATTTATCCTGAATTCTTTTGTTATGGACTGAATGGTTGTACCCCCTCCAAATTTATGTGTTGAAGCCCTTACCCTTAATGTAACGGTATTTGAAGGTGGGGCCCATAGGAGTTATAATTAGGGTTAGATGCAGTTATGAAGGTGGGGCACTTATGATGAGATCAGAGGTCATATAAGCACACTGGGAAGTGGTGGTTGTCTATAAGCTAAGAGGAGACAGAATGAAAACTATCTTATCAGCACCTTAAATCTATATATATAAAACCCTAATATGCAAATAGACCGAATGGCAGAACAACCAAACAACCAGTCTCTATGATATGCGCTGACCACCATGGGGCACACGCAGAACATGGCAGACATCGACCATGGCGGGCTGGTGGAGCAGGTGAGCAGGGGCACCAGACCAAGGCGGGGTGCTGGTCGCTGTCATCAGGGCGAGCCTCTGGTGGTTACTGAAAATTCTTTGCTCCTGTGCACCGTGGTCCCGCTGGACGCTCGCACCCACTGCCGGCACTGGAGCCACTGCTCACACCCGCTGCCGGTGCCCAGTGCTGGCCCCGATCGCTTGGTGCTGTCAGCGGGTGCAAGCAGCAGCTGCTGGCCCCAATCGCCCCTGAGGGCTTCTCCACCTCCCCCTGCTCCTAAGGGGCAATCGGGGCAGCAGCTGCTGTTTGTATCCACTGCTGGCACCAGCCCAATCACTCCGTACCGTCAGCAGGTAGGAGCAGAGCTGGTGCTGTCAGCGCATGGAGCGGCGGTGGCAGGAGCAGGGCTGCTAGCAGACAGGGGACTGGGATCCGTGGTGGGATGGGCTGGGCAGAGGCACAGAGGATGGGCTGAGACCCGCCCCTGTGCCCACCGCAGCCTCGTGGCCCACAGTTCCTTTCAGTGTGCATGAATTTGTGCACAAGCCCCTAGTCTATAATAATAAAAGGGTAATATGCTAATTAGACTGAATGTCCTTCCTGGCGAAGCCAGCCTGGGTCCTATGTGACTATTTTAAGAAGACTTTGTTCTTTGAGTCTGAACTGAAGTGGATATAAAATGTGGTTCGGTTTCAATCTATGGTAAAACTATGTATTTGTAATTATAATATATATATATATATATATAAAACTTGATTAGCTAAAATTTGTCTCCAAAGAGCTACTGTAATAGCATGTGTCATAGTAGTTCTATAATAAAATGAAGATGAAAGCTTTGGAAATGATGGGAAAGACTTTAATTTTGCATTGGACAAGATGAAGTAACATGAAGAAGGACCTTGATCTCGCTGACATCTAGTAGATAAGCTCTAGAGTAATAATGGTTAAGGGCCTGAAAAAACTTCAATAACAAGTCAGATAGAGAATAGGCCCATAAATACCTCCGACATATGAGTAATTTGTAGCATTTTGTCATATCTCACTTCCTACATTCAGTTGTCACACTTGTATTTATGTCTGTTGCTTCCATTTCTCTGAGTGAGTACTATCTATTATACTTCCCTGAACTGGAATTTCCTCAACAGCTAGCATATAGTAATTGATCAATAATATTGAAATATTAAATAATCTAATTCCAAGTCCACTCTTCTTCCTTGGTGCTTTCTATGATTATACAGGCAGTTAGTGTTCTTTTGCTGATGTAGGGTCCAAAGGTGCTGGAAACAGCAAAGAAAAGTCACAGTAACATCAGTTTGGCCACGTCTGCTGCCTAATGGTGTGTTAAAACTCTGCGGTGAAGAATAAGTTGCTGACATGATGCCTCCTGAAGGGACACACAAATGCTGACTCCCTTATTTTGTTTTGTTTTTAATTGGTCAGTTGTGTCCTATAAAATTTGGCGTGAGAAATACTTTGCCCTTTCAGGTTACTCTGGACATAAAACCCCTAATCAAGCAAAATCCAGATTGTTCATGTGTGAGTGAATGAGTGAATGCATCTCTTCCCTTTAGGGAAATGATACACTTTCCTTTTTGGAACCATGTTTAATGTTATATTTGATAAATGTGTACAAGGCAATCCTTTGGTCAACTAGACCAGTGTGAAAAGCAGAAAAGGACTGTCTGAAACACACAGAATATGAAGAGTGGAGAAATGAGTACTCTTTTGACCCAAGGAAAGATTTTCATTGGGAAATAGAAATAAGCAGGGATAAATATTAAAAATAAGTAAACAAATAACTAAAGGAAGGAGGGAAGGAAAGAGGGAGGGAGGAAGGAAGGAGGAAGGAAGCCAGAAAGCCATTCTGGAAACAGGAAATCCTCAGATTTTATAAAGACTGAGTAAATCATTCTGCTCTAAGTGGTTTAGCTGAGGTGAAACTCATTGTAAATGTATTATAGTGGCTACTGTATCTATCTATCTATCTATATATCTATCTATCTATATATCTATGCAAAAAATATTAAGAGTGTACAGTGTTGAAGCATCTTGTAGGTTATAAAGTGGACTCCTAATGAAAACAGCTGTGTATTGCCCTAGCCGGTTTGGCTCAGTGGATAGAGCATTGGCCTGAAGACCAAAGGATCCCAGATTCAATTCTGGTCAAGGGCACATACCTTGGTTGCAGGTTCCTGCCTGGCCCGGGCTCTGGTTGGGACGTGTGTAGGAGGCAGCCAATCAATGTGTTTCTTTCACATCGATGTTTCTCTCTGTCTTTCCCTCTCTCCTCTACTCTTCTTAAAAATCAATGGAAAAATATCCTGGGGTGAGGATTAACAAACACACAAACAAACAAACAACAGCAACCAAAACAGATATGGTTTGTAATATCAGTTTTTTAATTTAAATAGATAGGTTAGGAAAATGAAAGGAACCATTTATTGATTGGTCAAATAGCATATGGTGCTTTTAGAGAATATCATTTTATCCATTTTTTTAAAAAGTTAAAAACAGAGGCTTAGATAAACCAATGATATATAGTCATCCTATTAGGAAGTAGAAGAGGTAAAAGTTTAACTCAGGTCTGAATTTTTAGTTAATGATCTTAATCATTTTTAGTTATGTTGTATATTTTTGTACCAGGATTTAGATGTAGTTCTCACCTCAGTCTCATGGTAGAAAAGCCAAAATAATTAACTAGAATACATGAAAAATTACAAATTACTCTAACATAAGGCACACTATAGTCAATTTAACTATAAGAAAGAATAAAAGGAGAGAGGGTTCACTTTGGCCATGGCTTCATTAGCAGCATAAACTTTGAATAACCTTGGAGATGGGTACAATTACAGTAACAATGGGAAGAAAGGCATTTTAGGCAGAAGGCCAAATGGTGAAAGCAGATACACAAAATGTGGTGCTTACCAGGGAATAGTAACTAGTCCAGTTGTACTAGAAAAATCTACATAATGAAAGCCTGAGTGACTGTTATAGTGGAACCACAAGTCACTATGATGTACACTGACCACCAGGGGGCAGACATTCAACTCCTGGTGGTCAGTGCACTCCCACAGGGGTAGCACCACTCATCCAGAAGCTGGGCTCATGGCTGGTGAGCACAGCGGCGGTGGCAAGAGCCTCTCCCACCTCTGCAGCAGCATTAAGGAGCAACAAGCCGAGCGGTAAGGAGCCAGAAAGCAGGTGGTAAGGAGTGAGGGGTCCTGGACTGCGAGAGGGATGTCTGCCTGCCGGCTTAGGCCTGATCCAGGGAGCTCAGGCCTAAGCCGGCAGGCAGACATCCCATGAGGGGTCCTGACTGCAAGAGGGTGCAGGCCAGGCTGAGGGACACCCCCCCCCTCCAGTTCACAAATTTCATGCACCGGGCCTCTAGTAAGTTATAAAGAAAGAAGTAGTGGAGGTAACATTAGACAGACATAGGTATAATATGGAGAACTTTGATCCTTGGGAGAAAGGCAAAAATTTATTCTGTGGGTATTTGAATTTTTTTGTGGGTACTTGGAATGCCATGCTCAGAAGGCTGTTTTTGAAAAGTTAATTTGACAATAGAATGCAATACAGATGAGAATCGGAAGATACCAGAGGCAAGGTTACCAAGTAGACATTCTTACAAGGACACCAATTAGAAACATTTATAATAACACTAGAAGCCCGGTGCACAAAATTCGTCCACTGGTAAGGTCCCTAGCAGCTGCTGGCCACCAGCTGGGGCCTCCCTCCCTTCCCCTGGCCAGCCTGCCTCCTGGTCAAACTCCTGGAAGAACTCTGGCTGAGGGGACAATTTGCATACTATGCTTTTATTATATAGTATGAAAAGTGTTATGGGAAAGAGAAAGTAATTATGATTGAAAGCCTACTATGAACCAGCACTCTGCTGGGTATCTGGATGATGAAATATATCACTTACATTTCACTATTGCTGTATTATGGTAGTGCCCTTAGAAATGAAGACAAACATATGAGAGAGATTCTGCAGTGAGAAAATGAACATGACTGACTTTGATATGTTATAAAAATTTTAGTCAAAGATAATTCTGAAGCTTCAAGTCCACAGTTCCAAATGGTGCTATTTCAAGATGGTTTCCGATGCTGATGATCAAACCACTTGGAAATCTCGAGTCTGACGTATCAGCTTATTTCTCTTAGGTACAGTAGTTGATTATGTGTCCAATCAGGGAGGTTGGGTCAGGTATGGCATTCAATCAATGGTAAAACTATAGTAATGACAATAACAGCACAGGCCCTGTGCTCAATGCTTTATCTCATATCTTTCCCATTACAGTTCCATAAAATAGATAACATTATTTTAAAATTTTGCTCTCTTATTACTCAACTTAGTTAATAGCAACTGTTTAGGTATTTTATCAGGAAAATGATTTAATAGATAATACACGTAGAGAGCTTCTGTAGGGCAGGAAGCAAAGTCCAGAGAAAAACAGTACTGGATGTGAGGAAATTAGTAATTCTTAAAATGATAGGAAAATGTTGGTGATCTCTATTGACTGCAATATCAAAGCAGATGATTTTTCAGGAGTTCTCCTGATGGTACTAAAATCTTTATAGATGCCCTCTACCTCCATTAGAACAGTATAATGGCTTTTCACTTCTAATTCTTGTACAAGTTCTTTCATTGATTATAATTTGAACCTCACCTCCAATGACAAAATGGCAAGTGGGTCTCAGAAATGTTTTCACAGTATTTTCTAGGCTTCAAATCTTTGAGATTTAGTTTTCATTCTTAATGGAAAATACCTAACAGACAGACAGACACACACACACACACACACACACACACACACACACACACACACTTTGAATTTAGCAAATAAAAATAATTTGCCTAAGGGTTCTAGTTGCAAAGTAATGGAATCAAGATTTAAGAACAAGTTTATTTTACCTCAAAATATATGGCCTTAATAGCCAGTGATCAGGGACAGAGCTACAGAGGGGCATGGCTGGGTTGGTAAATCAATATTTTGCCGGTGACATGAAATAGTCAATGAAAGGCTTTGGTATTTGGACTCTCTAAAGGATCCAAAAAAGTCTTCCATGATAGTGGAAGACCTAGAAAGTTCAAAAACACCTTTCCATGGTAGGACAGTCTATTCATATTTTTACTCTTTCCCCCGGATTTGACTGTGATGGGATCAAAATATCACTGAGTGAATGAGGAAAGAAGTTAGTGGGTAAGAACTGGAGCTCACCATGTCTCTTCCGCTTCCGCAGGTAACAGTCATCTACAGGGCAACGTTGATGGGATGAAAAGAAGTTTTACCTTTCATTGAAAGTTGAATCATGGACTAATACCAAATATTAGAATTAATGGATTAAAGTTGCTTAGAAATTTCTATTATCTAAGAGTGGGACTAAAACTAATGACTGACTCTAGTTTCCATTTTAGGTTGGGGGAAGATTATTCAACTGAATAAAATTTAAAGAGGGAACAGGAGGTAAAAATGCACTTGCATTTGATCACATTGAACATGTTGTATGGGCAAAACACTAGAGACATAAATATTTAGGCTCAGCTAGGTGTGGCTCAAATATTGAGGTTCAATTGGGGGTGGCTCAGTGGTTGAGCTTGGATGCAGGAAGCAAGAGGTCACTGGTTCAATTCCTGGTTAGGGCATATGCCCGGTGTTATGGCTCGGTCCCCAATAATTCTTTCTCATCATGGATGTTTCTATCTCTCTCTCCCTCTCCTTTCCTCTCTGAAATCAATAAAAATATATTAAAAATATATTTATGAAACTTAGACCAGCACAGAATGATTGAAAATTAAGGAAAATAAGAAATAATGGGTGCGAGGGGGAATCTTACTGATTTTCACAGATTATTAAATATACTAACAGTAACCTATTTTAGTCATTTTAATGAAATCAACAAGGGTATCTGGGATCGGAGAGACAGGGACAAAATATACAATGTGACCACGGTCCATCTGCTCCTATAACATGACACATATTATATCTATTTATATTTATATATATATAAAAATATATCTGTTTATTTATAATTCTTTAAAAATAATATTATTCATTTTACTATATAAAATAGAATTTTGTTTATCTAGGAATGTTTATCTTCATGAATGTTTCACTTGCTTTGGTGCTCAAATTACTAAGAATGTTGTTAAGTAAATATTATTTTCACTACATCTTGCCTTTTCTTGCTTAGACAAAATCTTATTTTTTTCCCTCTTATATTTTCACAGTATTATTCTATCACTGATTAAATTTCTTTGACATGTTTTATATTTGAGAAACTTTAAAGTAGTGTTTACTATATATCTTTGCAGTAAAACATGCTAATGAATGCATTCAAATTTATTTGTTTTCCTCCCAACAGGTTCTGACTAGTTTTAAATGAAAAATTATTAAAAATGAAAGTAGGGAATCAAAGGTGGAAAACAGGAGCATTTTTTTCTTTGAGTTTTATACTTCTGGCAGAAACCTATGTGGGGATTACAATTTTGATTTAAAGTAGCTATATGTATGTACATATGATATGTATATTGTAAATATAGAGCAACCACATATCTCTATCTCTAACTCTCTATCTCTTATCTTTCTATCTCTATCTCTATTTTTATCTCTATCGCTATCTCTTTCTATCATCTCTATCCCTATCTCTGATCTCCATCTCATCTATTGATATATAAATACACATGGAATTCATCCATCAATTATTTTGTTAACCCACTGTCTAAATTTAAGAACTTAGGTGAAGTTAATTTCAAGCTCCTCTTTTTCAGTTACAAAATACTAAAAGATATTACTTTAAAAAAATCAGTTCTATGTAGTGATTATTGTTAATACATATGTCTTGATTGTCTTAGAAAAATGCATATATATTTGAAGTAGTCTTTCAATAACTACTGTAATTATTACCAGGGTTAATATTTAGCTGGTACACTAATATAATATAATCTATATATATAAAAGCCTAAGCAACCATCGCAACCAAAACAACCAAACAGATGACTGAACAGGCTGCATGGGGTGACCAGGCTGGCAGGGGGGTTAGTGAGGGGCGACCAAACAACTGAGCAGCAGGCTGTGTGGGGCGACCAGGCTGGCGGGGGCAGGGGGGGGAGTGAGGTGTGACCAGGCTGGTGGGGGGCAGTTGGGGGTGACTAGGCCAGCAGGGGAGGCAGTAAGAGGTGACCAGGCTGGCGGGGGAGGCAGTTAGGGGTCAGCTGGGGGGAGCAGTTGGGGGTGACCAGGCTGGCAGGGAGGGCAATTGGGAGTGACCAGGCCAGCAAGGGGGGCAATTAGGGGGTGATCATGCAGGAAGGCAGGTGAGCAGTTAGGAACCAGTGGTCCCAGATTGTGAGAGATTGGGCCTAAACCAGCAGTCGGACATCCCCCGAGGGGTTCCGGATTGGATATGGTGCAGGCTGGGCTGAGGGGACCCCCCCCCCATGCACAAATTTCATGCACTGGGCCTCTAGTATAATAATATAATATAATATAATATAATATAATATAATATAATATAATATAATATATAATAATACTAGAGGTCCAGTGCATGAAATTCATACACTGGTAGGGTCCCTAGTGGCTGCTGGCTTCTGGCCAGTTACTCCCTCCCTTCCCCCTGGCCAGCTCTGTCCCCTGATCGAACTCCTGAATGAACTTCTGGTCGAGGGGAGAATTTGCATACTATGCTTTTATTATATAGGATAATATTGGTACAGTCATAATATTTAAATAATTCCATACTGATTGCTAAAACTACATTTTATTGCTCAGAATCTTTAATTGTCACAGGTGCCACATCCCCCTCCCCTCCCTCACTGGACTTCAGGGAAATCCAAGAACTAAAGGACTCACTGCCACAGCAGGGCCTGTGAAACTCGTAATGTGTTCAGAGTGGCTGATGTCTGAACTATGCCAGTTGTCAACGCAGGATCACTCCTGATTATTATTTTAAAAAAAAAACAAAGAAGAATACTTAGAATAAAATTATATGTGTGATACATTAAACAAAACTATTTTACAATACAATTCTAAAGGTCCGCAAAGATTATTAGCTTCTTTAAGATTCATTCCTCGTTTTAATACTGCAATTCTCCCTGATGCTGTGAAATTATTTTTGTTTGAAATGGCCACAGATATCTTTTGTAGGCCAAATAGCATATTACACATCTGTCAAAACCACACTTTGTTAGCCTATAACTGTGTTTACAAAGCCTCTAAGACCCTTGTGGATGGTCTGGCTGCTTGTGTTATGTTCATTTCTTTCTTTAATGTGTTTATATTTTTCCAGTTTTCTAATTTGTATTACATGTGTATATGTATTTCTCATTTGTATAAATGAGAATGTACTAGAATGAACATTCAATTCTGATTCTTTTATCCTCATGTTCCTAGAACATCTGGCCTTCTTGACTTTCTTATATACCTTATTTGTTCCAAACTTAATTAAGAACCCTGTTTGTTATATCAAATCCAGTTCTTGGTAGATGGTGATAATGATAGCCAGCACAATAAATCTTACCCTAGGTGGATCCTCATTGCTGCTCAACAATTCATTTGATTATACTTATTGCCACTCCTTTCCATGTTTACTTTTCCAAGAATTTTCTATAACTTAATTTATCAGCTAAGTTTGGTTTCTTACAGGGATTTGAGCTTTGCCCTGGAATCAGTTCTTAGATTAGGTAAGGTCTAACTGGGATTGAACGATGTATTTTGCTCCTCAGACATTTATTTATGCTCCTTACAAAAATTATGAAAATAACCGTAATAGAAACCAAAATAACCTTCTTTCCTCCATCAAAGGCATGTCTCCTGCCTCCTCATCCCCTAAAGCTAGTGTTATGCAATGCTCTTTTTTCTTAATATGAGGTCTTTGCAGTTTCACACAGAATTTCAAGTTTCTCCTCAATGTGAATAGCTCCAAGTACATATTCTTCTTAGCATTAACTGCCTTCCAAAAACAGGTTTACACTTACTATTGCTAATGTGGCATCTCTACTAGGCTGCACTAAATATGTAAAAAATAAAACAACCATTTCCTAATAAACCAAGCACTCATCCTGAATTCATCCTGATGTCTACCTGCTCCTTGGTATTAATGGCACCATCACCTACAGAAACCAAGAGCTCACCTATCAAAGCTATTCACCCTTCCCTCTGTGTCTAACACTCTTCTCCCATAGCTTCTAACAAATAATAAGTCCCAGTGATTATTCCTTTGTAAGAAGCTTTCATAGCTGTACTTTTTAAAAATTAATCCTCACCCGAGGATATTTTTTTCATTGATTTATTTTTTAGAGAAAGTGGAAGGGAGGGAGAGAAAGATGAGAGAGAGAGAGAGAGAGAGAGAGAGAGAGAGAGAGAGAGAGAGAGAGATCAGAGTGAGAGGGACACATCGATTAGTTGCTCCTGCACTCACCCTGAGTGTATCCCCGAGCTGGGCCAGGGATCGAACCTGCCACCCATACAAGTGTCCTGAACAGTAATCAAACCCACCATCCTTCGATGCTCAGGCCAACACTCTAACCACTTAGCAACACCAGCTAGGGCCATACTTGCACTTTTGTCCCCATTCACACAACTGCACACACAAACCTACTATCCTAATCTTCCATTTCTTCTGATAACACTGTGACCCTTCCATGACAATTTCCCACCTGGATTATTTGCAACAGTAATCTCATTTTTCCAACTGACCTATTAAGGGCTGGAATGTATAAATATACATAGATTAATGAAAAAGATAAAATTTAAATTATCTCACTCTTTTATAAATAAATCTTTTGTGTTCTTTTCCTAATATATTTTTCCAACTTTATCTTCAACTGTTTTGCTTCACTAATTTGTACTTTCATGTGGACTCCTCACATCTCCTCATTATGCATTTCCCAACATCATATTGTCTCTCCATCTCTTCCTATAAAAATCTTCACTCTTTTTAAAAAAATAATATTTTTATTGATTTCAGCAAAGAAAGGAGAGGGAGAGAGAGAGAGAGAGAAGAGAGAGAGAAACATCAATGAGGAGAGAGAATCATAATTGGTTGCCTCCTGCACACCCCACACTAGGAATCGAGCCCACAACCAGGGTATATGCCTGACCAGGAATTGAACCATGACCTCCTGGTTCATAGGTCGACACTCAACCACTGAGCCACGCCAGCTGGCCTTCACTATTTTTGAAGGGCAGCCCAAAACATTTTCCATTATGCATTTTTATGCACAAAATTAAAATTGAGTCCCTTACACCATTCAGCATTAATCTTTCCTTTGAATTTCCTTGCCACTTCATACCACTCTAATAGAAATTGTCATATCCTATATTATTGTAGATATTTATGCAGATATTTTTCTCTCTTCTATATATGCTATTAGTCTTTGATTGAAAAGATGATTTTTAAATGATTTTGATGTGTCGCATATCATCCAAAAGAGCATCTTTCATGCTTGGAATACATTATCCAATATTTTCCAGTGATACTGACAAGTTTCACATAGACACACAAATTCCGTAAAACAAAATATCCATCCAATTTAATTAAAATGGACAACTTAGCTAAATAGTCACACACATGAATATTTTGGAATCATGTCAAAAAAGCAACTGGTTAATTGACGGAATAGTTTCACTCTTAACACTGATTTGACATTGTAAAGACAGATAAAGAGGCTAAGGAAAATAAAGACTATAACCTGTTAAATTTAGATTTTTGTTGCTGTGGTGTTTTATACATGTAATGATAGCTTCAAGCAAACAGGCCATTTTTATTGTATTATATCTAATACTGTTTGAAAATAAACCAAATATCACATTTTTAAGTGTCTTGGAAGCATAATTCTAATTTTGTTGCCAACATTCTGCTCTCCCATTTGTCATAGGCATCTATTATTGTATGTCATTTTAATAGATATGAAACATGTCAGAAACACAGTTCTAATGGTAGCACTGAAATTGTCTAATTCTAAATGATTTTCATTAAAATACATTTATTTGTCTGAGTCAGTGGTGGCACTTTATGTTGTAGGAATTTGAGGGATGCATTTTTTTTATAGTGTCATTTTATTTCAGTCTTGTCTCTAGCTGTCTAGTCATTTCCATGTGAGCATTTTTAATCTCAGAAATAAGGGTCAAAATTTTAATTATTTGTGAGGATTAAATAGTTTCATGCATGTAAAGATTTTTCAAATGGTTCTTTGCACATAATAAGCATTTATTAGGAAATAACAAATATAATTACACTTATTAACAATTGGATCCCTTAGGTGTTTTTGTCTATCTTATTCATATCAGCAGTTATTCTCTTTAGTCTTTGCCTTAAATCGGAAACATGCATTAATTTTCTTATTTTGAGTCATGATACCATCAAAAATACATTTTGAAATAATCTAAAAGTGTTTTAATCAATATTTGACTGCAGATATGATATTATCCTTTCCACTTTTAGTAATTTAGTTAATGACATTGTATTTTACTTTTTAATCACTCTGAAATATTAGAATTCTAATATAAATGTGTTGGTTATAGTTTAATAACTTAGAAGTCAATATAATGTGTTTATATTTTTTTGAATTTTACTCTGGAGAGGAAAGAAAAAAAAAATCAACCAATCAAATATAAGTAAAAATAACAATAAAATATTCATTGTATCTTAGAAACAGGGCTACTTAGAACACTAGGAGTTAGGAGTTAGGAAGCCTGTGTGCTAGTCTAGCACCTCCTTTGAGTAACCTTGTTTCCTTAGCAAAGCCATTCATTTTCCTTATGCCATATTTTTCTCATGTGAAAAAGTATATATTAAACTAGTGGCCTGATGCATGAAATTTGTACATGGAAGGGTGGTTCCCTCAGCCCAGCCTGTACCCTCTCCAATTGGGGAACCCTAGGGGGATGTCTGACTGCCTGTGGGATTGGGCCTAAACCGGCAGTTAGACATTCCTCTCGCAATCTGGGACCGCTGGCTCCTAACCGCTCACCTGCTTGCCTGATTGCCCCTAACTACCCTCCCCTGCCGGCCTGGTTGCCCCCAACTGCCCTCCACTGCTGGCCAATTTGGTTCTGATTGGTTGGTTTCTATGCTAGTCAGTGTCAAAAGCTCCGCCTCCTAGGCAGCCATTGGCTCCTCACAGGTCACCCAGATTTAGTTCTGATTGGTCGGTTTCTTATGCCAGTCAGCGTCAAAAGCTCCGCCTTCTAGGCAGCCATTGGCTCCTCACAGTTCACCCAGATTTGGTTCTGATTGGTCGGTTTATATGCCAGTCAGCATTTCTGGGCCTATCTCCGGGCCTGATCAGAGAGGTAGGTCTGATCAGCAGCCCCCTTGGAAGCCAGGAGAGAAACATATATTAGGATTATATGGTCCCAAGGCAACTTTTCAAAAATGTTCAACTATTCGGATTTTAACTATTCTTCCTTCTAGAAGATCATGTAGAGGAAGCTTTTAAGCTAGGGTAGCTCCTATTTCATGAGGGTCTTGTGTTCTGATACCTGGAACTGGTAGTCAAACTGCTTTGAGTGAGGATGCCCTTTGGAGAGGAGTGCCCAGCACTGCCAGGTGTACATGATTTGTTCCTGTCCTATGTCTTTCTGAGTCTACTAGCATCAAATGTGGCCTACACTGGTCTTGTAAGAGAGAAAACTTAAGAGAGCCTACCATGACCCCCAGTAGGTGATTCACATAGTATAGAGTGGGATAGACTTTCAGACCATTGTTTCAATTAAGGAGAGGGGAAAGGCACTGTGAGATTAAAAAGGACAGTGAGGCAAATGCTGACAGGATGTTCTACCTACATGGAAGAGTCAATCTACCTGTGGCTTGCTGGAATGCTTTGTGGCTTATGACAAAGTATAACTCCTTTGTGAATGAATAAAGATTGGCAAGAAGGCAAAGGAAGTACCAAAAAGAAGAGCTACTCAAATCCCTTAGCTACCTTGAAAAAGACTTAAAACTCAATGAATAGCGTCTTAAGTATATATGGACTTTTTTCAGACATTATAAAATTGTGCGGTTGTTTATATGGGCTTATCCACTCCATGATATTTTCAATATGCCATGCTTAGCATGTTGGTACTCTGTCCTTGGGCAGACACTTCTGGGTTGCAGCATAGCCTCTTCAGATACAGGTATCCTGCTCATATTTAAGAAGGGAAGACTGAGATCGTGGTCTAAGGAAGCACATATCTCAAAAGTTCTTATCAGACTTTTGTTTACATCTCATTGCTCAGTGTGATGGAGAATGGGCACTTCTATTTGCAAAGTTTGTTGAAAATGTGGGTATTTAGCATTTTAAATTTCTATAGTGGGAACAGACAAGGAAAAACAGTGAGGGATTTGCAAGCCATGTCACATGAGAAATGGTTGCCAATGCCTAGCATATTTAACTAGAAAAGTGAAAATTTAAAGAAGACAGAAAGATGTTTGCAGACCTTTAACTTAATATTTTATGAAATGAAGATCATCCACATTTTCTGAAGAAATTAGTTACATATCTGAAAGAACTTTATAAGAAGAGTTATTCCACATAGAATGGAATCTATTATGAGGGAAAAATCCTGATATTTGCAATTTATCCAGGAAAATTTTAACAATCTACAATAGATATTGTGGAGGAAATTCTTATATTAGTTTAAAAAGAGGAAATTTTTACTCCTAATTTTTCCCCAACATATTTATGATATGATTCTAATCTTTCTCACATCTCCTCACCCTACTTAAATATCACTTGTGGACTTTGAGAAGAGTTGCTATTCTAACATAGTAGCAAGTTGATGGCAGGCAGAATCTTCAAATTACCATTAGCAAAGCTTACATCTGACTCTCAAAAGAAAGATCAATTATTTATGTGAATGTAATCAACTAAGCACTTAGTAAGTTTTGCGCAAAAGTTTAAAGTTATAAATAGGTAAGGTGACATATTAGAAATATCCATTGTTTTAGAAGACTTGCTATTATAATAATCTGACCATTGAATGTACTCCAGAGTTATACTATTGCTCTCATAACTCATGGAAAATAGTTTGTAATAACAATCATCTTCTCAAATTGGTCATTACCAAAGTTAATGACCTGTTTATTAGAACGTCAACCTTGGCTTTGCCTCAGTCTCTTAATTAACACATCTGTCATTTACTACTGATGGCTAAGAATTTCTGTGCAGAGGACAGCTCCAATAATGATGGCACCATTAAAACGACATCCCTTTATATTTAGATGGATCATCAAATTTACATTGGCCTATCACAAGCAGGATCCTGTGAGGCTTAAAATAGTTTTGGCAGCCCCAAATAGTAAATCTAAACAGCAAATAGAGCAGCATTAGCCTCCTTTGTGGAGCATTTGCATTGAGAATTATTTATTATCACTGTTGAGAAGGATAATCCCACAGAACAATTTGCTGTACCTTCACGTGCAAAGAGGCCTTTTTACCCACACTAGTAAACAAACCTGCCCAAAGTACATGGCCTTCCAGATACATTTTCTCCTGCCATTTCCATTCATTCAATCATTCAATAAATATTGTCATATTGTATCTATGTAGATGTCTTTAGCAAGCTAATAACATATTGATGTTTTCAACTGAACATCTGTAAAATGTATGGTCATTGAAATGTTGGCATTTTTTAAAGAAGGGAATATATTATTATCATTTTCCCAAAATGGGGTGATATCTGCTCAGTTTCTTAAATTCTCATTTGCATATTAGACTGGCACAGCCTGATACATTGACACACAGAATGAAACAAAAATAACAAAATACAGTCTCATATATTATTAATTTTTGTTCTTTAAAATGTACTAATATTTTTTAAATGCTTATTAAAATTCTGATCAAGAAAAAATGTTTATTTGGTATAATGTCTATTCTCTCAAATAATCATGTAGGAAGTATAAGTCACCTGCAAGTTATGCTCTACTATCTCTTTTTAGGAATAAATGCATTTTATCATCCTTCTGGATTCATTTTTTAAAAAATTCTCACTCAAGGATATGTGGATATGTTTTTATTGATTTTAGAGAGAGAGAAAGGGAGACAGAGAGGGGGAGGAGAGAGAGATAGAGAAACATTATCTACATGAGAAACACTGATTAATTATCTCTAATAAGTACCCTGACAGGGATCGAACCCACAACCTAGGTATGTGCCCTGACTGGGAATTGAATCAATATACTTTGTGTCTCTTGGAAATACTAAATATGTTCCCATATCCAAGAACCCCATTCTCCAACTGTTTAGAAAGTTATTCTCTACTTCTATTTATTAAGCTCTTCACTCAAATGTCACCTCTTCAGGGATTTTTCCTTATCAGACTAATTACTGTGTGATATTGTGTTATAACTTAAATCCTTTGTATTTATTTTCTCTTTTATCCCACTACAATGTTAAGTTCTTTGAAGCAAGGCCTTTGACTCCCAGTATCCCCAGTGCCTAGAATAAAGCCTGGCACAGAGATTAAAACAGACAGAAATCCCAAAATATTTGTTAGTTAACTGCTATCTTTGAAAGGTAGCAGAAGCTTTTAAAGGATATACTAGTATAATTATATATAGTCAAGGCACAAATATCACTTATATAATTTGAAAGTTGGAAAGATTTATATATATATATATATATATTTATATATATATCCATGCAGCCAATACCCAAATCAAGATAGGGAAAAGAGATATTTAAATGAAAACTACTTCTTTTGAAATGTAACTGTGGATCAGATATTTTGCTTCCAAAATAGAATCATTCAGAGTTTTAAGTGATGAAAGATGACATATACCCAATTTGTTGAAACAAAGTTATGATATAGAAATATTCCTAGCCTTTGGGATACCTCTTGTAGATTCAAACAAAGAAAATATGATTAAAAATGATAAGTTTAAAAGGGAAGAAAAATAAAGGGAAAATCCCCATCCCCATCCTTCTAAGTTATTTACTTTGTTTATTTTAGGGTGTGGTTGGATTGAAAATTCTGAAGTTATTAAAAGCAGTATGTGCCAATGTGATTTTCTTGGATAAGTTTCAGGGGGGCCATTAGACTCAAAGTTTTAACTATAACCCTAATTTGAAACTTCTAACCATTGTCAAAATGCTAAGAAGAAAATACTGTTTTTTATTTATTTATTTTATTTTTTTAGCAAAGGGTAATCATACATCCCGGTTTGTCCAAGAAGGTCCCTGTTAGAACATAATTGTTCCAGTGCAACTGTTGTGCAATCCCTTTATTTTAAAATAGTGTCCTTGGAAGATCAATAATGTGGTCACCCAACTTTTGTACCCTTTTTGAGAAATATAAGTACCGGTTTTTTGGTACAATGAAGCTCTGTAGCTCTCTGTCTCTTCTTAGCTTACAGGATAGATTTTGATTTAAAAAGCAGTCATACTTTCAAGATACAAGAGACAGCTCAGCAGACATTGATTGCTGCCTTGACCTCATTATGTTGATAAGGGCATTTGCGAATATTGTCTAAGTTAAGGTAATAAACACCCCAGGTAGAAGGTTAATGACACATTTAACATCAGTGGGGGGCTGGACAGTTTTTCACAGAAAAACCAGTTCAAGCTGGTAAACCTTCTGTCCTGTCCATGTAAAACAAAAACACATCATGTTTCTACAAACTAAATATAATTCAAGAAGAGGCTAACAGCATGCAGAGAACTCAGCAATTGGCTGACTACATTGTTTTGCCAAAAAATAACAAACTTAAAATGTTATCAAGTCATTTTTTAGCAGCAATTTTCTGTAATCTTTTGGGCCTCCTGCTATGACACTTCTAATCTGGGCCTTAGCTGACAGGACAGACAGCATTATGACAAATTCATGAACTGATGAGTCATTTTCCACATGCATTCAGCTAATGAGCAAAACAAGTCACTCTTTTTTTAAGCCTGATTATTTACACCCTTATTTAATAGTAGAGGCCCGGTGCACGAAATTCGTGCACGGGGGTGGGGGGTCCCTCAGCCCGGCCTGCACCCTCTCACAATCTGGGACCCCTCGCACATCCTCTCGCAATCCAGGACTGCTGGCTCCTAACCGCTGGCTCCTAACCGCTGGCTCCCAACTGCTCGCCTGCCTGCCTGCCTGCCTGCCTGATTGCCCCTAACCACTCACCTGCCTGCCTGATCGCCCCTAACCACTCGCCTGCCTGCCTGATTGCCCCTAACCACCTCTGCCTGCCTGCCTGATTGCCCCTAACCACCTCTGCCTCCGCTCCTGCACTCGGGACCCAGGCTTCCCTCCTCTGGCCAGCTGCAGGCAACCAGGACCCGGGCTTCCCTCTCTCTGGCCAGCCGCAGGCACCTGGGACCCCGGGTGGCTTTGCCTGGGTCTTGGCTTTGTCAGGAAGGACGTCCTGAATTACTGCTGGAAGACGTCTGGTCTATCCAGTCTAATTAGCATATTACCCTTTTATTAGTATAGATAGGAAGCACATACAAATGCTTTCCCACAAAAATAACATTATGCTAAGACTAACAGCATCTATAGGCTAAAGATGCTTAGTCTATTCAAAATTGGAAAGAACTGACTCAAAATTTCTCAATAATGTCAATCAAATCCTTACATTTTGGCATTAGGAGATACTGCCATCATTATACATTAGAATTCTAATAGTTTAAATTAAATGAATTAACAGTAGCTTTTATATATATGGGCTTTTAATTAATTAGTTAAAAAACTAGCAAACAGTCACTACAGCTATGAAGTCTGTAAATTTCTGGCCGGGACATCATAATAGAGGGGAGAAGTGTACACTATACTAGAAAAGAGAAGACATCAATGTGGGTAGCTGAAGGTGAGGCAGTCAAGAATAAGAACCAAATGAAGGAAGTGGCAGGACATTTGGAGGAATTTAGGGGAGCGAGTGTTCTCAGTGAGTTTAGAGGAAGTGTGAGTTGAAGAATAGTAAAAGCCAGATGGGTTTTAACTTTCAAACTTGCTTACATTTCTGCAATGCTTTATTTCATTTTTGACTAGTAGTGAGCTTATTTTTTACTAGAGGCCTGGTGCACAAATTCGTGCATGGGCCAGCTGGATTGAAAATTCTGAAGTTATTAAAAGCAGTATGTACCAATGTGATTTTCTTGGATAAGTTTCAGGGGGCCATTAGACTCAAAGTTTTAACTATAACCCTAATTTGAAACTTCTAATCATTGTCAAAATGCTAAGAAGAAAATACTGTTTTTTATTTATTTATTTTATTTTTTTAGCAAAGGGTAATCATACATCTCCGTTTGTCCAAGAAGGTCCCTGTTAGAACATAATTGTTCCAGTGCAACTGTTGTGCAATCCCTTTATTTTAAAATAGTGTCCTTGGAAGATCAATAATGTGGTCACCCAACTTTTGTACCCTTTTTTGAGAAATGTAAGTACTGGTTTTTTGGTACAATGAAGCTCTTCATGCCGCCATCTTTGAGGACATGGCAGTCAATTAGCATATTCCCTCCTTATTGACGGTGGGCACCACCATCTTTGTGAAGGCATGATGGTCAATTAGCATATTCCCTCTTTATTAGATAGGACTAGTGGCCCAAAGAAATTAATTAGAGGAAATATTTTAATATTGCTATTTGCCCTTTCTCTATAATAGAAGTGTCATGAATGAAAATTAGTAAAATGTATATGAAAATCTCCCTCCTGTCAGAGTCTGGGGCACATTGCAGGACCCAGAGTCAAGTCCCCACCCACGACCGGCACTCGGTTTGAAAATGCAAGAGACCCAGTCCCGGCCGGTCCCACCCCCGTTGGTTGAGACCCAGACCTAGCCGGCCTCACCCCTGTCAAGCCCTTCCAGGCAGGGGCACAGCCTCAGGTCCCCCAGCCTGGTGCTGGGGCGGGGCACGTGGCCTGAGGTCCCCTGTCAAGCCCCACAGGGCGGGGGGCACCGCATGAGGCCCCGGGGCTGGGGGCGTGGCCTGAGGTCCCTCGCCCTGGCCAGGCTCCATGCAGCCTCAAATCCCTGCTGTTCGGTCATGATGTTATGGCGTCCCGGCTAATTTGCATATTCCTCTATTATATAGATACACTAGAGGCCCGATGCAAGAAGATTCGTGCAAGAATAGGCCTTCCTTCCCCTGGCTGCTGGCACCAGTTTCCCTCTGGCACCTGGGACCCAGGCTGCTTTGCTTCAGCCACCACCAGGCATCTGGGGCCAGGGCTGCTTCACTCCAGCTGCTGGCGCCACCCACCAGGGACGTGCTCTGAGCCACACCATGTGGCGGCTCAGAGCACTCCCCCACCCCTGGTGTGTGTATGTCCCTGGGTAGAGGTGCCTGCTGGGGTGGGGGCATGCTCCGAGCCGCGCCGCACGGCCCAGCTCAGAGCACCCCACCCCTGGTGTGTGTGTTGCAGTTTGGAGCATGCCCCCACCCCTGGTGTGTGTGTGGGGCTGGGGGCGGCACGCAGTCCCCTCCCGCCCATTAGCCTGCAGCTCCTCCTGAGCGGTCATGATGCAGCCTCCTCAAGCCGGTAGTGACGCCCGACCAATTTGCATATTACCTGTTTATATATATATAGATGATTAGATGCGAGTTTGATATAAGATTGGGAGGAAGTCTGAGTGGTTTCAGGGTCAAAAAATAATGTCTGGCCCCATCATGCTCTCTGTTAAGTTACTACTTGAATCTTGAATGCACTGTTGAGACAAAGAAAGAGAAATTGTAAGAATTATTTTGAATAGTGGAAAAGGCAGTCAAAATGGAAAGAGGGATACCTTGCATGACTAATTCAAAGTTCAGGTGTTCTTACAGTAGACCTTCTAATTGCACTGAGGGGAATGATTTGAAGCTATCAGATTCTAAGGTTAAATAGAGTTAATCTTTGGTGGGACAGTATGAGCATATGAGCAATGATGCTTGAAGAATGGGTATTCTAATTAAGCATTCCAATTAACTCATAAAGTCATTAATGCTTACTAAAGATTTAAAATCTTTATAAAATATGAACATTTTTATGTTGGTAATCACAAATTGAACAATTTAGTAATAAATATAATTAGATCACATTTAAAACTGAGGAGCTTAGATTAAAATATATCTGCATCAATATCATTTTTGATAGGCAAATCATGCTCACCCTGCTCCCAAACATGTCTACATCACAATCCCCAGGATCTATGAATATGTTAAGGTACATTGCAAAATTTTTTATGTAATTAAATGAAGAACCTTAAAATGGAGAGCTTATCCTGGATTAATAGGGTAGGCCCAATTTAATTTGATGGATCCTTAAAATCAGTTGTGGTAAAAAAGAAGGAAACATTGTTACCATAGTTAGGTAGGTATTAATAAAGGGGAGTTCAGACACTAGGCCTGTTTGCTTCACCAGGAAGCTACAGCTTCATACCCCAAGAAATCGCAGCATTGTCCCTCCAAGGGGATTAACACCCCTCCCTTCCCTCTTCCTGTACTGGATAGTCAGGGAAGCAGAGGGAGATAAGAACATGCTGTAGAAGTCAGAATGGTGCAGGGGGATATGCTGGACCATAGAGTGAGTCTAACTGTCAGTCTAACCTGGGAAAAGATAATTGGCTAGGGGTGGACCCCAATGTAAGCCTGCGAAAGTTTGGGAAGATGATTGGTCATTTTGAAAAACTTTCTGGCTTGTCCCAAGCCTGAGAATACATAATCCCAAGTGAACAAAGAAGCTCTCTCTCTCTCTCTCCACTCCTTCTCCCCCTCTCCTCCCTCTCCCTCCCTCTGCCCCTCTCTCTACCCTCCCCTTCCCCCACCTTCTCCCTCTCTTTCTCCTCTGACCCACACTCACCCTGTTCATCATGCATTCTCTTTCCATGGCCATGTGGACCTAGAAGCCCTGTGGACTCCACAAGCAGGCTCCAGGCAGAGGCCTGGGTACAGCAGCAGCAAAGCAACAGATTGCAGGCTTATCACAAGCCAAGGTAACCTGATGCTGGAATGGGACTTAGCTTAATACGGCACAGAATCTCTGGACATCAACTCTGTTTCTGGCCCTGATTTTCCATGGCGGGATGGACAGAGATGGGACACTGGGAAACTTCTTTAATTTTGCTTCCTGAATAAATTTTGCCACCAGACCTCATTCTCTCTTGTGGGTCCCTGGGGATGCTTTTCTCCAAGACACTGCAAGAACCCTGCTTCCACCAGCAACAATATGACTAAAGAAGACTTGTCAGAGAAATGCAAAGTTGCTGGCTTGGAAGATGGAGAAAGAAGGTCAGAGCTAAGGAATGGGTGGCCCTGGGATTCTGGAAAAGACAAGGAAATAGGTTTCCCTCTAGTGTCCAGGAGAGATTGATACTCTGCCAATTCCCTGGTGTTAACTGAGTGAGAACCATGTTAGACTTATACACAGAACTGGAAGATAATACATTTGTGCTGTTTTGAGACACTGAACTTGTGTTAATTTGTTATGGCAATGATAGAAAACTAATACATCATCCTATCTAATAATAGACAAATATGCAAATTGACCATACCTCTGACACACCCACAAGCTACACCCACAAGCCACGCCCACCAGCCAATCAGAGCAAGCATGCAAATTAACCCAAACCAAGATGGCTACAGCCACAGAGAGCAAGGTTTCCTAGGTAACAGAGGAAGCCAAGCTTTCTGCCTGCCCTTGCCAGGCCTAAGCCTCCACTCAAGCTACAAAGTTTCAATTATACAAGGTAAACAAATTCAAACAAATGGCTGCAGAATGGAGCTTGAGAGAGCAGGCCAGGGTTGCCGCTGGCAACAGGGGAAGCAAAGCTTTCCGCACACCCTGGCCGGGCCCACCCGCTTAAGGCAACAAAGTTTCAATTATAACCCCAACACAAATGGCTGCCGGCCTCAGAGGGAGCCCTGGGCTTGGCTCCGCTCCAGGCTACAAAGTTTCAATTGTAGAAGGAAAATAAATTCCAAATACCAGGGCCTACGCTTGGGTTGCCAGGGGGCGTGGCCAGCCTGCAAACCACCACAGGCCCCTCGCTCAGGCCGCCCCACACCCCAAAGGAACCCCCACCTGATCTGGGATGCCCTTCAGGGCAAACCAGCTGGCCCCCACCCGTGTACCAGGCCTCTATCTTATCTAATAAAAAAGTAATATGCAGATTGATCATCACTGCAACACACAATATAGCTGCCCCATGTGGTCAAAGATCCTGCCCCCATGTGGACACAAGATGGCCAGCAGGAGAGAGCAGTTGGGAGGCACCCGGCCTGCAAGGGAGGGCAGTTGAGAGGGACCAGGCCTGCAAGGGAGGGCAGTTGGAGGTGATCAACCCTGCAGGAGAGGGCAGTTAGGGGTGACCAGGCCGGCAGAGGAGGGAAGTTGGGGGCAACCAGGCTGGCATGGGAGTGGTTAGGGGGTGATCAGGCTGGCAGGCAGAAGCGGTTAGGGGCAATCAGGAAGGCAGGCAGGCAAGCAGTTGGGAGCCAGCAGTCCTGGATTGTGAGAGGGATGTCCGACTGCCCGTTTAAGCCCGATCCCAGTGGGATCGGTGGGATCGGGCCTAAACGGGTAGTCGGACATCCCTCAAGGGGTCCCATATTGGAGAGGGTACAGGCTGGGCTGAGGGACAACCCCCGTCCATGCACGAATTTTGTGCACCGGGTCTCTAGTATCTCATAACAGAGAATTTGTGGTAGGAAGAATTTTAAGAATGACTTCGACTACCAAAATATTTCTCTCCCTAATTCCTGGGGCTCTAAAAATGATGAGGTATCACGCCCTTGACTATGTCAGGTTACATAGCAAAGGGGACTGTACAAATGTGATTAAGGTTACTAATCAGTTAACTTTAAAATGTAGGGAGATTGTCCTAGATTACCTAGGTAGACCTCGTCTAATTACTCAAGGTTCTTAAAAGCAGATAGCTTTTTTTGTGTGTGTGTGCTCAGTGGTAGAGGAGTGGGCCATGTGAGAAGGAATGCAGGTGTTTTCTAGAATCTGAAGTCAGTCCCCAGCTGGCAGCCAGCTGACCTAGAGCTTCAGGGAACTGAATCCTGGCACAACTGTGTGATCTGGAAAGCAGATTCTTTCCCATAGCCTCTATGGAGAGTTCATCCCAGGTGAAATCTCCAAGCATAGAACTCAGCCAAGCCTACCCAGGCTTCTGACCAACAGAACTGTAAGCTAATAAATGTGTGTTGTTTGAAATCACTAATTTTGAGGCAGTTTGTTACATGACAATAGAAAATTAATTCAGAACTCTAAAGTTTTTTTTTTTACTATCCCTTGATACCAAGCATTGCGCAGGGCCATCCATATGTTAGGAAATGCAGTATAGCAAGAAGGACCAAGTGGGGTTTGAAGTTAAACAGACCCAGTTATTAACTTGATTGCCTTGAACAAGTTCGTTAACTTTGATAAGCCTCATTTCCACATTTTAAAAATAAAGCCTGATGTGTCTCTCTGCAAGGGGAGATGGGAGAATGATATAAGTCTCTGAAACACATCCATGGAAATGGCTGGTGAGTACTAGGTGATCAACAAACAAACAGACAAAAAAAGACAAAAGTGAATATTCAAGAGGACCTGCAAATATTAACCCTCCTCTTTCTTTCTTGGGTTCATAAATGGAGAAATAAAACAAAAAATAAAGATGGAGGCCAGTATCTGACCCTTTTAAAAAACACTGATGGAGGCCAGTTCGCCACACTTAGTTTTAGGTCTGTTAGCCAAGTGGATTTGCTAAGACTGACCCTAGAATTAGAGGGACCCTGTCTGCATGGAGGAGAAGTAGCAGCTGTGCCACTTACAGGCAGTTTGATCTCAATAGAGAAATGGATGGAGCTGAGTTGAGGGTGCAGGTTACCCGCAGAGGAACAATGGGGAAAGGGAGCAAAGGTGTGCTCAGGGAAATCCTCCTTCACTGAAACTATGGTTAAGGTTTAGTACCAGAAATGGGCACTAAGATTCTTAGTAACTTTTCCATGCTTACCTAGCAAAGGCATACTAGAGCCAGGACGTGAATTCATGTCTTTCATACTCAGGGCTTTTGCAATATCTATCACAATTACTCTGCTTTACTGAAATGCAGCTGTAAAAAAGTCAGCGATGAGGCAGAATTTGAATAGATCTATTTAAATTAAATCTATGAATTTATCTATTTGTATTCTTTTAGTGTGGTGTAAAAGGATACTATAATTTTAGAAAAGTTTAACTTTTCCATCAATGTTTATCTGAAAGGAAAAAATGCTGGTTAAAAGAGGGTATTCATGTCTTTCATTTAAATAAATTTTTATTATAATGCTAAAGATAAAAGCTTCCCTATAAGAAATAGATAATTCTAAAATGAACTGTAGCACCAGGGTATTTCATAGAAGAAAGTAAATATAATGGTAATGATAAACTATTCACTGCACAAAATTTTAATCAGCATTCAGATATTAATAATGAAATTTGCCAACCTATGGAAAAGTTTTATTTCTAAAGTATAACCTTAAATGGTTCAAAGGTTGAAATATGGAAGTTATTAAACAGCCGCAGAAACAGATTTTGTTTGAGGAACTCGAATTAATAAATGATATTTAGCTGTAATAAAACCGGACTGGGTTGGGCCTTCCTGTTTCACTGCAGCTGATTAAACACCACCACAAGGCATACACACCTGTACTAAAGCCACTAAGAAAAACTCTTAAATCAGTTTACTCTAATTGTGATGGCTGACTTAGATTTGTGGAATCTGTCAGATTTCACAAATTACCAAAAGTCATATTAATTTTCAAAAACATGATTAGAAAGCTACAGTTTCCACAGTTACAAACTATTTTCTAATTCTATTATTTCTCTGATGCGTTCTTTCATATCATGAGCAGTGAAAACAGTTGAAGGTACAGAGAATGACTTAAAGATATCATCTCATTGGAAAGCACAAAATGAACAGTTCTAGATGATGTAAACTTGCAGAATTGTTTTTGCAACACAAGTTTGCATGATCTTTTGTGATATCTTAATGGATATTACTTTCTGGTGTTTATGGGATGGTTACCAAATTTTCTTAATCTTTTTCTCTTCAATCCTATAACGCATTGTAGTATCCAGAATACATTATTAGGTGGTGGTAATAACTCTGAAGTATTTTTCTTAATAAAACTGTCATATATCATAGAAATAGCAGATAATCTACTAGTAAACTTTTGCATGAGTGCCTCCTGGACAGGGATCAAAGCCTTCTGATAGATTTTTTTTTTTTAATGTGTTACTCAGAAGTGCAGCATTTTAGAGGTAGTCCTTGGAGCAGGAAGAAGATGTCAACTGATATTATGTAATTCACCCTGGGACCAGGAGCAAAGGCCAACTTCAAATGCTTGCTTTTACATCCTCTATTACCAACCAAAATGTCACGTAGCTAAGATCACCACTGTGATGTGTTCTGTGCCCCAAACACTTCATTTAGTGTCATGTGACCTGTGGCTGTTCAATAAATACTAATTGATCTTAATAACATGTGTGGACTGTGAACACCATAAAAAAAAAAAGTTAAAGAAACTTTAGAATGATTCCAGAATTCCAGGAAAAGCTGGATCATGTGCTTTGTTGTTACTGGTTTACATGTTGCCTATGTTTTAATTTAAAATTCTTCCTTATCATAGCACCACATTTATCATATGTTAGGACCCATTTTGGCTCACCATATGGCTAAAATATTATGTTTATTTTCTGTTGATTTTAGTTTGATTATTTCTAGTATGAATAGGAACTTTTTATATTGATTCAAATGTCTCTTAGTTCACAAATCTTTTTACCAGTTTGACCCTGTGCTACCAGTACCTCACAATGATGGTGTTCTCAACAGCCTCCAAAAATGCAGGCTCAGTATTCAGGGAAACATTTTAACATTTTCTTTTATGTACCACATGGAACTATGGGGTTGCTAGTACTTCCTTTTTGAATAGTTTATTTGTAAGGTTACTTTTAACATCTGAAATTCTTATATAATGTTTCTTTCAAGTATTATTTTACCTGACCTAAAATAGAACAATTTCCTCTTGGCAAGATATGTTATTACTCTGGGTGAAAAGTATACCAATAAATCCTTATGAGATGTGGTGGTTGGAGAATATTTAAAGAGACATATGTATTCCCAATAAAATTGATAACTGTTACAAAAATTCTGACTTAATTGATAAAGGAAACAGAATGAATAATCTAAAAATTCCATATCTCAACAGCAAACCTTTTATATGCTTACTAGAGGCCCAGTGCATGAATTCGTGCATGGGTGAGGTCTGGCTGGCCTGCCCCGATGGGGGCCCATTGGGCCGGGCCGGTGGGGGGAGGGGCCACAGGTGGTTGGCCGGCTGGCCCACCCTGGTTGGGGTTTTGGGGGCTGGTTGGGGGTGGCGAAGGCCCGGGGGGAGGGGCCACAAGTGGTTGGCCAGCTGGCCCCGCCCCCAATTGGGGTTTTGGGGGCCAATTGGGGCCTGGGCCAGCCGGGGTGGGGGCCGATCTGGGCCTGGATCAGGCTGGTTGGCTGCCGCAGTGCGCATCATAACCACTGGTCATTCTGGTCGTTCCGCCAGTTCAGTTGCTGGGCTTTTATATATATAGATTATTCTCAACTTATTTTTCTCTAATTTTTCCTTTTTTAACTCATCTGTACCTTCTCTCATACATATAAACACCTCTAATTTCCTCCATTTCTTTATTTTGGATGCAATATGCTATTCTATATACATTCCATTTTCCCTAGTTACTCATAATTAAGGAAACATGCTTCTTTCCTTTGACTACCTATTTCCTTCCCTTTTTCCCTCCCTACTTTTATTCTATCCTCTTTCCCTCCCTCCCTTCCTCCCTCCCTCCCTCCCTCCCTTCCTTCCTCCTTTCCTTTCTTCCTTTGATGAATATACTGAGTAACTCCTATGGATTAAGCATTACATAAAATCCAACAAGGACATAGTATTAATTTTTTTTAAATTAATTCAACTTATTTAACTCCCACCTGTTTACAATATCTTATTATTATTATTAACTTTGTTTTACAAAGAAAAAACCCAAGACTCAGAGAAATTAAATGGACTTGCTTAGGAATACAAAAATACTAAAAGGCAAAATCTAATGAAGAATTATTCAAAAATGTTCTTAAAAACATACCACTTTAATTGTTTTGAATGTGTGGAGCCATGTGGACTTTCTTGAATTATTGAGATTACTCAAAAGAATGATCACATTATAATAAATTTTTATTAGCTTGGAAATTTATTAAAATTTACTTTTATTAAAAATAATGTCTTAATTTACTATTTAATCCACTTTTTGAAATAATTCATGCCAGTATAATTTTATTTGACCTGCAAACTATATGTTAATTACTTCAAAGATTCTCACTTGGTTTCAATCTGTAAAGCCATCTATTTCTCCTTATATTACTGGACTTTACTATAAATAATATCTAATAGGAATTAGATTTAAAATAATAATATTCTTTTTAAAAATAACAAATCAGAATGTAGAACTAGAATATAAAATTTCTCAAAGGCAACTAATATTCTTCAAGATTGTTTGTTTTTATTAGATACTAATTCACTATTTGACAATTTAATGATTATATTTTTAATGAAATATCTTTATATATTGCCTAAAAATGATTTTTAGAGTTAGGCATATAGCCATTTATTTCACACAGAACCACAGAAATTCATAAAATTTATAATCTTAGTTATTTTTTTCTTGTTAAGTTAAAAATATTTATATATTTATGTGATTTTTCTTCTTTTTTCTCTATTATGAACAACACGTACATCTCTTCCTTCTAATAATCTGAAGTGTTCAACCTCTGAGAATGCATTTGAGTGATTTTATTCTTGTTAGGTACCTGCAAAATTAATTATGATTTCATTAATTATAGGCATAGAACCTAGATTTTCCTGTAAGTTGTTATCCATCCAGCAGTATATAGTATTAACTACTGATAATGAGAGGTATGAATAACATTTTTATAGTATACTATGAATAATTGAAATTCCACTTCAAAGGACTAAGCTTTTGTGATTATGTAATAAAACATGTGTCTTCTGTTGTTGGTGATAAATAAAAATATGTTATAGAAAAGAGATTCCATAATACATTATTGCAAAGATACAATCACCAAATATCTCAAGTCAGGTTTATGATAGCAACTCAGAGATTTTCCAAAATACTGTTTGTAGCAGACATTAAAAGATTGAAAGGATAAAGACAGATATCTGCATTAATCAATGTGAATAAATAGTTTTTAGATCAAGGTGACACTTGCTCTTTTAGGAGCATTTTTCTTACGGTGGTATTTTTAAAGGTCCAAGTATTTGGAATAGCAGTGTTGGTAATATTAGACCCATAGGCACAGTTCTTTATAGGAATAAAGTTTTCATAATTGATCAACCCTTGTCTATAACTCATTGATCATTAGTTATTTATGGCCAAAGAGATATGGTATAAGGAACTTCAAATAGAACCACAAATACATATTAAGGTAACAAGTAAGAGGAATTTCTGTAACTTATGTCATTGTTATTCTCTTATTTTTATTTTTATTTTATTAATTTTGTATTAGTTTCAGGTGTATAGTTCAGTGGTTAGACAATCACATACTTTACAAAGTGTTCCCCCACTGGGCACCATACATAGTTATTACAAAATTATTGGCTATATTCCATATGCTGTGTTTTACATACTTGTCTTATTATCTTTTAATATAGAGAACTAGAGTCCTGATGCACAAAATTTGTGCACTTGGCGGTGGGGGGCAGTCCCCCAGCCTGGCCTGAGCCCTCTTGCAGTCTGGGAGCCCTGTGATCAGTCGCCCTGCAGAGGGAGGCCCCACCCACTTGCCTCAACCCGTTGGTCGGTGGCCTGAGCCTCCCTCTTTGGGGCGATCACAGAGCCCCCTGATTGATTGCCCTGCCAGCCAGTAGCCTGGGCCTCCCTCTGTGGGGCAATTGTGGGGTGATGGTGGGGCCCCCCGACCAATCGCATCACACCCGCCTTGGCTGACCTCGCGCCAGTGCCTGTCATAGCTTAGTCACCGGATGGTCTTTCCACTGTTTGGCTGTTTGGTTGACTTGCATATTACACTTTTATTATTATAGATGTCAGTATCTACTTTACACATGGAGTGTCATTGAGTATCTTTCTAATTTGATCATAAGAGGAACAAAAGATTAGTGATGGAAAGATTTTAAGTGAAAATGATCACTTAAGCCCCATTTAGCTCTAAAATTTCTTTGGTTCACATACATTTTACTTATAAAATGACTCTTATTTTACTTATAAAATAACCTTTGGGAACTTAGGCCATTATTGCAATGTTTTTCTGAAAATGCACGGCTAAATAACAGTTATTTGGTTACACTGTCAAGTAAATCTGTACTTTCTATTCCAGGTATTACCTGAGAGTTATTGCACTGCACCAGGAGATTACTTTTTTAATTTTATTAAATTAGTTGGAGTGACATCCTTTTTAATAAAAGGGTAATATGCAAATTGATCCCAACAACAAAATGACCAGGAACGACTGGTTGCTATGATGAGCATTGACCACCAGGGGGCAGATGCTCAATACGGGAGCTTCCCCCTGGTGGTCAGTGCACTCCCAGAGGGGGGGCTCCGCTCAGCCACAAGCCGGGCTGACGGTTGCGAGCACAGTGGCGGTGGTCGGAGCCTCTCCTGCCACCTTGGCAGTGCTAAAGATGTCCAACTGTGGCTTAGGCCCGCTCCCTGTAGGGCCTAAGCCACAGTTGGACATCCCCTGAAAGCTCCCAGGCTGCTAGATGGATGTCTGACTGCCAGCTTAGCCCGATCTCCCGAGGAGCAGGCCTAAGCTGGCAGGTGGATATCCCCCAAGGGGTCCCAAACTGCAAGACCATGCAGGCTGGGCTGAGGGACCCCCCAAGTGCATGAATTTTCATGCACCAGGCCTCTAATTGGTTAATAAGATTATATCAATTTCAGCACTGTCCGAGTAATTCAGTTTTTTTATAATGCTATACCCATATGCCAAAGTTGTAGGTTTGATCCTGGGTCAGGGCACATACAATGATCAACCAATGAATGCACAAATAAATAGAACAACAAATCAATGTTTCTCTCTCTCTGTATCTCTCTCTCTCCATCCCCCTTCTACTCTCTCTAAAATAAATCAATAACTTAAAAAATATTTCAAGTGTACAATTCTATAATACCTCATCTGTATATTGCATTATACATTCATCACCAAAGTCAAGTCTCCTTCCATCACCAAATATTTGATCCTCTTTACCCTCCTTTGCTTCCCTCACCCCTTTCCCTCTGGGGACCACTACACTGTTGTCTGTGGATGAGGGTTTTTGTTTGTTCATTTGTCTTGTTTGTTTGTTGTTTTCCATTATATCTCACATGTGAGTGAAAGCATATGGCTTTAGACATTTTCTGTCTGACTTATTTCACTTAGCACGATATTCTCAAGATCCATACATGTTGTTGCAAATGGCTGTATATCATCTTTTCTTATGAATATATATATATGTATATATATATATATATATATATATATATATATATATATATATATATATATATATGTGCCACTTTTTTTTTTATCAAATCATCTATCAAAGGACACTTAAGTTGTTTCCATATTTTGACCACCATGAATAATGCAGCAATCAACATAGGGATACATAGATCCTTATAAAACAAATGTCTTCAATATTTTGGGGTAGACAACCATAAGAGGGTTTGCTGGGTCATTTGGTAGCTCTCTTCTTAATTTTTTGAGGAACCTCCATACTATTTTGCGTAGTGACTTTCCCACCAGAAGTGGACGATGGTTTCTTTTTTCTCCACAACTTCTCCAACACCTGTTATTTGTTGTCTTGTTAATAGCCATTCTAACATGTTTGAGGTGGGTTTTTTGTTTGTTTGTTTTTATCCTCACTCGAGGATATTTTTTCCATTGATTTTTAGAAAGAGTAGAAGGGAGAGGGAGAGAAAAAGAGAAATACTGATGTGAGCGAGACACATTGATTGGTTGCCTCCCTCATGCCCCCAGGAGTGCCCTTGACTGGAATTGAATCTGGGACACTTTCATCTTCAGGTCTACATTCTATCCACTGAGCAAAACCAGCTAGGGCTCCTTGTGGTTTTGATTAGAATTTCTCTTCTAATTAGTGAAGTTGAGCATCTTTTCATATAGTTGTTGCCCATTTTTATGTGTCCTTAGGAAAGGTGTCTGTTCAAGTCCTCTGCTTGTTTTTTAATAGTATTGTTTTTTGTTGTAGTTGAGTTGTATGAGTTATTTATATATTTTGGATATTAACCCTTTAACAAAGATACTTTTTTTGCAAATTTCTTTTCCCATTCTGTTGGTTGCTGTTTTGATTATTTTTTATTGACCTGATGAAGAGCAATTAATAGTAGAGCTGTTTTCCCCATAAGGTGCCCTGATCCATGAGTGAAAAAGAGTTTGATAGAAATATATTTGGTTGCGTAGCATAAAAATAACACAGTGCCCAGAATATAAGACACATAGAAGGAATTGCTCTTACTATTGTTAACCTCCCCCCCCCCCACACACACACCCCTGGAGCTTTCTAAGACACACTCACCAACAAGTATGTCATAAGCATGTCACATAAAAACAAGGGGGGTTGGATGACTGAGTGGAGTGAAAAAAGACATTTGTATTATGCAATGGGGACATAAAATTACTATGTTGCCATATCAAGTGAAGTGAGAGAGGGAAGTTAAGGGGTGAGAGGGTAAATGCTTGTAAAAATAATATTTTCTTGGTGTTTTTGTTTGTTTGTTCCAGAGGGGGATTTTCTTGATTTTTATGCTGTAATATGTGCTTCTAGTCTATGACCTCTTGAAGGTGGCAATTTCCTTACTTTTAAAATAAAGAAGCCAGCCCTGGCCAGTGTGGCTCAGTTGGGTGTCCTCCCTTGCAAGAGGAGGTTGCTGGTTCAATTCCTGTCAAGGGCACATGCCCCGGTTGCTGGCTCCATCCCGGATATGAGGTGTGCAGGAGGCATCCCATCGATGTTGCACTCTTTCACATCAATATTTCTCTCTCTCCCTCTCCCTTCTTCTCTCTCTGAAAATCAATAAAATAAATAAATAAATAAATAAATAAATAAATAAATAAATAAATTAGAGGAATCTTAAAAAAACTTTTTTTTTTCAAATCTTGAGTACTATAATTTTAATATAAATTATATTGATAAATACATATATTGTTTCAACTATAAGTCTTTCATCTGTGACCAAATAGATTGTCTACCCTATTTTTGGATCCTAAATATTCCAGAGATGAAAAGCAGGAGTTTAACTTTCTTGACTAGCTACTGAGAAATGGAAGGTGCATTCTAGACAATTATATTATTTAAATCTGCCCTCCAATAATAATTTGTGAAAAATTAAAATGTCTACTTAATTCTTAATTAATTCAACAACTATTGATGGGTCACCACTATGAGCCAGATACTGTTGAAGTGCAGGGGACATATGAGTACAAATCAGCCTGAGATCTTACCTTCACCTAAATTTCTTGGTTTGGCATAAGTAAAAAAGTCAGTTCTCTCACAAGTAGTCTGAGCTTATGGATTTGCAATCTTTTAACATGACAAATTCATTTACATGTAATATATAGAGCGAGGCAGAGTGAAGAAGTGTGAAAATTGCCCTATTTGAATTATTGTGCTCTATCACTTCCAGTAATGTTTTATGGCTCATCATATTTCAATATTTGCTGAAGGACATCTATGGACAAACAAGATCTGTCAATTGCTGGTATTTATGATAAACTTTTAGGAAAGAAAATAAGACTAATCATGCTAATTTAAAGAACACCACATCTCCCAGCCTGTGGAGCAATAATGATTTATACCTGTTAGTATCTAAAGTCAAATGTTTACTAGAATCCTATGCTGATTGAGTGTCACCACTGAAGACAGCTAAGAAACAAATGCCCAGATAAAATGGAAAAAGTGCTGTCAGGGACACTAAAGGTCCTTAACAGATCACACTATATGCGCTAAGCACACATATATTTAACTCCACTTGACGTACCATAGCGCCTATCAACAGATCATGTTAAAATATGCAGTATTTAGAGTAGATATGAGGATTTAAACATGTGTTTTATAGATTTGAAAAATCCTATTGAAATGACCAAACATTCCTTATGCAGTTAATAGATTAAAGAAATGAATTAGAATTGGTTGGCTTGAAATGCACTAGAATAATTCAGGAGAATTGGGGCTTTTAGAGCTGACATAAATCAATGAGCATACTTCCTCAGAATTATCTATGGGCAGGAAACAATGAGTGGTGAAATGCTTTCTGAAAGCACAGCACCTTTTTTAGTTTACAGTCTAATATCAGTTTCTCTGAACAAGGAGATATTTAGACAAAGCATTTCGATCTCACTCCTGGGTCTAGCTGAGAGGAGAGAAAATAGCATTCCCCAGGATGACTAGCAAATGCTTATTACATTGCAAGGCCCGGAATGTGTGAAGTGTGGAGAGGTTCCGATAAAAACCTTGTCAAATCTTTCTCTCCTTTCCTTGAAGCCTTTCCTTGTTGGTTAAATTTTATCTGAGAATTGATTTTAACTGACCTAGCTATGGGGTCTGCCACTGAAGTTGGATCACTGGGACTAAAAGATTCCCACAGAGGTGATGAGGATTTAAAAAAATGACCCTTTGAGATAAAGCACTGTGAATATCAGAATGAGTCATATTTGACAGATCAGCACTAACTACCAGAGATTTTCTCTCTCCTCACATTACATTTTATTTTCACCCTTTTTTTTCAGTTTGCTCGGTGTATGTGTATGCGTGTGTGTAACATGTGCATGTGATGCTACTTTATTGCAATAATCTGATTGAACATATCATCAATCATTAGATTATTCATGTAGGACTCAATCTATATATATAAAAGGCTAATATGCAAAGTGTCCCCTCCAGAGTTCAACTGGGAGACTGGAAGTTCAATTGCTTGCTATGACATACACTGATCACCAGGGGGTGGAGCGTAATGAAGGAAGGCCCTGGCCAGCAGTGGGAAGGCCCCGATAGGCCCTGATTGCTGGCCAGGTCTAGGGACCCTACCCATGCACAGATTTCATGCATTGGGCCTCTAGTGTTTTTTATAATAATCTTCAGCAACATTTGATATGTCATTTTAAAAATAGTCTATAGCAGCATTGTGGCTTTTGCTATCCCTGACTGTTCAGAATGCCTATTACTGAAAATAATAGCAGCTCAAAACAACTATTTTATTTTGATTTGCAATTTGGGGGGTCAGGATTTTGGGAAGGCCTCATCCAGGCAGTCTGTACCTGATCTTCATGGCATCAGCTGGGGTGGCTGGGGCTGGAAATCCACTTGCAAGAATGTTTCTTCACTCACATGACTGGAGCCTTACTACTTTGTGGCCTTGACCTCTCTCTCCGACCATGGCATCTCCTTCTGCAGGGTTTCTCCAAGTGACTTGGCGTTCTCAAACTGTGGTGATCTCAGTAGAGTCAGGACGTCCGCATGGTGGCTGGCTTCCCCCACAGTGAGCCCTCCAAGAGACTAGGCGGATATGCAGGTTCACTTCTGTTAAGACCAAGCAGTTACAGGCCCAGCACAGATTCCAGGGGAGAGAAAAGTGGACTCCACATCTCTATGGGAAGTGTAGCCAAGACGTCACGACACTCTTCATCTGCAACACTGATGCTCAAACTCTTGCTCTTTCATAAAGCTTTCTTCTTTTGTTTTCTGCTAATTCTCACCCAAGAATAATCTGTGGGCAGACACTCTATCCATTGAGCCAAGCCAGCGAGGGCATAAAATCTTCTAATCAGCTTCTCTGAAGTCAGTGCTTCCCAGAATGTAACGTTTGTTATAGTAGAGATAATATGACCTTTTAAAAAAATCATTTTCATTGTTGAAAGTATTACAGATGTCCCCTTCCCCCATCCCATTGGCCCCCTCCACCCCACTCTCACTCCCCGGGCCTTCACCACACTATTGTCTGTGTCCATGGGTTATGCAGATATGCATATAAATTCTTGGTTAATCTCTTCCTACCCCTCCCCCTGCTTCCCTCTGAAATATGGCAGTCTGTTATATGCTTCAATGTCTCTCTGGATCTATGTTGTTTGTCAGTTAATTTTGTTCATTAGATTTCATATATAAGTGAGATCAGGTGATACTTGTCTTTCTCTGAATGGCTTATTTCACTTAGCATAATACTCTCCAGGTCCCTCCATGCTGTCTCAAAAGGTAAGAGATCCTTCTGTTTTACAGCTGTATAGTATTCCATTGTGTATATGTATCACAGTTTCTTTTTAAAATATATTTTTATTGATTTCAGAGAGGAAGGGGGAGGGAAAGATAGAAACATCAATGATGAGAGAGAATCATTGATCAGCTGCCTCCTGCATTCCCCCTACTGGGGATTGAGCCTGCAACCTGGGCATGTGCCCTTACTGGGAATGGAACCATGACCTCCTGGTTCATAGGTTGACACTTAATTATTGAGTCATACTGGCTGGGCTGTACCACAGTTTTTTTTATCTACTCATCTACTGATGGGTCCTTGGGCTGTTTCCAGATCTTAGTTATTATAAATAATGCTGCTTTGAACATAGGGATGCATATATTTTTTCAGATTGATGTTTCAGGCTTCTTAGGATATATTCCTAGCAGTGGGATCACTAGTTCAAATGGCAGTTCCATTTTTTATTTTTTGAGGAAATGTCACACTGTTTTTCATATTGCCTGTACCAGTCTACGTTCTCACCAACAGTGTACTAGGGTTCCTTTTTCCCTAGATCTTCATCAGCATTTATTGTTTGTTGATTTTTTCATGATAGCCATTCTCATTGAGGTGGTATCTCATTGATGTTTGAATTGGCATCTCTCTGATGATTAGTCATGTTGAGCATTTTTTCATATGTATCTTGGCCTTCTGTATGTCCACTTTGGAGAAGTGTCTATTCCGGTCTTCTGCCCATTTTAAAATTGTATTGCTTGTCTTCCTTTGTTGTGTTGTATGAGTACTTTATGTATTTTGAAAATTAACCCCTTATCAGATGTATCATTGGCAAATATGTTCTCTCATACAGTGGGCTCCCTTTTCAATTTGTTGCTGGGAAATAGTATGACCTTTAAAGTTGTGGTAAAATTCCATCTTCTTCTTAATCTCTATGTAACTTTCATTATTTAACATGTCCAAACTTCAGATTTCTCATATAAAAATGTAGATAAAAAAGCTTTGAGTGTGACTTAAGTGGTTCAGTTGGTTGAGTATCATCTTTTGCACTGAAAGTTTGCCAGTTCGATTCCCAATCAGGGCACACAATTAGATTGTAGGTTTGATCCCAGGTTACTACACATAGGGAAGGCAACAGACTCTCTCTCTCTCTCTCTCTCTCTCTCTCTCTCTCCATATATATATAAATATACATATATATATATATTTTTTTTTTTTTTTTTGAGAAAGTGAAGGTAATCAGAAAAATCAGAAAATGTTCTTAATGTGTGTAATGTAGTGCCTGGAATAATAATAATAAAAAAACAACAACAGTAAAATTCAGTTTTCTGGTTCCTTTCTTGTGTTTTTTCTCCAGATGAGTGTTTTTCTTTTCTGATAGAAATGGCACCTATAGTTTGAAAATCCTTGTTCCCAACTATCCTGAACGCAACTTGGTATTGGGGAAAAACAAAACAAAACACCTTCCTGAAATATTTCTTTAAAATTTTACTTATTTTTCAAAGAAATTTTATGACACTATATTAAAATGTAATAAAGTGTAATCTGTTTGGATGGTCAAGGCCCCTGTATTTTTATCTCCAAGTTGTTTCTTACAGGCTTTCATCCACTGCTACGCAGCATGAGACAGGATGCACACTCTACATGCCGTCCTCAGTTAGTAACCTTTTCTCAAGCATGTGCTAAATAACTGCAACTATTAGAGGTTGCAGAGAAAGAAACACGAGTAAGACATATTCTTAGCTGAAATTTTAGCTACTTCTTGAACATACTATGGTTACTACCCATGCATTATATTCACATATGGATCCCAAGCTGAATACCTTCCCTGCTCTTCCTGTCTCTCAATTAACCTGATGATCAACATCTCTGTGAATTGTTTTCTTATGCTTTCATATGCATTTTACCATCTTTTCTGTTTAACGTTTAATACTATCAGCCATGTTTCTGCCTCTATTTCCTAACAATGCAATTGAAAACTAACTTTAACTCTCTATGCTCCCAGTGGAAGCTAGCCTTTCATTCAACTTATATTCAGGTACTGCTCAGAGGATAATTCTTTTACCTGGTTCATTTCATCTTCAAGACAAAAATTCAGCTACTTTATCCCTTTTTCTCTTTAGTATGTAATCTATGTCTCTTTTCCCTACATGATCAGAAACAAAAGTAATATCCCCATTCTCTAGGAACCACCAAAGCTTTTGGTTATCACCTTATATTTTAGTTATTTATGTACATCTCTCCTGTCACTTACATTTAAATCTAGCCTGTTTGTATATTTGAATTTCTTATAGCAAACAGGATATGAATGTGTCTAATTAATATTTAGGACGAGTATGAATAAACCATTTTTACCAGTATGAAATAATTAAGGTAAATTAATCATTTAACAAATTATTTTTTTTCTAGACCATTTTCAGTTTTTAATGTTTTCATTTAGATATGACTTGATAACTGAAAATGATCCTAATAAATTTATATGACATAGGAATAGCTAGTAATAAATTGAAAACACTCATAGTTTTAAAATGTTCTGTGTTTGGTGAGTTAGTAGTTGTCAACTTTCTAAATCACCTGTCTCTGTCCTCCACATTTCTTATTATCTCCAATCTGTTATTGCACCCAAGAATGCTTTTATGTTTAAGGTTATCTCTGTGGAAGTGAAATTATCTAAGGTCATCTCACACTCAGGAAGTTTTCTATCTTGATTAAGTCAGGGATTAAGTAACCTTTTCTATATGGTATTTGCTGTGTGTGTGTGTGTGTGTGTGTGTGTGTGTGTGTATGTGTGTATGTGTGCATGTGTGTGTCAGTATGCAATTTCGGAGAAAATCTTAAGTACTTGAATATGAGAATAAGGCTATGTTTCTAAACCTTAACGAGGGATGAAAAGTTTCTTTTAAGCATACTTCCATTTAAAAATTGGCACAAAGGAAAAAGATAATTCTTAGCAACAATGGTCAATATATTTCAAGTAAAACTAGAGTTAGGGATAATTTTCCAGGGTAAAGGGCTCTGTGCCTCTCCAATCATACCATGTAGGAGACCTGTATTCTGTCTCATATATTCTACCTTTATATGTTTGTAATAACCGGATAAGTAGAGTGACTTGGAGGAAGGGAACATTATGGTGAATAACTGTAACAGTATAAATGCATTCTTATCGGTCCATCTCAAAACAGACTATAAGGTCTGGGAAACATGCAGTTAGAGTTATCATTTATTTGTTTCTTTACACAATAATTCACTCATTCATTCATTAGATATTCCTTGAAAGCCTACTTTGTATAAGGCACTATGTTAACTTGTGAATATACAAAAAAGTATCCAACTTTTAAAAAGGTTACAATATTGTAGTAAAAAAATATCTATGCCATGTAGCCTATATTTGTTTTGAATTATGAAACATTTTAATTGGCATATTTTTATAACCATTCATTAACACATATTAACAATAATTCCTGTTTATGCTTAAAATTCTAGCATGAATATTTATTGTGCATTCTTTTATTCTTTATTTCAAAGGTGTGCTAGTTTGGAGGATAAATTATACCAGTGGTTCTCAAAATGTAGTCTAGGTATCCCTGATGGAATACCTAAGATGCTTTCATGGGGTTAGCAAGATCAAAATTGTTTTCATAATATACTATAAAATTCTTTTACATGTTTAATCTCATTTTTTACAAGTGGAGTTTTCCAGAGCTACCTGATGTGTGATATTATAGCAGATTAAATGCAGAAGCAGATCTAAGAATCCAGCTGTCTTTTGTAAAGCTATATATTAAAGAAATTCCATGAACACAAAACAAACCATTCTCTTAGTAGTTGTGTTATTTGAGAAAATATATTTATTTTTCATTAAACTATGTTATTTATGGTAACATGTACTGGGTTTATTTTACTTATATTATTTTTAATGGATGTATAAGTAAATATCTATTTTATTCTTATTTTTAATATCTGACATGGTTAATGTTTACAAATATAAGGCATATAAGTGTAAGCCCTTTGGAGCTCTGAATAGTATTTAAGAGTATAAAAGGGTACTGAGACTGAAAAGTTTGAGAATTTTATTACTGTAATTTTTTCCCTCTACCATTTCAATGACCAGTTTGGATTTATTTCAGTTTCTGTCTTTCAAGTTATCTAATTTCATTTTTCAGATATGAACAGCCTTCTTCTTATGAATTCATGCACTTAAGAAATGCTGTGGCCCTGTGATTGTACTGAAAGCTGGGAATATGAAAGTAAATTAAATGAATTTTATTAAATAGGAAGTTATTTTTAATTAAGTAAGCATTAAAAAATGTAAACTTTACCAGAGGCAAGCTACAAGGAAAAGCTACGTGGTTTATTTCTTCCTATAATGTTTTCATTTGACCTTAAAGGAAAGGGCAGGAAACCTTCCCCTGGGAAGTTACATTGGAGCTGAAATACAAAGGTTCATAAGCATTTAAAGGATGCTGAGTGCAAAGGACATACTGAAAGAGGAAATAGTATATGCAAAGGTCCTATGGTAGCAGTAAGCATGAAAGAACCCAGCGGCAAGAAAGATTCAGATCACTATGGTAGGAACACAATTATGGTAGGGTGGATGGAATGGAATCAGGATAAGAAATCCAGGTGAAGAGGGAAAGAGGGACCAAACCAGAAAAGGCTATATATGTACAATAAGGATTTTTTTCTTTAATTCTAAGAGCAATGTGAAACCACCAAAATGTTTAAATGGGTAAAGGGATAACCAAGGGGTCTTTTTTTGACCCCACAATTCAATTTGGGGTATATAAGTGAACACAGCTATGAGATGATGGTGTCTGAACCAGGCTGATCACTTTCAAGAAAAGGAGAGATATTAGGGGGGGGGGGGGAAATCCATGTATCATATCAATGGATAAGATATAGGAAAGGATGACGGGACTATGAACAGACATACTTTCCTTAGTTCATGAAGTTAAAAAGTTGGTTGCACTTAGAGGTTTCCGAGCTATGCAGCTGGCTGAATGGTGAAACATTTAAGTTGAGAAGAAGAGGGAAACACTGACAACCAGTAAAAGCCCAGAACTTCCAAGAAAACAATAGTTCCTTGGGGCTGTCACATACAGGCTTACAGCTCTACAGTGAAGAATGAAGGTGATGAACAGTAAACTTCAGGCTAAATAAAATCAGCAGCCCAATAACATCCATCTCAATGAAAAGGATTGTTTTATCCTCCTGAAACAGAAACACAAATCAAGCTCAAACTGCTTTTGACATCCACTGTTTTTATAGTCCTGGATTCACTCCCCGTCTCCCCTCCGCACCCCCCACCCCCAATTCACTGTGGCCAACCACATTGGTATCAGAAGTTATAAATGTTTAACATTTTTACCTTCTTCCCAGTCTTCTCAACTGAAATTTAAAATATTTGAATCAAATTTTCTATACCTGTTTGCCACACTTTGAAATTTACTATAATTCAGCAAAGACATTAAACTACATGGGATTGATGTGTGTAAAGTGATTCATATGCAGTAATTTCCCCCTTATCTGTGGTTTTGCTTTTCATGGTGTTGGTTACCTGTGGTCAACTGCAGTCCAAAAATATTAAATGGAAAGTTCCAGAAATAAACAGTTCTTAAGTTTTAAATTGTGCACTGTTCTGAGTAACAGAATGTATGCTGTTTTGCTTCATCCTGCCCTGGACAGGAATCACACATTTTGTAGCATGTGCGTGCAGTATAGGCTACCTGCTCATTGTCACTTTGTAGCCATCTCTGTTAGCAGATTGACTGAGGAAGTGCTTGTGTTCAAGGAACCTTCATTTTACTTAATAATGGCCCCAAAGTGCAAGAGTAGTGATGGCGGCAATTTGGATATGCCAAAGTAAAGCCATAAAGTGCTTCCTTTAAGTGAAAAGGTATGTATGTATAGGAAAGCAACAACATCCTATATAATAAAAGCCTAGGTGGTGTCACGCCCTCATGTGATGTCATCACAAGATGGCCAGCAGGGGAGGACAGTTGTGGGTGATCAGGCCGGCAGGGGAAGGCAATTGTGGGCGAACAGGCCAGCAGAAGAGGGCAGTTGGGGGTGATCAGGCTGGCAGGGGAGGGCAGTTGGGAGTGAAATAGCCTGCAGGGGAGGGCAGTTGGGGGCAACCAGGCCTGCAGGGGAAGGCAGTTAGGGGTGACCAGGCCAGCAGGGGAGGGCAGTTGGGGGCCATCAGGCCAGCAGGGGCAGGCATTTGGGGGCCATCAGGCTGGCAGGGGAGGGCAGTTGGGGGCAACCAGGCTGGTAAAGGAGGGCAGTTGGGGGCGAGATCAGGCCGGCAGGGGAGCAGTTAGGGGGCGTTCAGGCTGGCAGGCAGAAGCAGTTAGGGGCAATCAGGCAGGCAGGCAGGCAAGCAGGAGAGCAGTTAGGAGTCAGCAGTCATGGATTGTAAGAGGGATGTCCGACTGCTGGTTTAGGCCCAATCCCTGTAGGTCTGGTCGCACCCAACCGCCCTCCCCTGCAGGCTATTTCACCCCCAACTGCCCTCCCCTGCAGGATCGGGCCTAAACCAGCAGTCGGACATCCCCTGAGGGGTTCCAGATTGGAGAGGGTGGTTTGAGGGACACCCCCCATGCATGAATTTCGTGCACCAGGCCTCTAGTTTATATATATGCAGGGTTCAGTACTATCTGCAGTTTCAGGCATCTACTGGAGGTCTTGGAACATATCCCTCATAGATAAGTGGGGACTACTGTACTTATTGATTTGAGACTATGAAATATTGGTGCTTTTAAGTTGAAATACATTCAAAGTGAAGTAAGGCTACTGTGAGTTATATTCCTTAAATTTAACTTGTCTATTTATTTGTTAAAGCTGATTTATGTCTTAGTTGTTGATATGACCAGTACTTGAGAGAGATATATCACTTGTCTTACAAATATTTCATAATTAGGACTCTTTCGTCATTCCTTCTGGAGTTTCATACTATCCCCTCTCATTCTGAGTAATGTTTATGATAGCTTGATGATTTTTTCCACCTGTATGGTATTAGTTTTAATATAACAAAAACAAAAAAGGCAATGAGCTAATGGTCTTATTAAAGAAGCTTTTGAATCCACATTTTCTTCATTTAATTGGAGGTGGTTTCCACCTTCAATTCCACAGATGTTACATCAGAAACAAAATAGCCAATAACAATACACATAATTCAAACATATCTATTTTTTAAATCATCAGTTGTGACCCTATATAGAGCTTTATGATTCTCTTTAGTCTTCTGGCTATACATACATATATGTTGGCTTATAATAAACAATTACTGTATTGAAGATTATGTCTGCCAATTCTTTTTCTAGCCATAAGTAAGTGTTTTCAGAAAAATAAAAAGTTAGTTGCCATTTCTTTTGCAGTAAGTGAAGTAGAGCATTATTGTAAGGGGAAGATGGAAGTCATTGCAAAGGCCATTTAAACTTGAACTCCTCTGCATAAAGGCCATCCACCCTAATCCTATCAATCACATGTGACTACCAGCCAATCTTCGCAGGCTGTAATTTCTCAAGCAAAAATAAGGCAGTGCAGCCATCCCCAGCTTTGATGAAACTTTTATGAAGGAAAATTTATACTAGTTGTACCTGATGATCAGTTGGTAACTGATTAAATGATTTATATTTTGCCTGATCAGAAAGCCAGGCAGATTAAAAAGTGTGGCAGTCCCTCTCAGAGCACACATCATTGTCTTCAGGTCATTGCCGAGAGAAATTATCAGTGTGGTTCAAGGACAGCTCAACACTTCATACTTTCTCAGGGCAAGTCATTACTTGCTTGGATGTGTATTTCTAAGAGCAATGATTCTGAAACTGATTTTCCTCTGAAATTACAGCTCTGCAAAATTAGATGTTAATTTAGACTTGTTTGGAGTTTCAAGAGGTGAGGAATAAACGGAATTTACTTAAATATCCTTCAGAAGTCTTACCTTCAATTTCAAGGCATACATAACTTCAAGTTGTGATTTTAAGGATGCCAGTAACTTGCTTGGAAACTGGAGAGAAACTGGCAGACACCAGCAGAGTAGATCTGAAGGCAGGACTGAAAGAGACTGGTTAGGAAGAGGAAGATGCTATGTACTAGTATTATGATCCAGGAAGACAATGATTAAGTCTAGAAAGGTAGAGAGGCCTCAACAATTCTTTCATATATTGCTCATTTCTTATTCTGATACATACCATTATTTTTCAACATGATATAAATAAGTCATTTAAATAAATATCAGTAACAGTGAATATTTATTGGGCATTTAACATATCCAAAATATAGTAGGTTTAGAAATTTAAGGACATAAATTATAGTAGGCCTAAGATTTGCTACTTAGCAATGTCAAAAGGGTTCTATCACTAGAGATGAATTTGAGAAAATAGATTTGGAAGGAACAGAACAAAACAGTAGTACACACACATTTCATCCCACTTTTCTAATTTTACCCTTACCTCTCTGCATGGATGATGATAGTGATGATGACATAGATGTAGTACATGTCTCTACTTCACTAGAATGATTGGTTTTATTTATTTCTGTTCTCAGTGTCTACAATACTGCCTAGAGTAAAGTAGATCCTCCATAACTATCATGATATGGTTTTCTTCTAGCTCAGTATGGTATCAACTTTAAGAAGGCCATAAGAGCTAAAAGAGATTTGCGGTGTCTGGAAATGGGGTAATAGGAGAACTGTCCGATTCCTGACATGTGGTGCCAGTTACATTTTATGCAGGTGTCCTTTTATGGGGTACTGAAACTAAAACGTAGGGTGTCTGAGTCCGAGTTCATTGTCTCACAAAATCGAAGAATGAAATGGTGGACAAAAATGTTTACTGAGAGAAGCCAGTCCTGGAAAGGGTGCAGCTGGGGGTTCCAGGAGCCAGTGTCCAGAACTTCTTTTCCATGTTACAGTCGGGTGTTAAAGTCTATTGGTCCATGCGTAGAGTCCCACATTGCCATAAGCCACGTGGGTTCAGGGGAGAGAAAGAGAGAGAGGGTAGAGGAAGTGTAGGTTTTTTAAGCTAGGGCAGTGGTTGGCAAACTGTGGCTCGTGAGCCACCGCTCTGTTGACTAATGAGTTTGCTGACCACTGCTAGAGAAAAACACTTAAAGAACATTATAATAATGTACTAATGTCTTTAACCTAAATTCAAAACTTCTGGGTAAGGGTAATGCCTTACGCAGTGGTCAGCAAACTCATTAGTCAACAGAGCGGCAAACCGCGCATGTGGCTCATGAGCCTCAGTTTGCTGACCACTGACGAGGGGGTGGATACAGCCTTGGTAGCTCTTGATTGGTCTTTTCAAAGAATTTTGCCTTAGCAACATCCTTGGGATTGGTTTATACACCTCACTACCTTGTGATTGGCTATCTGCATGCTGCCTGTCTTAGCAATATCCATACATTTTAAAGTTCATGCCTCTCACACAAGCCCTTCCTTCCCCACCCAGTTGGGTTGCCTTAGTAACTCCACCTAGCTGAGTTTCCCAGTTTTATTTCCTCCCCTCACCTAACCCCCACCACTGCCGACAGTCCCAATTCCTGACTACCTAATTTCCCTCTGTCTTTTCAGCACCATCAATATATCTATACCAATAAAAGCCTAGGTGGTTGTCAAGCCCTCATGCCATCATTCTGTCACACTGTCATAATCCATCACCAGGTGGGTGGGGCTTGACACTACTTGCATGCCGCAAAGGTGGGAGCCCCAGCTCTGGCCTACCACTTTGGGGCAATCCATCGAGGAACCCCAGATGGGTGGGCAGGGCCTACCTCTTTGGGGCGATCGATCATGGGGCTCCCGCACTGTGAGAGGGCACAGGCCAGGCTGGGGGACACCCCCCCCCCCAGTGTACAAATTTTGTGCACCGGGCCACTAGTTTAGACATAAAATTGAAATGATGTAAATGTTACACAAGAGTGCTGGAAGACGCTGTGGTGAACCAACACATGGATAAGAGTTGTTGAAGAGGCTCAAAGTAGTGACTTCTAAAAATTACATTTTAAAACTTTTTAGAATTTTTACATTTTTCATATACAATACTTTATTTATAAATTCATATTTCATAGTTATACCAATAAATATTATTTTAATTCCTCCCATATGTGATATATAGTAAAGATATAATGGGAAAATGGAAAAAGAACCATTGTATATGTTTATAAAATATTAATATGTTAATAATTATAAAATTATTTTTATATATTTGTAATACAATATGTTAATATCTATTTTTAGTTTTTTCAAAAATACCCATCTATTTTTTTTTTCTTTTTCGCATTGAAATTATACCTACCAAAACCAGTATGGTGAACTGCTACACAGTTGGAATGAGTTTACTCTGAATTTGAACATTTTCCTTACTAATGAAAGCTATTCATAGTCAATTAAATAGTTTCTCCCCCTACCCCAGTTCCTTTGGATGCACAAAAGTAAATTTAAAGCAATGTGAATTGTACATGTCTTTTGTGATTTAAATGATAAACATGGTCACAGAAGCAGGCACTTTTTGATTGTGTGGTAGAGAATGCTTTGAATTATAATAGTCACGCATCAATTTTCATAGAGCTGTTAAACGTAGCATTTAAATATTTCCCATACTACTTTATACAGTTAAAAATAGGGATTTTTCCTGTTGTTTAGAAATTATTGAATTAACGACTGTGACTTATAACAGGTTATAACAAATAAGGATGCTCTAGAGACAATTTTTGCGTATCGAAAATTTTTCATTCCATGTAGTAAAAATCAAAGACTATGTAAATAAGGAGAGTGTGGTTAAATATACCAGATTTGATTATGAATGTATGTAGTTTGTGATTAACAACTTCCCTGTTCTTTAATATTGGAAATGTTTATGGCCAAACTGCCAGTCAGCTCTGTTGGGGCTATTACTTGGCATCGTGTCTGTGTTTATCTCTTTTGATTCTTTAGTTTGATTTTAAGTTCAATTTGTTATGCACATATACCACTGTAATGAAAACTGACATAATGGGTTTATTCAAAATTAAATGACTCAAGAACTTAATATAACCATGTAGGAAAATAAACACCCAAATGATGCAGCAGAGTAAAGACAAATTGTTTGTGACTTAATTTATTTTGGAAAAAAAAAAAAGATGCAGCATCTTGGGAAGAAGTAATTATTTCTTCTATATTTGCAGACAGTTTTATAAAATAAACTGTAGCTATAACATTCTTATTAATTTTATTCTTCCCACTTTTTAATCCTACTTCTTCTTTCTGGCTCTCTTTATCTTTAATTGCTTTTCCCATGAAAAATATGAAGGTCGTGTAACATGAAATGATAAATCATACATGAGCCAAATTTGCTCTCTGTATGACCACCTATCAACATTTAAGTTTACAAATTTGTCATTTCATGAGTCCATAAAAATAGAAATAACTGTGAATCCTACTTAAACAAGCTTTTATTTAGGCTTTTTATTGTATAAATGGTAGAATTGTTATTGGAGAATTGCATGGATTGCCTTCTTCTTTGCTAGTGAGAATGAGATTCCTGGGGTACTACTGGAAAGAAGCATTTCCGGAGACCCCCACAGGAAGATGAGATGTGGCAGAAAGCTTTATTTGCATGGAATTTGATCTCTGAGTTTCAAAAATCCCAATTCCCTTATTCCAGTCCTGGAGGAGGTGCAGCTGGGGATACAGCAGAGCTAAAAGCTAAGCCAGTGTCCAGAGTTTCTGTTCCATGGTGGAACTGGATCTGGCACAGCATTAGCCTAGTTCCAGTCCATCAGTCCACAGGAGGGAGGCAGTCCAAATGGCTGTGGGCCATGTGGGCGAGTGCAGCGTGTGAAAGCCCTGAAAGCCAGGAGTCCAACGCCAGCAGCAAGAAAGTGCAAGAGAGAGAAAGCTCCCTTGTTTGGGAGTTTAAATGTAAAATCTTCCTGTGCTTGCATTGGCCATGCCTATTTTGGCTAATGACCTGTTTCCAGGTGTGACTGACAAGCAAGTACCTTCCCTACATCACCCAGATATTACTGGTCATGCGTCTATTCTTCCTTTGTCCAGTCCCTTCCCCAGGATCTGCAGGGAACTACCTGGAGAGTGTTAAACTACAGCTTTCTGAACACATGGGAATGCCTGTATTATCTGGCTGTCCCTTTATTGTTTTCCATAACTGGGTTCATTACAATGGTACTAGAATGACTAGAGTGGTACTAGTAAGAGGAGGGTATTTAAGAGCATGTACTAGGTAGTGTAGGATAGTATGTGAGTGACCCATCCAAGACTAGCTCCCTCAGGTATTCCCAATGAGGCTGTTTTGTTGATTTGCTTGAGGGGAGTATCTCTCCCTGTGGTGGCATCCATTTCTCTATTTTTCAATGATAATAGTCACTGCTAGTATATTTTCTCTTGTTCTTAGCAGAAGATAAGGGAGGGAGGAAAGAAGGGAGAGGGAGAAAGGAGAGAGAAAAGAAAGAAAATCTATGTCCAGCTATAAAATTTACTTGAAGTATTTATGTTAGATTTACAATTCAATCGTTAGTGGTACCTACAACATATTACTGGCTGTTCTAATAATTTTAATATATACCATTATGTAAAGTATGACATATTCAGTAAATTTTTATTATTAAGGGCCAGATGGTAAATATTTTGGCTTTGTGGGATATGTAATCTCTGTTTCAACTACCCAACTGTGCCTCTGTAGTGCATATGCAGCCATAAACTATAGAAATGAATGAGCATGGCTGTGTTCAAATAAAACTTTATTTATAAAACAGATGTGGGCAGGATTTGCTCTGCAGGCCATAGTTTGCCAACCCCTGTTTATTCTAATTGACAGTACTTGAAACATTGCCATGCCTTCAATAAAAGATACTACATTCCCTCCATTTAGATTATCACCTCCATTATAGGCTTTGGGTTGTGTTTAGGGGTGTATATTATTTTAATTATATGATGTGTAATGAGTTATATAACAAGGGACTCCAAAATGACTAAATCCTGCCTTGGTCTAGTCACTTATTTGTTATGTGACTCTGTGGGTTTGTTCTATACAAGGAATAATACCAGCTAGTGGGCAGGAGTGTACTTAATTACTCCATTGCAGAGATCTGTGGGACTGGATTTTATGCACATGTTACAGCCTAAGGGAGAGGAGTGACTCTGCACCCCTTAAATCCAAACCTAATTAACATTTGTTTATATTCTCACAGACGTATGATATATGCAAGAGCAAAATTCATATTTAGGCACAACTAAGCAAATCCAGCTGTGTGAACTTGCCCACTAATAAAGGTAGACCAGGGTTCTCAAGTCCTACTAATCAGAAAAGAATTATCCCTCTTGGGAAGAGCAAACAAGAGATTGGTAGAAGAAAGACTTCTTGGTGTGGAAGTAGCGGGAGCTGCCATCTCTTTAAAGGCCTATAATTTTACTTCATATACATGTGGGCTTAAACAACAGAAACGTATTGTCCTTCAATCCTGGAGCCTGAATTCCAAGACCAACATACCAGCAGGGTTGGTTTCATCTGAGGCCTCTTTCCTTGGCTTGCAGATGGCTGCCTTCTTCCTGCCTCTTCTCTTGATCATCCCCTGGTGCAAACACCTTTGCCCCTGTCATCATACCACATATATTGGAATAGGGCCCAACCTTAAGGGCCTCATTTTAACCTAAACATTTCATAGGACCATATCTCCCAATACAGTTACATTCTGAAGCACTGGAAGTTGGGACTTCAACACATGCCTTTTGAGGGTAAACTGTTCTCTGATGGCATAGATCTCAAGTCCCAGCCACATGGTCTATTTTTAAATTATTTTTATTTGTTTGCTTGTCTTAGAGTTTTTTTTAGGTATAATTGACAAATAATTTGTATATATTTAGTATGTGCAATGATGTTCAATAAAAAAGAGAAAACTTATACTCTGAAAATTGACTAATCAAATATGTTTACCAGGACGTAATGGAGCCCATCCATGTTAATGTGAATGTAAAATGTAAGGGCGTAGGAGACAGAAATAGAAGAGCCTACAATAAACTATTTAGTGCATGGCAGTATTGTAAATTCAAGTGTCATATCTTACAGAAGTAAAACCGAAATAAATGTCTCCACATAGAAAAGGTCCGACTTCAAAGACTGATAGAAGTCAGTTACCTTTACAGAAGAGCAGTCATGTTGCTTAGATTTTATTGTAAGATACAAGATCTTGATGTTCATGTCACTGACTAGTCTTTTTAACAATAACCAGAGGAAAATGAGCCGCATTGATTGCTGAACTAATAGGATATTACTTGAAATTTGGCAGTGCCAAGCCGGGCTCCTCTCAGAGAAATAGACCAAGCATAGCATCAGAGATTTACAATTCCCTTTGGGTTGTTATGAATGGAATCAATATGTATTAATGACTGCAGCAATAAATTTGGTCATATTTCATAGGGTAACATTCGGCACTTACCCAGTTGTTGGTTTGACATAGAGTAATAGAGTTTACCCTTTTTAAGTTGTAAATTACTATGAAAATGCTGAGCCTAACAGTAAAATGCATTTGGGATGTTTTTAAGCTTAGGAAATATTGGTAATACTTCCACTAAGCATACTATTAAAATAAATAAATAGTATTTATTGCTTGGGTCCCAGCTGCAGCTGGATGAAAAGCAGTGGGAAAGAAGAAATAAGACATACATATTTATCAAATGCACAAGGCTCATGTTTACTTAATCCACTTTCAAAGAGCTGCTTACAGCAGAGAGGGGAAACGAGCTTTCTTTTTATTTCTGAGAATTATTTCAGTAAAGTTGATATGGACAGTGGTACTAATAGCTACAATTGTTGTGGTAATTGAAAAACTAATTATTATAAAAGATTTGCCATAACTTTTTCCCATCATTAATTTATTACCACTCTTAGTTTTTTTGGTTTAAGTTTCATCAAGACTCTATATAAAGTTTTAGTCTTTAAGTTGAAGGGAAAATTAGTCTCTCAGAAAAAAATATAAGATACCCACAAACATACATATACACCTATATGTTCATGATATAGTATATGTCCACACATAAATTAGTTTTACACATTTGTGTATATAGAATACATTTATATGTGTATATTCAGAGATATCATAAAATAAAGTGATGTCTGCCTATATTTCATTATAATTAAAATGTATTTTATCTTTCACACTATTTTTAGGATACTTGTGATTGTATTTAGTAAATAGAAGCATTGATTTGTATGGATTCAATACACTATAGAAATGATCACTGGTCATACATATACAATTGTAGAATGATGCCTATGTGTGTTTGTGTATGTGCACAAACCACTCTATTACCTTTTTATAGCTTAGGGAAACATTATAAATCCTTTACTTTGTTGAATGCATGCATAATATGGGTAGCAAAACAACAAAAAGTTTCAGAGTAAATAGAAATAGTAAAGGGAAATAAATTTAGGAATAAAATTGGATTTCAGTGTTTTTCATCTCATCATCCTTCTGAGTAATTTTGCACTGACTCTCTAACCAATTCTAAATTTGACCACATTTATTCCTCATATAATCTCATGAGCATATGTCTTATAACAAAATAGTGAGCTTAAGGGCCTAGTAAAAGTGATGTTTTTAAAATTTTTCTCAAATGCCTGGCATAGTGTTAAGTATATAAAAATATTTGAATAATACTTGCTGAATTAAGAATTATGGAACACATAAAAAATTGGGTCTGGCTTTAGGCAGAGTCAAAAAGTTAAAGAGATTACAGAGGTCAATTAAAAGGGAATGGGATATGTATTTTTGGCTTATTTGTAAACATCAAAATCCTGCAATTCCCTTTCAAATTTTTGAGAGAGATATTTATTTTAAATATATTAATGTTTTATTTAATATATTGCAATTATGCTTTGTTGATAACAAAAAGAATGTCAAAATTGTGTATTATGTTATGCACTGAGATAAAAAAAAAGAAAATTGAAGTTTTTCTGCCTGTAGATAAATCTATATTTTAAAACTTGTTCCAGTTGCCTCTTTTTTTAAAATGAAGTCAGTCCCACAAAATTCTAACCAGGCTATATATTTTTATTAGGCACTTGAATGTCTATTGATGCGCTAAGCATCTGGTTACCTTGAGATTCTGGTTTAACTGGGCAGAACAAGTATTTTTTTTTCTGTTCAACCCACTGATTATCTACAAAAGAATTATTTCATCATTCTGGTCATTGTACGTCCTAAATGAGGTTTTGCATTCAAGTGTTGATGCTTCCTCGTTAATATGGAGTCATTTGAGGCTGAAATTGCAGGTGGAATAGTGTCTGCATGTGGTGTTAAATGTTGACAGATAGCCTTGCTGTAATGGGAGAGTGCAGTGAAGACAGTGCTGCCAATTGAATTGGAAATGCAGAGACTGAATCATTAATGGTTTAAAATGTAGAGCATCTGATCTGCCTAATCTTAGGTAATATATATATACTTTTTGAAAACATTTCAGTAAACTTTATTTCTTATCACATAAAAACTATTTAAGGTTTTTGATTTTGGGGTTTAAAATTGAAAATATTCCAAACTGAAATGTCTGAACAAATGTTCCCAATTGTCTCAGACTCTATATGTGGAAAAGAGATCTAAAATGCTTTCACATAGATTGTGTGGCCTACCTGCAAGCAAGTTTGTGTACACTTAGTAACATGGGGTTGAACACAGAAACCTCAATTAATATTCAGCACTAAAGGCTGGTTTCTAATGATTTCAAGCTATTGAGGGAAGTCTGCCCATGGGTTATGTTAAAGCAGAACTATGCCTCTTTGCTATGACTTGAATAACTGAGACACTTGATGTGCTTCAAGGAAGTACTGATACTTAATGCTTCCAGTCATTTTTTCTATTATCATTGCTTATATGCATACTCACAATTTAGAACCTAACATAATATACTCTAGAATATACTCCATTTATTCTAACTCCATTCCAGAATACCTAACACAGCCCTATGGAAAGAATATTGGCATTGGAGTCAGGGTATCTTTATTTTAATTCTAGGTTTATTGCTTTCCAGTTGTGTAAACGTGAGAGACTCATATAACCTCTCCTATGCAATTTTATGATCCTTAAATCTAATAAGATAATACTATTTCACAAACTTGTAAAAAATTGAAGAAGAAAGTCTATAGAAAAGAGTATTAGCATTGTAACGACAATATGCAACACAAATTAGAGATCGCAGTATTATTACTGACACATAGAAGACAATAACTACCTGATAAATTATAAGTGTCTCTCAGAGGTCAGCATAGTTCTGTAGATTGTAAGTCTCTGCTGATTTAACCACTTTCCATATCGAGGCTAAAATACATAACGTCACTGCAACTTGATTATAGTGCTATATGGTTCCTACTTATTCAACACTCTGGTAAATGGCATTTTTACTTAACTAGAGGAGAATGGCAGAGAACAAAGCCAGTTCTATGCCTACAGCAACTCTGATGATGAATTAAGGGTGTATCTATAGTGCCAGCACACAGTCTACTTAAATCGGATAGATGGCTGCTTTTCCCGAAACCCATCAGCAGCAGTCTATAAAGGAATGTAATTCAGCTGAATAACATAAATCTCCCTCTGCTGAGACTCTTTGTTCAAGTCCGTTGGTTTTTCTGCTCGAGGCTGGCTGTTAGACAACTCAATCTATTACTCATGTTTATTCATATCTAAATGCTACCTATATGCCTACTTTAAAATCTCAAAGTGAAAATGGGTCCTTGATGCCACACATTTCTGTAATAAGAGAAATCATGTGTTTGCCTAAATCATTATTACCATGATATGCAGTGTGGAGAGGCTTCAGAAAAAGATTTGCAAGGATTATAGATTTGTCACGGCAGGTTTTGGTTTGTTTGTATGTTTTTAAACAAACGTGCAATCTCCTACCAACACTTCCTACTTTCACCATATAAAGAAATCCAGTGCTATACTTCTTCCAAACAGGATTTCTTACAACTCTTTTACTATGTGGAGTAAGAAATTTCACAGAAACTTAGTTACTGTATATTCAAAAGCTACCTTTTCCCTACTTGGTTCATGACTTTCTATATCCTGGGTATCCATCTATAAAACAGGATACCCTAGGAAGTTTGCATAAGGTTATCATGATATGGTGGAATAACTCAATTTCTAATCTTAGATAAGGTGCTCAGTGGGTATGGCCCTGATTTAAGTTACCCAAAATTGTTGTTTCTCACTTTTTCTAATTGGCGGTAAAGCTTAAATGAACTAAAGTAAGTTAATTACCTAGGACATAGTAGATCAGTTAAACCAATAAAATTTATTTTCACAAATTTAGCCTGTGGACATGACTATGTAGCAAAGAAGTTTGGAATGATTTGGAATGTTAGAAGGCAATTACTTTTGGAGGGGATGGTATTAGAGATGGTTAACAAAATGAAGGAGGTTATTCTCTAAGGCAGAATTTGCTTTAAGCATTAACTTTACATAATAAAATAATCTTATTATTGAAGTTTAAAATGTATGTTTGTACCTTAATTTGATAATCTAAAACCTGAATGGATTTAACATCAGATCTGCTTAGATGTGCTGTTTCCCTAATTTAAGTTTACTAGACAGTTGCCAAAAATTCCCTTAATATGGCACATGGTGAGCTTATTCAGGTTGGGGGGCCTTCTTGGATACTCATAAATAAAATGGCTGAGTCATAAATTATTCACTATATATTCACTCTACAGCTTTTATGCATGTCTGAAATAATATACTTCTGTTATCTTTTGGTTTTCTAAACACAGAGTACATTGGCTCAAATGAAAAGACCAGAGTGCAATACAAACATAATGAATATGTTCCATTTACCCAGCAAGGAACAAATAGAAGATTGTCCACTACCAAACTAGAAAGTTGGAGACATTTGAAAATTGTTCAGAGCTATGGTGGGGTGGTTTCTAAAAGGTACTTACAAATCACTCAGTGATTTTTTAATCAACTTAAATCTCTTGCTGAGGAGGAGGTGATATGAACAACCTACCAGTTCAGCTTTTGTTCAACAACAACAACAACAACAGAAAACCATCACAGCCAGAAGCTTTCTGAAAGAAAAGGTTCATTGGGCCACATGCTAAAGGACCAGGTCCTGGGGCATGCAGTCTAAACCACCAGGGCTAGATGGAGAAGACACCATTTCTGTTGTCCCAGAGCTGTGGGGCTGTTTTATACATTAAGTTTGGGGAAGAAAGATATGTTGTTTTGAAAGGATAGACATTGGCTGTAGATAAAGGCGGTGGGAGAAGGTGGAACAGGGCTAGTTCCTGGGTAGGTATATAGTCCCTAAGGGAGAAGAGTGTGCTGTTTTAGATTGGTTTGTGGGCAATACTTCTGAAACTTCCTGGGTAAGCAAGATCTGGTGGAGCCTGGTGGTCCATTATTGAGCTATTCTCTATAGATAATTGTGGAAATAGCCACCTAAAAATTAGTTCAAAGTTTCAACATACATTCAGGAATGTAAGCAGTATTTTGTTTGTTTTGTCCTATAGCTATTAACTGATTAACCTCTCCTTTATCTTCCTTCCACCCTCTGCTGTAATTTAATTTAGGACATCTCAGAATTCTCTCCTTGTCACTTCCCTGCTAATTATTTCCAACTAACCCCATCCCTCAACTCCAATCATTATACACCACAGAGAGTAAAATAATTCCTGTTAGCCCTACAATTGGAAGTATTGGCCATTTTACAATACTTCTGAAGGGCCATTTTACCCACCATCTTTTTAACCTCTCAAGTTTCCTGGATTGTATAAATTTGTCTGGCTTAGTGGAAAGAGGTAAATTGAAACTGTTGGGGATGATTTATCGGAAAGCACTCCAGAGAAATAAACTAGTTGACTTGGACCTTAATGCAAGAAGCAAAGAATAACAGAAGTGCTCTTTAATTGTCCAGGACAACATGATGAATTATAAAGACAGCATCCACATAGTCTTCAGGAATGTGCTATTTTAGATGAGCTTGCAGCACTAGCCATGTATCATATCAATGCCTTTGCATTTCCAATGATTATGTTGGCCAGACATCAGTTCCAAAACCGATTTTGTATTTACCACTCATCTCAAGGGAAATAATAGTAATTTAGTAACTGAAAGATTTAGGAGTAACAGGAATTGACTGGCATGTCTCTTTTTTTAATGTTGAAAGATGTGAGGGAAGAAAGTTAGAATAGTAAAAGGAGAGTTTCTTTTTGTTTAGCTACCTGTTAATGGTTTGTATGCTACAAAAATAAAGCTTTGAGTGATTAAAAAGAATCAAATGGCAAGTGATGATTCCATTGATGAAAGGTAATTTACTTCATAATATCTTATACATGAAATCCTATAACACAGGGAATCATGTGGTGTGAGCAGAAAAGGGGTATAACAAATAAAAACTAGAGAGACTGAAAATCCATGATTTTTCTTGTACCTCTAAAGGACTAAGAAAAATTGAGATGACAAAATCTAAAGAGACAGGCATATCCAGTGAGATATAGTACTGATATCACTTAGAGGGAGCAGAGGCCCCTGGGAACCTTGGAGTAGGACAACTTTACTAGTGATTTGAATGGATTACTGCTGGAGGCTGGGCAGGAACAACACTGAAAGTGAGAAACTCCTGGAAGCTGACCTCACAGGGATCTCCCCATCTGGTTTAGGGACATTATCTCTAGGAACCCTACCAGGTTCTCACAATGATCCATGAAAAATGCCCTCAAGGTCATGGCAGGGGGAAGAGGAAGAGTGGCCAGAGTATAATCTTCCCAGATTCTTCACCACAGCAAAGGCTTCCTCTCCAGAGAAAGTCTCGCCCAGGGCAATGCTGAAACTTTGTTAGTTCCTCAGGTCTTCCTGTCACACTTAAGGGGTAAATCCTGGAAGAAAGGAAAAATGAAGTAGAAATATAATACAATACAAAACATAAATATAAATACAGTTGAAGATACCAAATTATTTCTGTTTAAAAAGGAACATTATCCTCACATTTAAGTCTCTGCATAACCTTTGCTACTCTCCTAATTTTGTATTTACTATATATTTTTTTTGCTTAGATTTACTTCACGTTTGTATCTTTAAAATTATACTGTTTTGTTCTGTATGCTTTCAAACTTTATATAATGAAATTGTACTATATCTATCCTTGATTTATTATTATTTTTATAACTTAAATATGCTCTATAAATATTTGTATATTCTCAATATTTAATAACAAAATGAAAAAAAAAAAAGGTGCTAGAAGCCCCTAGGCTAATTGTTCATGTTTTATTAAGAGTCATAACAATATGTTATTTATGCAGGACATAGTAAAAGATTTTTCTTTTCAGTAACGTGTTAAATGAGAACTGTGACATATGAGAGATAGACTAATGCATTGCTATATCTCCTCTCATTTAGAATTGGGACCATATCAGAAGATAAATTAGTTCTGTGGTCTCTCTTTAGATTTGTGCTGGGTAAAATGAGTTTCTTTTACCAACACACTGTCAGTCACCATCCTGAGTTTCGATTCATGATATCGCCATGTCCTCTAGCTTCTGTAATAATAGCCAGAGGAAGACAACTGGAATGTTAATGCTTAGCCTTAGCTGAATCTAATGGAAGGAAATTTACTGCTTTAATTTCTTAGCACCTGGCAATTAGACACCTCTTTCATATCAGTGTAAATTCAAAGATTAAAATGAAACAAAATATTCAGAAGGGTTGTTTTCCCACCTTTTCTCTATACCTTTAAAAAAATCATTAAAATAAAACATGCTTACTGTCAGAACTTTATAAAACACATAATATGAGAAACAAGAAGAAAAAACCCAGAATATCAATAGCAACATTTGGGGTGCACTTCCTTTGGTTGTCTCCATCCTATATAATAAAGAGGTAATATGCAAATTTGCCCTCACGCCCTCACACAAGATGGCTGCCCCCATGTGGTCAAAGATGGCCGTCATAAGATGGCTTGCAGGGGAGGGTAGTTGTGGGTGATCAAGCCTGCAGGGGAGGGCAGTTGGGGGTGACCAGACATGCAGGGGAGGGCAGTTGGGGACAGCCAGGCATGCAGGGGAGGGCAGTTGGGGATGACCAGGCCTGCAGGGGAGGGCAGTTGGGGGTGACAAGGCCTGCAGGGGTGGGCAGTTGGGGGTGACCAGGCATGCAGGGGAAGGAAGTTGGGGGGGACCAAGCCTGCAGGGGAGGGCAGTTGGGGTCAACCAGGCCAGCAGGGGAGGGAAGTTAGGGGTGACCAGGCCAGCAGGAAAGGGCAGTTGGTGGTGATCGGGCCAGCAGGGGAGGACAGTTGGGGGTTACCGGGCCAGCAGGGGAGGGAAGTTGGGGCCAATCAGGCCAGGAGGGGAGAGTTAGGCATTGATCAGGCTAGCAGAGGAATGGTTAGGGGGTGATCAGGTTGGCAGGCAGGTGAGCGGTTGGGAGCCAGCACTCTCAGATTGTGAGAGTGACGTTCGACTGCCGATTTAGGTCTGATCCCAGGGATCGAGCCTAAGTCGGCAGTCAGACATCCCCCGAGGGGTCCCAGATTGGAAAGGGTGCAGGCTGGGCTGAGCGACACCCCCCCCCAGTGCATGAATTTCATGCACCAGGTCTCTAGTATAAAAATATTGTCTTATTGGAAATACATTTTCTATTCTGTGTTTATTTGTGTGTGTGTTTTTTTTTTCCACTTAGGATTTTCTTATGTCATTAGTCTTCAAATATATTATTTTAATCACTGCACACTACTATATATATGAACTAATGACCTGGTGCACGGATTTGTGCACATTGAAAGGATATTAATTAGAAGGTGGCCAGCAGGGTGGGACTGGACGAGAAGGGCTGGACACACCCTGGAGCCAACCTCCCATGATCCCTCCCTGGCATCTGCAGAGTGAGTGGGCCCCCTCCGGCAGGTGGGGTCCCTGGCCTGGCCTGCGGGGATCGGGCCAAAATCGGCTCTCTGACATCCCCCAAGGGGTCCCGGAGTATGAGAGAGCACTCTGCAAAGTTGCTGTCGTACAGGGTGTGGAACACAAACGCAAGTGTGCAGTAAACCAGATTTGGGGTGATGGTGCCCCAGCAACATTATAACCCATGGCCATTGGTGGAATTGTGTGGTCCCGCAAGGAATCAGGCTCCCTCCTCTCTGGTTTCCGGGTGCATCACCTGAGAACCATAGTTGCCAAGTCACTGCAGCTCGGAGCTCCTGCGTTTGAGTGTCTGCCCCCTGGTGGTCAGTGTGCGTCATAGCAACCAGTTGGTCGGGCAGAGGGATACTTAGCATTTTAGCCTTTTATATATATATCTATATATATATATATATATATATATATATATATATGATTAACTTAATCTTGAACCTTTTAAGGACATAGAAATTGAATCCATTGTTTTTCTATTATTTAAATGCTGCCTGTGAATCTTTCTTTTGAACCACAATCTTTGACAGTATATTGATTGCTTTTTTGTGTGACAAACAAAATATTAACTTAGGAGTGCTCTGAAGTCTTTCATTTACCTTGCCCATAAAAGGAAATTCCAGCTGAATTCCCTCAATTTATTTCTTTGTTTTTCTTGACCTGCTTGTGTTCCTGGGAGGTTCTGATTTGCCAGATCCATTCTTTTTTATTTTGTTGATATAGAAGTGAGGAGCTGTGAAGGATATTTAGAGGAACATGATGCCCTTGGGCTTATCTGGTGGGAGAAGTATTCTCATGAAGTGTTGAAAGAGGGCTGATTCAAAGAGTAAGAAGGTAAATGGGTGGGCAGTGGGGGGCACTTTTTGTTTGTTTTGTTTTTTAAAAATTTATTTTATTGTTGAGAGTATTATAGATGTCCCTATTTTCCCCCCTTTGCCCCTCCATCCATCTCCCTTTCAAGAGCTATTAATCTCACTTAAGATAAGAAACTCAATAAGAGTATTACAAAAATAAAAGAAATGGTTTATCTCTCGGTTTCAGACTTGGTACTTTTTTGGCTGTGACATTATTCTAAAACTGGAATATGAGCATCCTGGTTTCATAAGCTTTACACTTTTGTAAGGAAAGATCATGCCCTTCTCATTACCTGTCAAAATTGCTTTCTCAAAAGATTAGGTGAATGTATCCTCTTTATCAGTCTGATATAAGAATGCCTTTAGGACTGATTTGGTACAACAATGGATTATTATCATTTTACAAAAAAAGTTTGTAAACTTGATAGGGGGAAAATAGTGTCTAGTTATTTCTTTTTTTCATTAGTGAGGTTGGATATTTCCAGTTTTCTTCATATCTTAAATGTCATTGAAGAGTGATTTGACCATGATCATTTTTTATTCAGTGGGTAAATTTGCATATCTCAGTGTTTTTTAAGAATAGTCATTTATTAATTTTTATATTTGTGGCAGTTATCTCTCTCTGTCATTTGGTTTTAATTGTATGATTTTTAAGAATAGATGTGTTAAAATTTTATATAGTCAAGTCAGTTGACTTTTTCCATTATAATTCAATCTATTGCTATAGTCTCAGAAAGTCCTTGCTTATACTGAGTGTTCAGTAAATACTCCCCCACTCTTATTAGTGATGCTACATTGATTATTTATGAATTTCTAATATACTAGGCTACCTATCCTATGCTATTAATCTAGCATAACTTTTGTAATTTCAATTAACTGTGTTTTAACATACAAGAAAATATCTCATCAGCAGTCTTTCAAAACAGGTCTTTGCTATTCTTACTGTTTTCTATAACTTTTAGAATTACTTTGCCAAATTATTTTTAAGAGTTTTCATTGGAAATTTAATTAGAATTAGATTAAATCTCTAAATTACTTTGGGAGGTATTCTCTTTCCATTTATCAAGTATTTTAAATACTTTAGTAAGAGTTTGTTATTTACTTTGTGCATCTATTCATTCATTCATTCATTCATTCATTCATTCATTCAGTGTATCTCTTTGTTAACTGGCACTCTGATGGGCACCTTAGATGTAATGATGTACTGGTAAACCTCTGTATTCCAATTACCTTGCAATAGATGCCTCATATCAGTGAGGTTATATAAATAGGGCAGAACAAATAATCCTTCATAATGGTCTCAGAAAAATAATTCATTCCATAAACTGAAGACATATACTAAGTGGCAATGAAGTTCAAGTAGATGTGTTTAAAGCATTAGCTGGATAACTTTATAGAAATAGTTTTTAATAACTCATAGCTAATTGTCACAAATTGGCATTATAGATTATAATTTTGGATTGCTTTTTCACAAGGTATTTTGAAATCTAAGACAATCAAAACTGTTATTCTTGATGGTATGTCTTGCACATAGTGGTATTCTATGCATTTTGGAGGGAGGTTGAACTGATTGTAAATGAAGAAGAAAATAATACATAATCTTCTCTTTTCTTCTTTTCATGCATAGGAAATCAGTTCTCTGCTAGTATGTTATCTCTTCTGTTTCATATAACTGCTTCATTCTATAGAAAGTAATTTTTGTTCTGGAAAGACACAAATCAATAAAAAACGAAAGAAAAAAAAGACAATCACTCACAAAAAATATCCCACTTTATCTTTTGGATAGAATGATATTATCAACATGTCTAGAGATAATTTTAGCCTTGCTTCATAGAATGTAATTCATTGAAAATGTAGTCTCCAATTGAAATGTTTCTGATTACAATGTACGTGTTTCTAAGTAATTTTGGTATCTGCCATTATTTCTGTGCATATACTAAAAAACAGTTTCTTTAAAGTTTTCATTTCTTTTGAATTGCTCAATTGATTTTTATAGATTTTTTTGGTATCAGAAAGATTAAAAAAAAATAACAATCCAAACAATTGCTTGCCTTTTCTGGGCTTGCTGAAATTATTTTTATCGACAATGTCATGGTATCCATTGTGGCTCTGTGTTCATATTTTGTTCCCAAAATAAAGCTGTTACCAATATAACCTTATGATACCCACTATTGTTATAGAAAACAATCATTTGCAATATCATGAAACTTATTTTCCATAAATTACTGACAAAAAAATTGAAAAACACAAGTTTTTGTCAAAGTATTAGAATAGAATTTTAGCTGAGAATTCTCTATTACTATTCTCATTAGTAATCTCTAGTTAGAAGAAAAATATCTTTCTATTATCACCTGCATTTACCTTTAATTTTCCTTCACATCTTTTTCCCTAAGAAAATAATCACCAAATTTTGGGGGAATTATTTTTCCAGATAATAAATCCTAGTGATAAAAAATGCTTTTACAAACAAGATGTCAATTGGTTCTGTGAGATTGGTTGGGGCAGGGCATTACATTTTTGCAAGAAGGAACTCAGTGGGTATGGGTTAGAGAGACATGGCTACACCAGGAAGAATACTCTTGAGTGTAACAGTAAGGCTTGTAAAAGTAATTTGAAATAAATAGTACTTTTAAAATTATGTTATAGAGAAAATAATACTTTGCAACATCATTTATTTGCTCTAAGTTTTTGATTTTATCTTCAATAATTTTCACTAAATGCAGAATCTAAAAGGGCATATTGATTTAATAAATGTGTTCTTTAAATCAATTTACATTTTATGGAAGAATTTATAAATGATTCCCTAGTGCATGAGAAAATCATGCTTCTCTGCTATTCAATTTATAATGAGGGACAGTAATTGATATTTTAAATAAATAAAAAATGCAGAAAAGTACAAAGATATGAAAAAAACAGTATTTCCACTACTTTTAATTTCAAACTATTAAGTTTTTCATTTTTACCTCATCTTTTGTTAATAAATGTATGAAAATATTCAGAAAAGATTGAAATAACCAACACCATCCCAGTCATATTTTTCTTTCTTCCTCTTTCCCCCAAAGCAACTATTCTCAACATTTTGGTATATGTGGAAATGTATAATACATAGCATAATTTTTATATGTCTTAACAGTTTGCTATTTGCATAGACAGTAGCAATACTATGCAATACAGTTAGTCTCTTCCCCCTCCCCATTAAACAAATATTTATTGAGTACATATTATGTAACAAATAACATTGGAGGTGAAGGAATAAGTACAAATTACTGCTCTCAATGCACTAATATTCTAGATGAATGGAAGAAGAGAAAAATAAACAAATAAATATATACCAGTAATATGTCTAAAAGTGATAAAAGTGATGATGAAAATAAAGCAGAGTTAGGAAGTGGAATATACCAAGTGAAAGTGTGAGGTTAGTAGTGCTATTATAAATAAAACTAGAGGCCTGGTGCACGAAATTCGTGCATGGGGGTGGGGGGATATATCCCTCAGCCTAGACTGCACCCTCTCCATTCTGGGACCCCTCAAGGGATGTTCGACTGCCCATTTACAGGGATTGGGCCATGGTGGTATGGCCAGCCTGGGTGAAGGGCTGAGGGCTGTTTGCAGGCTGGCCACACCCCCTGGCGGCCCAAGCTCCAAGCCCTTCCTTTTTTTCTTTTTCTTTTCTTTTTCAGCGCCTCCTTGAGCAGAGGCCAGGGCTGGCCAGAAGCAGGTATCTGAGATTTATTTATCTTCTATAATTGAAACTTCGTAGCCTTGAGCGGAGGCCAGGGCCAGCCAGGGCAGGTGGGAAGCTTGGCTCCCTCCATCACTGGGGGCAATCCAAACCTCCTGCTCACTCCAGCTCCGTGGCTGCCGCCATCTTTGTTGGGTTAATTTGCATACTCGCTCCTGATTGGCTGGTGTGTGTAGCGGAGTGATAGTCAATTTGCATGTTTCTCTTTTATTAGTGTAGAGATGGCCATTTACTAGTAAGTTGACATTTTAATTTTGTAATTTTATAATAAGCCTTGATAATTTTCCCCATCGTGCTTTTATTTTTTAGAATTGTGTTGGTCATTCTTTATATCTTTACTCAAATATGTATTTTTGGTATTAGTCATTCAAATTCTGAAAAATTTCTAGGCTTTTCATTGACATTGAATGAAATTTATAGATTTACTGTTGTAAATTGGATTTTTAAATACCAAGTTTAATAAAATATAAATTTACTCAATTTGTATTTTATATTTTTAATTAATATTTTATAATTTTCTACATTTTTTGCATGTTTCTTGTTAGGTTGCTTCTTATATATCTTTCAAATTTATTACTATGGACTGTTTTTTATATTATATTTTATCTTTTATTACTTATGACTAGGGAAAGTATTGGTTTTACATATTTTAGAATGTTTAAAATTGTGCTAAAGTGCTAAATTGAACACTGATGGAGATTATCCAGTGAAATTCTAAAACCTAGCCTGCTGTGGAGATTAAGAACACAAATACCAGAGCCAGACCACCTGTGTTCAGATTCCAGTTAACTCCCATGTGTCCAAAATGGAAACCATCCCCACCCACCATGATATTTTGAATTTAATTAAAAAAATAATTTGCAATGAATATTATAAAAATAAATATAATACTCACAATTCGGGTGTTCTTGAATATTTTCAGCTGAAAAGTCTCACGAAAAATGATTTTAAAGTTGGTCAGGGCTACCACTTGGGGAAAACATTTTTTTTTCTAGATCCGCGTGGCGTGTGGGAAAAGTCCACCGCTTGCAACTATAGATGCTTATGGCATACAATGGGTTAAATCTGACACTTACTAGCTTTTCGGCTTTGGGCAAATTATTACTTTACCCTATTCTATTCCTCAGTATTATCATCTATTTTTAAATGGGGTTCATTGGTTTATTTTGAGGAGTAAGTATATTAATATATGCAAAGCCCATGGAAAACTACTTACACATAAATGTCATATAGGAAATAGCTATTATAATCATTATTTTCATGAGTTGTCAAGGATTACGAATGCAAAATTTTGCTTCGTTTTCTTTAGGAAATGTAAACTTTTTTTTTTCCCAGTGTAATGGAGATGTTGGAGAAGTCAGACACGTTCATCTGTTTTACATGGTCTTGGATGATGGAATATAAGCATTAAGAAAATCACCTGATAATAATGAGTAAATCTTTCAAAAACCATTTAAAACATCTAAGGTATTTAACTCTATGGAAATCATGATGCTTATTATTTATATCATCTATTATGTAATTTAAAATCATATATTACCTTTATTCCCCCTCTACATAATAATCTAATCAATGTTGTGTTGATTTCCTTAAAATGTCTCCTTAGCATTTTTGTTCCTTCACTATTTTAACTATTACTAGGCTCTTATCTCTTGCTTGGATGATTATGAAACTTTTATCTACCTTCCCCTAGTCTCATCTTTGCCAAATTTATATTTATAACCAGACTTCTAACTCATGCAATCAAGCTTTGTTATGTACCTAAATTATAGATTTGGTCATATCACTGCCCATATGAGAAAGCTTTGATGAACTTCTCTTCTTCCAAACTAAAACATAAATTCCTGGCACCATCCTACATGTGCAGTCTTATATCATAACCTCCAATTCTCTTTACTTCCAAACAATATTTGATGCTTTCCTAAGAATCATTGAAATTTCATGTATCCGTATCTGACCACGAAGTTATATCTGAGGTGATTCCTCTCACTTTTTACCACCATTCAAGTTCACTTTACCATATATATTAGTCAACTAAGATAATTTAACTGACTTTTTGTAATTTAGTTTATATGTAACTTCCTGTCAAATTGTTCTTCCATTGTCATAATTGTTCAGTTCCTCCTCTGTATTCCATAACAATTCCATAACATTCTTTACATTATATCTATATCTATATCTATAAATTTATATATTTGTTAATATATATATAAATTTCCCACAGAAACCCAGAATCATCAAACACTATGTAGGCTATTTTGAATCAATAATTTATAATTATGTAATATAATTTTATTAATATTTTAATTTAAATATGACAAGTATATCCAACATAAAATAATTAATGTGGGATCTCCTTTAAAGTATTTGATTATTGAACATGTATATATTACTGAATCTAGACTCAAAGCCAGATTTTTATCTCATGACATATTTTTAAAAACTATAATCTTATCAAAATACAAAAATTTTTCTGACATTTTTGTCTTTCTTGGGCTGTTGAAATTGTTGTCTCATTATTACTATTACTGGTCTAACTGTTATTGTTCATGTTTATGCCCAAACTTTCATTGAGAGGTCAATGTGTTTTGAGCACTTTGAAAATATTAAACAATATTTTGTTGCTGAAGTATAGGGTCATGTCTACTAGATACCTGCTGAATTTGCTCAGTCATGTGAGAAAATCTGCAATTGTTCCACATGCTCCTTTACTTTGGAGACATGCCTTGTTAAAGTTAAACAGATTTTTTTTTTTTAAATGAACAGACCAGACATTTTGATTTCAAATCTGATTTACTGTGATAAGTCTAGATCCAACTTGAATCTAAGCTTGGTAATAGCGTTAGTGGTAGCCTCTGAGAACTCATCATTAGGAACAGAATTATAACAAATCGGGTTCCCGAGTCAGAGTTACTTTGTCTTCTGCCCTCATTGCTTGCATGTCCATTCAAAGTAAATATATCCCTTATACTAAGGCTCCCTAATTATGATAAGGGGAAATTTGTTTTTGAATAAAAAAATCTAAAAGTTATGGTGAGCAAGCAAGCACAATTATAGTTGTCATCTTGCATATCATTCCAGCTTGAATTATTGCCTCTCTTTCATAAATAGATCTTATTTTTAAAATTTCCTATTTTTTTTTTTCTAAAAGTTTAGGTGTCTTATTTAAAAACTACCTGGAATAGGTTCTTAAATGCTCAAAGTTTCTTTATCTAGGGCTATCTCTATTTTAGTGTTTAAATTTAGTTTCAAGAAAGCATGTTTATTAAAGTTTGAGGTCAATACAAAAAATAGTCTTTATTCTTCATATAAATTCTTAAAAAGTGATAGCTGAACAAAACAGACAGATAGGTGTGTGTGTGGTGGTGGTGGGGGCGGAGGGGGCGGACTCAGCTTTGTTGCTTTAGACATGTTGAAAAATATGGCTTATATGTGTGACCCAAATGTGCTTCCTAATGCTGAACCACATAAATAGACAGATTGATCTGGACAACTCCCAGGCCTCCCAGGCAGGAGCAAAACCTTTTCAGCTGAAAACTTCCTTTAGCTTGGAGTACACCAGAGAAAATGCTCTCCATGGACAGGCAGTTACACAAGAGATTAAAGGAGACAGGTTGTTAACCTTGGCATTCCCAGAATACATTCCCAAATTTAGCCAAGTGAAAGTAGTTCTTCCCTTGGAAAGATTGAATGATGAGGTGGAGAAATAACAAAGGATGTTCCTCCACGCTGAAAGAGGAGAAAGGAGGTTCCCCCAACAGTATTTATGTCATTCACTTTGCAATGAGAATGGGAAGCAGTTAAACCTGGTGAATTAGGCCAAATTTTACTGCCCAGACTGATTTAGTTGGGCTTTGGCTTCTGATCCTTGCCTTTACAACATGGAATCTTCAGGAGTGGTCATCAAAGCAAAAAGAAACTTACTAATCTGATTGTTCCTTATAACTAGCAAATTCCTCAAGCAGTTTCATCTCAAATTCTATCTTAGTCATAATTTAAATAGAATTTAGTTGGTAACATTGAAGAATGTTGTCATTAGCTTTATGCATTTAAATGGCTCACCAAAATATAACTTTGGAACATTGTCCTGCTGAACTTTTGCTTCCAAGAATTTCATTGTTTAAGGAGTTAGAGCTTTACCTGAACAATTTATGAGACATGAAAATTAGGAAGAAGATCATTCAAAACCTATATTCAGCTTGTATTAAAGTAATTTCACTCAGATCACATCCTTTCCACAGTACCTAGGCTCTTTGATCTTCCTTTTATGTTGATAGATAAGATGATAGATACATAGATTAGATAGGTAGATATTATAGGCATGGGTAGATATAGTTTACATCCTTTTAGGAGTTTTTTGAACAAGCCGAGAAGAGTAACAATTTTACTAGATAGTCTATAAACTGCTTTATTATTAGTTCGTAAGAAAAAAATACATTAAATAAAATAAAAAGCTGCCCTACCCGTTCAGCTGACTTTTCAGATAAATGTGTGTGTTGGGGGCAGGGAGCAGTGAGGATAGCATGACTATGGTATCTGCATAAAACATGTTCTTTCAGTGGCATGTTGTGGCATGTTATGCCTTCGAAGCACACCTTTCTCTGTGGATATTTGTTAACTCACAGGGGAGATACCATTGTGAAAATAATCACTGACACAACATAAAACCCTGGAACTTTGTTTAGGTGAGAGAGATTTTAAGCACATTAGGTTGGGGGAATAAAGGAGCTATAAAAGACAGAGGTTGGACAATCTTTTCAAAGAAAAGAGAGGTAATTTGATTGGCTCTACTGCTTGCTGGGCTCACCTTTGGGAATTATGCTGAAAATTCCACACCTCCAGATTTTGACAAATGAGATCCATGTTTTTTTCCATAGTATAGATTTCAAACTTTATTTCACATTTGCTTCTTTTCTTTTATGTTTGCTCACTATTGCTTCAAGATGAGACACATAATTTTAAAAGCAGAATTAAGTTTTCTGTGGAGGCTGAAATTCAACATGGCCCTAAGACCAATGGAGTATTTCTAAGTACTCTCCTTTTCTTAGAAAGTCATTGTCCCATTAGTACACGGATTATTATTCTAAGTCCAATTTATGAAAGTGTTATTATATGCAATTTATGGTATTCTGCAACACATTGAATAATACTTCTTAATATCACTGATAAATTGCTTAAATATCTTTGCAATGTGGAACCACCTACTTAAAAATAACAGTCCAAATTTATATGTGGTTGCCTAGAAAGTGAATAATACAGATTTTCCCTTTTGTAAGAGTCCATTATTCAGGCTCATTGCCTATTTGTATTTTTTTTTAAATCTTTTATTGTCTTTTTCCCCTTTAAAGAGATCGTTTATAGTGACATAGAAACACCACTTGCTTTTAATCTTATGGAATGTATGGCTTTCAGTTTCTGGTGAAACTTAGGGCTATATATAAAATGAAATGAACTCTTTTTAAAAAATTCATGTGATCTCACTTTCCATAATTATCCTTTTTAGAGGACTGCAGTAATTGAAAACAGATTAAGTATGTTTATTATCCCCAATCTCAAATCTTTTCTACCACTTTCTAATACATTTTTTATATTGACAAAAATATGGATGGAGGAGAAATTGATAGCCATCACAGAAGTCCACTTTAATTTTAAAGGATAAACAAGGAAATTTAAAATATTAAGGGAAAATCTTTGATCCAATTAAGTCAGATCCAATGGATTATTTGTATCTTGAAAAGAAAAGCTCCTCTAGAAAAGGTTTATATCTAATGCCATTACAAATTAAGACTCACTAATATTATTTTTAATACTTTTAGTTAATAAATCTTAGTTATTAAGGTTATAGAAATATTGATAATTTTTTAAAATTATGGTAGCATATTTTATCTATTTCTCCTTTGTGACACAGTGTATGTTGTTACTAAGATTTCTGTGTGATGTATGTATAAGAAGATATTATATCCATTCTATACTTACTAGAGGGAGACAATAGAAAACACCAGAAATCAATTTAGACTAGGGAACAGGATTTTTTTTTTTCTGATTCTTTAATGGCATTCTTTATGAGCAAGCTGCTTACATTCTGTGCCCTTGAAAAGCAAAATTATTTGGTTCAAGGTAGAATTCTCCTGTTTTTTCTAATTCTATGAAATACAAATGCACATATCACAATTGATAAACCTTTCTTAAGTCAAATATCCATGAAGGTCAAGTTGTAAGTTTTTTAAAGCTGAATTCTCATTGTCTCTGAAGCATCTGGAAAATTTGGGAATTTAATGTAATATCTTTTTATCCAAATTTCACAATGCAATGAATTAGGTTGAAATTTCTAAATTAGGACTCACTGAACATTTCTGTAGAAAGTGCCTGGTGTTTATAGTATGCTTAATTGAAACATAATTCCAATAACTACACATCAACTCTGTATAAATAAAGAGAAAGTAGAATGATAATTCAATAGCTCTGGGTTGATTCAATCAAAGAACTCATGAAGTGGCTTAGAGAGCCACTTAAATTATTAATCAAAAATCTAGAATAAAGATGATAGATATGAGCTAAACTCTGGGAGACAAAAGAAAGAGGTAACTCAGAAGGCAGTTCTAAGAAATGAAAACGAACCATTTGCCTCTCAATGTGTTATACTAATCACATCGCTGTATTTAACTGAAGACTGCATTGTTCTGAAACACCTATGTGGAGATCAGGTTCTTAATTTATGCCACGTAAATCAGAATAGCTTTTTGATAGGGGAATTGTAAATTTTATCAGTTTGGTCTTTTGGGACTTTTCAATGGAAAGGCAAGCTTGAAAACTATTATTTTTAATTCAATTTAAGATATTTTGTCCCTCAATTATTTCTAAAACTAAGGACATCTTGATCTTAATTTCCTAATTTACATTATGTTTTGTTTGTTTGCTTCTTTTCTTTCTTTTTTTTTTTTTTTTTTTTTTTGGTAATACTCACCTGAGGATATTTTTCCATTGATTTTTAGGGAGAGTGGAAGAGAGAGGAAAAGACAGAGAGAAACACTGATGTGAGAGAAACACATCAATTGTTTGTCTTCTCCAGTCAGACCAGGGCCTGGGTCGAGGAGGAGCCTGCAACCAGAATCAAACCCTAGACCCTTTGGTCTGCAGGCTGATTGCTCTATCCACTGAGCCAAACCAGCTAGGCTTATTATGTTTGTTTTTATATCAAGTATATTCTCTCAGTTAAAAACTGATAAATGCTCTAATAACCTTTGACTTTTTCTCTTGGAAATTCATTTTGCATTACAGCAGCTCTTTGAGTACACAACACTGGTTGGTATTCGTTGTTAATATTTTTTCTTATAATAGTCAAGTAATACGACATGGTTATTGAGTGGAAAAGATATCAGGAAATTAAAGGTCATCAATAACAGCTCCAACAACAAATTGCAAAACCAGTAAAAAAAAATCGACAGTTTATAAGAAAGCAGTATATAAATTTACAAATTTTTCTGAATTGTAAATTAATGACCTATGTATATTTCATTCTATGATGATATTTATGCTATCATTCTGAATTTATCATCTAGATAGCAAAATCATTTGTGTGTGTATTTAACAGATTATTTAGTTACAAGCATATTTTATTTTTTTCAAGAGTAGTGTAAAATCTTTGACCACAACAACCATATATTTTGCTTCTTTTTATACTTCTGGTATAATGCTGAGCAGTTAAAAATACTTGATGAATGATAGATTAACAACTACCTACTAAATCACTATTAAAACAATGATTAGTGGTTAAATTGGCTGTGAGTAGATATGATGCTTATTCAGAGTCCTTATATGTATAATTGTGTGACTGCTATGGATATTTTATAAACCTATCATCCATATAGACTTGCTAATATGCCCACCATTTTTTTTACTGTGGTTTTATTCAACATGACATGAATATTTTATTCCCTTCCACTCATCCTCATCAGCTCTTAGAGTTAATAATAATGTACACATCATGTTTTTCATTTTACTTTGGTAGAATGTCTTGAAAATCTTCAATATCAACTCTCTACACTTCTCCATTCTGTAGCAATCATCTGGACACTGATCCATAGAATTGATCAAATGACCCCTTTGACCTCCTGATTCTGATGGGATCAATAAGAGATGCTGGCAGGAGATCTTAAAGAAAAGATTACTGTGAGCTCCGGATTTATATTGACCTACTCCTGTTTTTGCTAGATGAGTTGAGTTTGGCTACACTTCTCTATTGAAGTCTACAGCTTCTTTCAAGTATTATTCTTTCTCTGTGTTGTAGAAGGAATCTTTCTTCAACATTCAGGCCTAGGGTGCAACAGTTTCCATGCTATGACTAATCTTAGGATAATGTGCCATTCCTTGTTGCTTTTCTAAAATAAAGTTTCTACCTTGCTAAATTCTCTTTTGAGTTCTCTGAAAATTATCCAATTTGAGTTTGCCATCTGTTTCCTGCTCATAACCTTACATGTATGAAGGATGAAGGCAATTATGAACCCTACCACTTAATTGTTTCACATTTCATTTCCCAGGTGACTGAGATGCTTCTCATTAGTAGAGCCATGTCTGGAATTAGACTTCTGGAAATGAGTTTCTCCAGCTGAGCCTCCCCACTTCTGGTTAAGATGGAGTAATAGGGGCTGTAACACTGCTGATACTGTTCAACATTATGATTGACACTAAATGAAGCTGCTCTATCTGAATGTATTGTCAACCTGTAAGAAACCAGCAGAAGTAGTGACTCTGCTATAGTCCAACACCCTGGACTCTGGATGCCACTACATTCACTATCGGATATCAAACCAACTATCAATACATGGTGCTCTAGGAGTATAGTGTCCTAGTAATATTATTAGATGCCAAAGCACTAAAGTTATATTGTATACTTTCACTAAATGAAGAGGACATATAAAAAGATCTATAAAGGTTCTTTGCATATAATTTAAAGGCCCATTAAATTTTAGCTATATTCGTGGTCCAAGAAACCCAGGTTATCAAGAAAGAGTACAGGGACCTCAATGTAGCATTTGTGCAAGGTTATGAATGACTAACATTTTGAAATTATTTCTTTTGGGGTAGTTTTGCCTGAGTTATTTAGTCTGGGTGGTCTCACAATGTCTCCAAACATAACATTTTTTCCTCCTTTACTTCTTATTGAAGGGGAAAAAGTAATAATAGAAGAGACAAGTTTCTTATTTTTGTCTATGTCATTTCTTCACTTTTCTTATTTTTGTCTATGTCATTTCTTCACTATTCAGAGGAACCCAAACTTAGATTGACTTAAAAAATTAAGCCTTTAATGATATTTAAAAAAGGATATTTCACAGTTGTTTTTAAGAAAGTCTTTTTCCCCTAATGGTCTTTAAGAAATACTTTTCAACATCTAGTAGCACTATTGGTGAACTGATGCTTGGTAAAAAATTGATATAAATATGAATCAGAATACATGGCTCTATCCTTTTGATGATGATTATGGTTGTATAAGTGCTTAAAATAATATTGTGATATTGAATTATTGAATAATGAACCATTGAGTGAATTATTCATTGAACAGCTAGTACAGATATAAGTAATCATTATACGAGTTACTGTTCTAAGTAGTACTTTTGTCAAGTCTCTCTATTCATTGTTTCTTTCTTCTGTCAAACTTTACCAGTCTGTCTTTCAGGTCCAGTTCAACCCCATCCACTCAACTAAGTCATCACTAATGATGCCCCCCCACCCAATAAACACCTAGCACGTATTGTCTCAACCTGTCAATTTAAAATAATTACATGTAGTTATCTGATGCTAGTTTTCCAGTATTTAAATTTTGATATGCATAGTCTGTCTCTGTGCATGAATTAAGTTCTGTAAGAACACATTCTTTTTATTAGCATAGTACTCATGTTCAAAGTATTGAATTAATAATGAATATATCTTCTAATAATAGTCTCTTGGACAAATTCTACTCTCATTTCATTTCTAAAGATGTGCTAGAATACACACTTGCCATTGTTATAGAATTTTTTGGACATCCTAAAAATTTTAACTAATTCTGTTTGAGAAAATTTTAGTAAATATTGTAAAGGATATACATTCTCTCTTTGTTCTTCTGGTTAGCTAAAATTATAATGCATATCACTTCTCTATGACCAGTTTTAAACCTGCAAGTGAAAACATGCCAATCTTTTCCAATTTTGAGTGCTATTTGCAATCTGGATAATCACATGCCCTTTAGATAATACTTGATCAGCTGTCTAACTAAATTTTGCCCAAAAGTTAAACTTTTCCATAAAAAGAAAGAATATGCCTCAAACTCTTTGTGCATTTGTGTTTGGCATGTTCTTTGCAAGTGCATTACTCAGAAGGAATATATGTATGAGATAGATTTCTTCCTTTTCCAGTAGCTCCTAACACTTTGAAGGCGTAAAATAAAGTTTGTCCATAGGAGAGAGACTAGAGTTTATGGGGTAGATGAGATGGACTCTTGGTTATGACATTTCAGAGTATAAATTTTCACACTTTCTTTTTCACTTAACAAACATATCAATCTAGGGAGTTAGATGGATTCATTAAAAAGGATAATCTGGGTTTATTTAAGTTCATTAAAAAGCTTAATGAATTTCAGTGTTGGTATCTGATCTCTCTTTGGTAATACATTTGTGTGGCACATTTCACAACTGACCATGACATATGGTGCCAGCAGAGTCTAGGCCATCTCTAGGCTATCAATAGTTAAATATTAGAGGGACTTGCACTAAAGTGTCTAGGAAATAAAGTATTTGACACTGATGACTGCACTATAATCTTGAATCCAGTCCACATTTGAGGGTAAGAACAGTGACAGATGCTGTGGGTTTCCAAACTATATTCCTTTTGGCACTCACTACCTTGTATGCAAGTTTCTTCAGGTTTAAATTTAAAAGCTTTTGCAGACTGCAGAGTTGGAGGCAGAGTAGGATGGAAGTGTTAGGGTATTCACTACCAATGACCTCTACCCACCAGTAGCTCACAAAACACAAATAGAAATTGGTGCATAAATGTCCCATTTCTGTCCTTCCTCCTATTGTGAAACTCTACTGCATATTTCTCACCTTCTAGCAAAAGTAATAAGCCTCATTGAATCCTTGTTGTCCACAGCTTATGAAACACCCTATATCGGTTTCTTTCCCTTCCTTACTTCATTTCCACACTCTCCTGGGATTCACACCCCCAATAAACTACTTGCACATAAATCCTAAACTCCCAGTTGAGTTTCTGGGAGAATTCAAAATAAGCCATATACAAAAAATGGCTACCTTTTCTTAGCATTAACTGTTCCCAAAGCTGGCATACTTGAGATCTTATATGGAAAAGATGAAAAAAATAGCAAGAATTGGTAAGATAAGTTCTAAATCAAGACTGGTCTCTTTCTCAGGCGTCTGTCTTCATTATGTTTTACTATTAAAATATGTTTTAGAAAGGTAATAGAAAAAAATTAGTATGCTGAATCCTTGCATTTCATGCTCTCAGTGTATCATCCAGTTGTCATCAATATTTGTTATAGGACCATAATAATAAACAGTATCACCCATAAGCAATTGTCTGGCAACTTAGATTTTTATAGGTTTATTGCATAGACAAACTGACTTTGGTATTTTCCACTAAGTCTGTCAGTATAAACAAACTTCTTTTAGATTTAATATTTCACTGATTCCTCTGAAGACAGTTATATTGCTATTTTAATCTAAGGTGCTTTCTTCATTTTGGAATACTGAATTTATATTCTTCAGGGTTTGTGAAGGAAATTTAAGTTGATTTATTGTTCTTTCTGAAGTGTAAGTGATGCCATTTGGTTCTCTAAATAGACAAATAATAGGAATAAAAACATCATTTGGATTCTATTCTGGGTTTTTCACTGATTTATCAATCTAAGTGCAATCTAATCAATTTTACATGTCTCAGTATCTCTATTTGCCAAGTGGAGACATACTATTTACCTTCCAGTTTTAAATATCAACATTTGATTTAAAAATTCATGATGATTTGTCAGAAACTAATGTCCAATATGATTTTCCTACTTAATGAACCATCAGCTTGAAGTAGTTAAAATTTTAATTTTGCCTATAAGTGTCCATCCCTAAAGTTCTGATAAGAGAGATAGTAATGAACTATGTGGAAGATATCAGATTACTAGGCTGTGCGGAGAGTAAGGAATTTACAAAGTTTCATACAGTTTTCCTTACTGTTAACCACAAGATACCTAAAGTGCTCAGCCTGATAGGTGCTGCTCCAATTGGCGACCTCTTCCCCAGTTCTTGTTTTTCAGGGCTGCCGTTCTCACCACTACTCACATTGTGGCCACTTGACATTAAATGACAGCTGCTTCTGTCCTGCCATAATAAGCAGAGGCATTGCTCAATGCCAAGGGGTACCTTTCTCATTGAACACATGATGTTCTACATGATTGGGAACCCCTGCAATTGAGGAACACTGCAGTGCAGAACAACAGTCTCTTTTCCAGGTGCTTGGGCTGAGTGGTTTACGCACCTTTTCTTCCACAGAACTCTTAGGGTTGTGGCTGTTGATGATTAATAATTCTACAGGCTAGCAAGAGTTATTTCCCATATGCCACGCTTTGTGTTCACCACTTTTTCTTCACTATCTATAATAATAAAAGCATAACATGCTAATTAGACCGGACAGCCAAACGACATTCCGGATGTCCTTCCAGATGACCTTCCGGACGAAGCCGGGGTTGCGAGGGCCCACCTAGGCTGCAAGGGCTGAGCCTCTTGCACGAATTTTGTGCATCAGACCTCTAGTTTTATAGAGTCTTTAAAACAATTCTGAGAAGTGTTATTTCATTTCTGAGGATAAATGAAGAAATTGAGGCACATAGCTGAAGTTTAGATTTAGAAGGAGATGGACATAATTTAAATCCTGTTTTTGCCACTGATTAGTTAAGTAGCCAAAGTTAATTTCACAATCACTTTAAACCTTATTTGCCAATTCTGAAGCATAGGTCTAACAGTAGCTACACTGCATGGCTTAGAAAAGTTTGTTCAGGAAAAATGTACATATCATAACTAGAAGATGTTTTTGTAAAAAGAAAAGCACCATCACCTAAACAAATTGTAAATTTATATTGATTGCTCATGCTTGTTTAGTTAAAGAACACATGCTTTTTTTTTTCCCTCACACAGAATCTCCAAAGATAGAAAAGAAATCTCAATGTATTATACCTAATAGCAATTTTAGTTTCATGGATTGAAATAATCAAGAAATTCACCAGCCTCTTTTTCTCTTTCTTCTACTTCTTTCACATCATAACTATACCAATCACATTGAATTTTTAAATAACCTGGACTAAAATATTAAATCTCAGTCTAACAAAATCTTTGAAAGCTCCCAAGTTTATAAAAGAGCAAAATCATTTGCCTCTATTTAATTAGCAATAACTGAAGTTTGTTGAGAAAGGTTATTTTATTTTGTATTTGTATATTTTGCTTTAAAGATTTTTATTTTATAATTTAATTGTATTTTATTGTTGACAGTATTATAGGTATCCCCAATATTCCCCAATTCCTCACCCACCCCCACACACACTTTATCACCCTCCTTCCAGCCCCTGCCCCACCCCAAGCCTTCACCACACTATTGTCTATGTCTTGGTTATATATATATGTATATGAATTCTTTGGTTAATCTCTTCCCTCCCCTCTGAAATATGTCAGTCTTTTCCATGATTCCATGTCTCTGGACCTATTTTGTTTGTCAGTTTTATGTTCATTAGATTCCACTTATAAGTGAGATCATCTGATATTTGTATTTCTCTAACTGGCTTATTTCACTCATCATAATACTCTCCAGGTTCATCCATGCTGTTGCAAAGGGTAAGTAATCCTTTTTTTTTTTTTTTTTTACAGCTGGCCTAGTATTCCATGGTGTTAATGTACCACAGCTTTTTTATCCACTCAACTACTGATGGGCACTTGTAAGGGAAAGGTTATTTTGAATAAGAAGAAAAAATAGATTTTTTATATTTCAAAATTTTATTTTTAAAGAATAAAACAATATTTAAAGAATATCCCTGGGAAACAGAGTTCATAAAGTTAAGTTTTCCAGAACAGGTCTTTACAGAGGACAAGCATCTACCTATATAAAAGCCTAAGCAATCATCTCAACCCAACGGACAACCGAACAGGCTGTGTGGGGCGACCAGGCTGGCAGGGGAGTTAGTGAGGGACAACCAAATGACTGAGCACCAGGCTGCGTGGGGCAGTGAGGGGTGATCAGGCTGGCAGGCAGAGGTGGTTAAGGGTGATCAGGCTGGCGGGGGGGAGTGTTGGGGCAATCAGGCAGGCAGGCAGGTGAGCGTTAGGAGCCAGGATTGTGAGAGTGATGTCTGACTGCCAGTTTAGGCCTGATCCCACAAGGATCAGGCCTAAACTAGCAGTCGAACATCCCCCGAGGGGTCCTGGATTGGAGAGGGTTCAGGCTGGGCTGAGGGGAACCCTCCCCACCCCGTGAATGAATTTTGTGCACCGAGTCTCTAGTTTTCATATAAATGGATATGGTTGTGTCTTTGAGGAACATTTCTATGGAGATTTATTTCATTTTAAGTTAAATGAAAAGTGTGATTGTGTGTGATGATTAATTTTATGTCTTAACTTGGTTAGGCCACAGTACTTTCATTTTGTGTGTGTATCAAACACCATTCTAGATGTCATTATAATGGTATTTTTTAGATATGATCAAGATTTAAATTAGTAGACTGAGTAAAGCAGATTACCTCCATTATACGGGTAGGCCCTACCAATTAGTGAAAAGCCTTACGAGAAAAAAGACTGAGGTCTCCCATAAATGAGGGAATTATGCCTCCAGACTACTATCAAACTTGAGTTACAAGCCATTATTCTCTGGTTTTCTGCCTGGTGGCCTACTCTATATATTTTGGACTTTAAAGTCTCTAAAATCACATGACCTAATTTTTAAAAATAAATCTCTACATGTATTTTTGGTTCTGTTTCTCTGAGAAACCTGACTAATACACTGTGTATTCCATTCTCTATAGCTCTCAGCAGCACACAGTAGGTGCTCAGCAAGTAAAAAATATGGACAGCAAACTTTTTAAAGATGACACATGGAAACAAAATCTCTCCCACTGAAAACTTACAGGAAGCACAGCTCTTTGGGAACTCTTACCCAAGCCCAGGAGAAACCCCCAATCTCTCCTCACTTCTCTTTGGATACACTTGGATGTTTTTTTATCAAGATAATTTTTTTTTTCTGGCACTGAGCTTGATTTTAGGGCTTTCTCAGGAAGTTAAATATAGTTTTTCCAACCCTTGCCCTCCCCGATTTCTTCTCTCATTTTTACTCTCTAACCTTAAAAGGCATCTGATCTATTCATGGCTACCCCCTCTGAAATCTATGAACTGTGAAATTACATAATTAATAGGCAATTGGATAAGTAAGTAGTAAAGTGCCAGAAAGTCCATGTATGTTCTCTTCTGTCCCCTCACCCCCAGGTTTCCCTTTGGACAAATACAGTTATGGCAGCAGATTCAAAAGCAATTAGCTTTGAAAACGCTGGAGTAGAGGAAATCCCCATACAATAGCTTGGAATAAGGAATAGTGTGATTTAAAGAGCTTTGAGAGTGTTCACCACCATCTGCTCCTATCAGGACTGTCAGTTCTGCATTAGTCCCTCTCTCTCCTCCACACTATTGGGGTGTCCTGTGTTATCCTTGGAACAGCCATCATCTGGCAACTGTTTTAACATATGTGCAGCCAATATTGCTGCTTTAAGCAGCTCATCAACTTAGAAGCCCACTAAAGTGAAGAAAATACTTTACTTTTACATGTGGGATGTTTGCAATAAAACAAGCCTTTCTATGTTTTCTTAAGACAAGAATACTCATTCTGTCTCTCCAGTCTGAAAGTCTATACCTTATTTCACCTATGTGCCTAGGGCATTGGTATCTAGGGCTTGAAAAATCATTTCAGCTGGGTTTTACTCTTCATAACTATTCTCGTCTAAAACTAACATTTTTATTTTTAAAGATAAAAGATGTACACATTTGCCTCAAAGATCATCTGGAGCTAAACAGTCAAAATGGGGAAAGGTATTGCATATAGCTATTACCTGAAGGACGGCAGATAGATAAGAAAAGACAACGTGGGAAGTTTGGGTCTCTGCCATATTTTCATGAAATTTTCATAGTTGAAGATTGTGTAAGAGCTAATTCTGTGGTCATCCTTGGATGGAAGAGGAAAGACCTGAACACCCACACCATTTAGCCTTTCAGAATAGTAAGCAACTGAGGTGTGTGCCTAAATTAGAATGACTGCATGTAGCAAAAAGCAAGAGGCTCATTGATTTGGAAAGTGTTGAATGATATGAGAAAAAGTATGTGTGAGGATGCTTCTATGTTATCACTCCAAGAACAGAAGGCTGATGGATGTGCTGTCTATCCATATTTGGCTAAAGCCCAAAAGGAGAGAGTTGGTTGTTTTGTAAGGTGTCAGAGTAAACTGTTATTGCACAATGTGGAAGCTTCCGAACATGTGCTATCATTGGTCAGAAATAGTCTCAACGAGGAAAGGCCTTTTCACCAATTGCTTATTATTTTGTTTAAGTGTCTGTTTTTGCTCTTTCTAGTATTTCTTTTAATGAGCTCGAATACATTTTTTAATGTGATGAAAATCATTTTTGGAATAGAAAAAGCCCCATTTTATTTCAAACAACATTTATTTCGTTAATGTGCTCTGTTAAAAGGAAATATATGAATAGAAAAATAAACAAGACATTTCATTCTATTGGCTCCATGTCGACCATTGTTGAGGATGAGCTGGTGGCTATCTAAATATTTTTACTTTAAGAAATTAATATAAAGGCTTACAGAATTTGATGTATTAAATATAATTATATATTAAGCTTCTATTTGTCTTGAACTTCTCTGGTCAAACCTGTAAGGAAATAATTTCATGAAAGGAGACTTCCTAATATATATTTTAAAAGTCTTTCTTTTCAGTTATTCCTCTTACAAACTAAGTATTAAGAAATGGTGAAACTAGCACTTAGAGCCTCATCTTGAGCCCTCATCCCTGGATTTCTTCCTACCCTCTGGGTCTGGGCCCTTGTAGCTTACTTTCCTCTCAGAGCAGCTGAACTCTGTTAGTCTTTGTTAGCAACCTGAATTATTTCAGATATTTGATATGGTGAATCTCATCACTTTCCTAATTGCTGCTGAATAAAATCTAAGTTCAAGAAATTCAGATGTTTAGCTTAAATTAAAAAACACAAACCAAAACAACTGCTTTAGGATAACAACATATACAAAAGGTACATATACACAGGCAAGTGTGTATGATTCTTCTGAGGGAAATAGGTGTGCGATACAGACACAAAATGAATTTGTGCTGTTTGGAGGTGGCAGGAGAATAACTTTTGAGGACAGGAGAGAGCAAAGATCAATGCAAAGGAACAGTTGAGATATACAAATGAGATAATGGAAGGAAGGGGTCCCAGAGAATCATGAGGTACAGGACTTAAAGGTCAAGTAGAGAGATTAGCTTTGGGAATGAGGGCAATAGAAGGTTGGTGAAGACAGAGCAGCATATACAGGAAGAATGTGGAGGAGGCCAAAGGAGTGCATGTAAATACTGGTAGATGTGATTTTCTCACAAAGGAAGAGGGCAAACTGTGGGGAGCCAGGGAAGAAGAATGTAGGGAGTGTAAGGAATGAACAATTTAGGAGTAGCTTCTGTCAGACACAAAAAGACAAAGTGAGGAAAATTCAGTCATTTCTAAGAATTCTGAGAATCTGGCCCAGAGGAGACAAACATGGATTTGATTCAATCCAGACTAGTTTTTTGAGTTTCCTAGTTATTTTTTCCAGGTCTGGGATTGGAGTAATAAGTAGATAAGGGAGGTAAGGAAAAAAACAAACCAGCAATTATTGATATCTCATGAAGTTCTAGGCAATGAACGGTGACCTCACTGCTTCAGTTAAGGAGCCTCTAGGACAGTGATGGCGAACCTATGACACGCGTGTCAGCACTGACACGCATAGCCATTTCTGATGACATGCGGCCGCTGAGGTGGCCACATGCTGAGGATAAAACATTTGCTGCTCCTGAGGATAAAACATTTGCGACTAGAGTCTAACTCCAAGACTCTAGTCGCAAATGTTTCATCCTCCCCTATTAGACACTCTGTGCCGGAGGTCTGTAGGCCAAAACAACAGACGTCCGGCACAGAGCATCTAGTTCTGGGACTTCCGGTTACGCCGGGATCTTTGCCCTCACTTCCACCAGCAGAGCAGGGAGCAGCTGAACGCAGCAGGGGACACATCTCTGGGGGCCCTGCCATTACCAGTAACCAAATAACAGTTAACCACAGCAACCATTATCTACTGTTCTGGGGTGTCATGGACTTCTAATCCATCATTACTGAGATAAGTGAGGGGGAGGCTGGGAGAGGCGAGGGTTTGTGGCGTGCTATGGGTGCTGTTTCCTGCCATTAGAAATAGCAGCAGCCATTTTAATTCACATAAAGAACACCATCTTGCTCCATAGTGCAGACTCCATTTCACCACTATTACTGTTGTGCATCCTTATTAACTCCTATTTCTGCTTATTAACCCTTTGCACTCGATTGCTTTTTTCTCGATTCCTTTATTCTAATGCTAACCCTGTCGAGTCACACTCAACATCCGAGTGCAAAAGGTGAACCCTGCCCTTTCCTAAAAGATAGTTATATGCACCATTTTGTGGTTAGTTAGGCTAGTTAACCCCTAATTGCCTGCAGGCCTAACAAGCTATCTATAATTCTATCTTCTGTCACTGCCCCCCTGATGGAGAACCCAAAAAATAAAAAAACTAAGGTTAAGTAAAGGAAGTGGTAGTAGCAGTGACTGACCCTTTCAAGAGACATGGACCGAGATGTATGGCTTTATAGAAAAAAATGGCAGATCATTTTGCGTTCTATGTACTGAAACGGTAGTAAGCAGAACGTGGAATATAAATAGACATTTTGAAACTAATCATTCCCAGCTCTTGGAAAAAAGTGAGGATGAAAGGAAAGAATACATTTCCAGGCAGCTACACCTTTATAAGAGCCAATCTAATTCCATCCTTAAATTTATGAAAGGCTCTACAAATTTAACATCTGCAAGTTTGAGCATTGCTCACTCTATAGCTCAGCATGGAAAAGCGCTCAGTGAGGGGGAATTTATTAAAGAAACTCTCCTAAGATGGGCACCAGTTCTATTTCACGATATGCAGAATAAAGATGCAATTATTAAGAGAATATCTGAGTTACCACTCAGTAGAAATATCATAAAAGACCTAATAATGAGACTGAACACAAACGTACAACATCAATTAAAGAGAGACATAAGGAAGTGTAAATATTTTTCTATCTCTCTTGATGAAACTACTGATGTCACATCACATGCTCAGTTGGCCATTATTGGTCGATATTCTGATGGTCTCACAATAAGAGAAGAGTTGATAAAGTTAGTATCAGTGTCAACAAGTAAATCAGGAAGCGAAATATGTAAGGTTGTTATACAAACATTTCGTGACCTAAGCATTGATATCTCTAAAGTTGTGTCAGTGACGACAGATGGGGCACCAAATATGGTGGGGGAAAAAGTTGGATTTGACAAATTGTTTACAGAAGCTATTGGACATCCGATTGTGCCTTTTCATTGTATTATCCATCAGGAGGCTATATGTGCCAAGGCAGGATTCACCGACTTAAACGACTTAATGTCAGTTGTTACAAAAATAGTTAATTTAATAGCTGCTCGCCCCTTTCACAAGCGAGAATTTTCGGCACTTTTACTGGAGGTTGATTCCACCTACAGTGGACTGCTGATGTACAATAATGTAAGATGGCTGAGCCGAGGCAAAGTTCTTGAGCGCTTTGTGGAGTGCTTTGAATAAATTAAGGTATTTCTTGACGATAAGGATCTGGGAAACTTTCCTCAGTTTAATGATGATAAGTGGGTCAACACCCTGATGCTTTTACAGATCTCTCTGTTCATATTAATGAACTGAACTTAAAGTTACAAGGTTTTGGCAAAAGTATTGACGTTATGTTTGGATACATAAAAGCTTTTGAAAGTAAAGTTAAAATTTTCAAGCGAGATGTAGAAACTAAAACTTATAAGTATTTTCCTCGAGTAACAAAGTATTTTGAGAAGGCCAGTACAGCTGTACAAAATGAAATGGAACTCTTGCATATGAAGTACCAGCATGTTTTAGACTCGTTACTTGACCAGTTTAGTGATAGATTTAGTCAATTTAGAAGTCTAGAACAAACCATGAAAATAATTAAGTATCCTGATGTAGTAGTCTACAGTAGTTTGGAATTAAATGGTTTCCAATGGATGCAAATTGATGATTTGGAGATGCAACTTGCAGAATTTCAAGACAGTATCTGGGCTCAGGTGTTTGTTGACTTGAGGTCAAAGCTTGAGAATCTGGAAAGGTGCCGCTTGGAGAATCAAGAGGAGTGCCACTATGAACAGGAAATTTGGAGTGCCTGGAACCGACTACCAGACACTTTTAGCACCCTGGAAAATATAGCAATGGCTTTACTCACAATTTTTCTGTCTATATACTTTTGTGAGGCCTTATTCTCAGCGTTAATTAATATCCAAACCAACAAAAGAAACAGATTGACAGATGAAGTTAGTAGCGCTTGCTTGGGCCTGAAGTGTACAAAATACCAACCTTCAATTGAAGATTTAGCCAATGAAATTCAGCAACAAAAAAGTCACTAATAGGAAGGTTAGTTAAAGAATTCCCCCTCCCCCTCACTTATCTTAGTTCACGGCACCCCACACAAGCTAAATAATATCAAGACCAACAAAAGAAACCGACTGACGGATGAACAAAGAAGTCACTAAGCAGGTAAGTTAAAAATTTAGTTTTATTAAATACAATTATATATAACAATTATACATTTATGTTATTTAAACTATAAATATCGCAAAATAATGTTTTTTCCTCAAAGTAACACACTACCCGAGTTATGCTCAGTTTTTTGGCGAAGTTTGACACACCAAGCTCAAAAGTTTGCCCATCACTGCTCTAGGATTTAGTCATGGTTGAGGATTGGTAATAGGACTTGTTCTGAACATTCTGCAACACAGTAAGTTCTAGTAATGCAGACAAATGCATAATAATAGACTGAAATGAGAAATAAAAACACAAGCCAAAACCTACCAGTTTCAGATTTCTTGTGAATTTTGCCAGCACATTTTAATTTTTTCTGGGACCAATAAGCTCGTTCTATAAGAGCTTACATCTTTTGGATCTCATCCCTGTTATATTGCTTTTCTTACCTTGTTCTCATATCAATTTGTTTATATTACTTAGAGCTGCAACCATATTACTTGGCTCAAATAGCTCTGAAATATGGACTGGTGAGACTTAATATATCATTGTTTTTTTTTCTGGATTATTAATATTTTTTATTTTATTTTATTTGGAAATTCATGAGAAAACAACTCCCATGAAGGGCAGTGTAAGAATTCTTCATTATCTTAACTTTGGGCTGTTATTTTAAAAATTATATATGCATAGGGATGTTAATACTAGTTAGTTGAAAATAGCCTTTGAGAGTTCCTACTGTTTCAATTTTTTTTTTAAAGCAGGATCTAGTGGAGATCGAAATAATATATTTAGCACTTTTATGGCCTCGATAACATTCGTTTTCAGAAGCCCACATTGAGTTCACTTTTGTTTAGCTTCCTCTGCATTAATCAGTCCAGCACGATTACCTTAATGACACTGCTGTAGCCTCATCCTGAGAGAGCCCTTCCTCCTCCAGCAGACCTAATAAAACAGTGGGGAGGGAAACACCGGTAAGAAAGTTGGTCTGAAGTAATACCAGGTGAAGGGAGATTTTGCTAAGTGAGGCCTAGATGATAAGTGGTTTGTGGTGAAGTGTAACTCCATCAGTGGAAGCAATCATGCCTCAGGAGGAGCCATGTCCCCTTGATACGAGAAGGGGTTGGTTGGGATGGTGTTGCCAGAACTTAGTCCAGAATTAGACAGCAAAGTTGAAAGGTAAAAATAAGCCTGGGATAAGATTTTATTTTAATAAAAGGAAACTTGAGCCCAGCCAGTGTGGCTCAGTGGTTGAGCATCAGTCTATGAACCAGAAGGTCACGGTTCCATTCCAGGTCAGGGTACATGCCTGGGTTTCAGGCTCGATCCCCAGTGGCAGGGCATGCAGGAGGCAGCCAATCAATGATTTTTCTCTCATCATTGATGTTTCTATCTCTCTCTCCCTCTGTCTTCATCTTTGAAATCAATACAAATATAGTTTTTAAAAAAAGGAAAATTTAAGGTAAACTCTTATAATGCATAAGGGATTTTCTAATGCCCTACTATATTTCAGATCTTTGTTATATTTAATTTCCACTTGTGCACTTTATTTCTTTTTTTGCTTTGAGTGGGTTTCCCTGAAGTATTAAAGTATCTTGGTGCAGCTGACATAAATGAAAGGGAGTTTTAAAAAGCTAACCAGCCCTAGCCAGTTAGGCTCAGGGAATAGAGTGTCGGCCCTCAGACTGAAGGGTCCTGGGTTCGATTCCAGTCAAGGGCACGTACCTAGGTTGCAGGCTCAATCCCCGGCCCTGGTCAGGGCATGTGTGGGAGGCAACCAATTGATGTGTGTCTCTCACAGTGATGTTTCTCTCTCTGTCTCTCTCCCTCCCTTCTACTCTCTCTAAAGAAATAATCAATGGAAAAATATCCTTGGGTGAGGATTAATAAAGTAGATATTATAAAAGACTAACCAATAGAAGATTATAGACATAATAGTTTGTATTATCAGGTTAAAATGCAGATTCAGACTCAGTAGGTCTGGGGATGGGCCCGAGGTTCAGCATTTCTAACAACTGTCCAGGTGAGGTGCTACTTGCTAAGTAGATGGTCCCACTCTATGTTTGCTGCTTTTATTCATCTACTAGTGCCTCCTGGGCTATCAGATACACTGAAAAAAACCTAGAAATATTCCTGGATCATTTGTATTTACAGCTGTATGCCCAGAGATTTTTCTCAAAATTGTCTGATATGTAAAGGAGTAGATGTTCTTCAGTCCAGCAGTTGCATGGCTGGTTGTCTAGAGTGATATTATACATTTGTTGTGATAGGCCATCTAATAGCAGAATCAACATTAACAGGGTGCCAGGGTATGTTATGCCCAGAGTTCAGGGTCCCCAATAATCAACCACTAGGGAGCCTTTTCTCTGATGCAAAAGCAAAGAGTCTTTATTCAAACCTGGGTTTGGCTCCCAGCCTCCTCCTGACGCAGCAGTGGGGCCAGAGAGAGATTCCCGGGGGAGCGATGGGTTATAAAGGGTTGGATATTTGGGTGGGCTTAGGGAAGTGACGTGGGTTACAGAGATTGCCTAATAGGCCAGGGTTTTTCAGCAGGGTCTTACAGCACAAAAGTCAGGAAGTAACCAGTAGTGACCAGTACATTCTGAGGCTGGAGCCGTCCCCCATAGTTTCCTGATTGGTCAACAGTGATGTATAGGGAGTATCCTGTGGATATGCCTTATTAGGACCTAGCTGCACCTCTGGAGCTTCATTGGTCCACTCAGGTGGTTGGGGGAGTTAGGACATTCCTGGTGCTCCTGTGGCCACTCCCAGCAAGGCGGGGGTCCTTCTACAAGATGGAGGATAGCCAGTTTTGCTTTGCCCTTTCAGGTACTTGTATTATATTGTACTAGCGTTCCTGTTGTAGGAAAAATCCTGCAATAGGATTTCCTGCTGCACTCTACCCCGCCTCTGCTCCTCCCTTGTCGCCCGCCCTGCCTTCTCCGACAGCGTGCCTGCTTTTCCCTTCGCCCCCGGCCCTGACTTCGCTCCTCCCTTCTCCTCCCCCCCCCCGGCTTGCTTGCTTCTTCGAAGCTTTACTCCCTTCTGCAGCTCTTGGCTTCTTTTGAAGCTGTCTTGATATGCAAATTAGCCGCCATCTTTGTTGGGATAATTTGCATACTCGTCCTGATTGGCTGGTGGGCGTGGCTTAGGTGTAGCGAAGGTGCGGTCAATTTGCATATTTGTCTATTATTAGATTAGATACTCTGCATCTAACTGGTTTTATACTAGACTAATAATCCCTTACTACACTTTCGACTTGGTTCCTTAAAGCCAATGGCCACAGGATAGACCTATTTAGCCCAAGATGTCATTCCCCAATATTTATTGGCTTTGAATAATAAATGCAGCTCTTCCTGGATGTGTCTCTGCTGAGGTTGCTTTGTCCCAGTGGGAAGATGCCCCTTGGAGATTGCTTTAAAGTCTAAAGATTTTTAATTCCTCTTAAAACTACTTTTTTTTTTTTTCAATTTACCTCTACGTATTTTAAGAGGAGAGACCACACCCACAGGTCCCGGATGATCAATTATTTCCTCTGCCTGGATTTTTGTTATGCAACCCAGCTAGGTTGCTCTGCTACAAGGAGGCTCACAAGATAAATTGCCTCCCTTTGGCTGTGTTGTTTTCTTCAATTACACAAACAGCAGCCAGGGAATCTGGAGGAGATGAGAACTACAAGAATTCTGGGAGATGCTAACGATTAGCACTTGCATTATTAGTCTCTGGAGGTTCTTAAAGCTCAGAGTCCCTCATGGCATTGTCAGAACAGCGAAGGGAAACAGAAGCAGGCAGCAGTCAGGCATCACTCAGCTGCCCAGGATAATGCTCGGCCCGTGCACAGGGCTGTTTGTCTCCAGAGTCCCATGATCCGCCCAAGAATTAACAGACACTGCATGGCCCTGATGGGTTTAACTATATCTAATCAGTCTGCAGGGCTGATAGCTGTGAAAAACCTTGTTACTCTGGGAGGGAAGCCTATCTCTCTCTAATAAAACAGAATGTAGTTACTGTACCACTCGTTTCCTAAAGCACTCTCCTTTGTATTATTAATTTTTTGAAAGTGCAAGTTTGGGAAAGTCTTTAGAGACACCAAGCTTATCAACTCTATTCATCTTCTGAGTGAATAAATTTCTTTATGAAAATAATGCTCTTGGAATGCTATTTGTTTGTGGTTCTCCAAGGAGAGAGCTTTCTATCTCTCTGCCCCTTCTGCTCCATTTAAGAGTGAAGCTCATAATGATATGATTGTCAAAAGCGAAGAAAGACATCCTAAGATAACATGGGCAGAAGCATCTAGGAAGGGTAAAATTTTGCTAGTAAAACCTTTAGTGCTATTGTGCACGTTTTCAGCTTGCAGGGTTGTGTGCACTGAAGCTACTTTTTGGAGGCACAGGATTTACTCCTAGAGGAGAGTGGACGTTTGTTGACAGACAATATGTGCCCCCATTCACCAAGCAATCCCCATATCAGAGAACTTGGGCATTTCAAGACAGGAAAGAGAGAGACAGACCCTGGTATAGCATCCATGATGAGTAGAACATATGGGAAAGGCATGGGCTTTGGAGTTGGACACGTTTATCTTAAAGCACAGCCAGTTCTGCTTTATGAATGTGGGCACATTCCTATTTCTATTTTCCATTTGTAAAATGGCGATAATGGTACCTTCCGCCCAGGGTTGCTGAAAGGATCAAATCGGATTGGTATAAGTTAATTTCCTACTATGTAACACATGACCACTAAATGTCAGCTTTGCTAACATTTCTTCATAGGCCATGTTCACTGCTTCTTTCTTCCTTTTACCTCTTTTATGGTTCTTATGATATTTTAATGAAATTGTTTGTTTTCGGGTCTTTTTAGGTCTTGAATTTTTCTTGGACAGGGAGCATGTCTTATGATAGTAAGATTGCTAAATTTGGGTTCAACCAAGAGAATTTTCTAGTAAACATGAGATGGTAATGCTTCTCACAGTAGCTATGAGGATTAAATAGGAAACTGTAATGGACATTTTATTAAAATTATTTGGCATAAAGCTTGACACAGAGTGGTCAGTAAGAAGATGCTAGTTCCACACTTTCTTTCCTTCTTTTGCACAGTCAGTGCCTAGCAGTTTCTGACACATATTTCATATGTATAATATCATTGTTTAACAAATGAGGAGTCTATGGAGAAGTGTGTGAATGTGTAAGTAAAAATAGAGCATTGGATGAACCCAGAAATTTTGGCTTTAATTATGCCTCTGATTTGAACTACATAGCTATGTGACCTTGGAAATGCACTTGTACTCTCTGGGTCTCTGTGTCTGTCATTGGAAAGGAGGAATTGAGTTGGCTGGACTACATAATGTATGATGTATCTTCTAGGTTTGATCTTCATGACACAAAAATCTGAAGTTTTGTCATGATTTAAAGCTTTTGAGTTATATGCAATTTTACCTTTTAGCAACACAAAGAGTGCCATGGTTAGTAATAGAACACATGCACTTTTGTCTGACATTATATAGTAAGAGTGAATGCAAAATAGTAGGAGGTCTTTGAATGATACCCACTCCAATGGCTTCACTCTCCTATTTAATGACAAGTGATTAGTTTTAGATAATGAAAACAAGACTAAAAGATCAGTCCAACATTGGAGACTTATCAAAAGGCAGTATCTTTTTCTGAGGACTCTCTTCACAGTGAAAGGCTTCTGAGGCCACAGCATGCAAAACAATGCCTTGGCTACTTTTGCAAAACAGCACACAGCTGCTGTCCCATATAGTGATTTTTAAGACAGTGGTTCTTAAAGTGTGGTCCCTGGGCCAGCATCATTAGCAACAACTGGAAACTTGTTAGAAATGAAAATTCTCAGGCCCCACCCAGACCTTTGAATCAGAAACTGTGTGGGTGGAGCCCAGGGATCCATGATTCTGGTGATTCTGATTCACACGAAAGTTTGAAAATCATTGCTGTAAAGGAAACAAAACCCTAAATGCTGACCAGTCTTCTGCTTATCCACTATTCAGAATTAATCTCAATGAATGAATCTCATAAAATGGAAGCTATTTCAATATTTCAACACATAATATGTATAAATGCTCACATGCTCAAAGGGTATCTTCCACTCTTCCACTTTCTAAACATAGCAATGATCCTATACCTTTATTAGAGAACAATAGTGAAGTTATCTGATTTGAAGAGCAAGTGAGGTCATTTATTTTTACCCAGTGTCAGCAAGGATACATGTATTCTCTCTTTTTAAAAATACGCTTTCAGAGTTAACAGCTTTTGAAAAGTTTGAGATAAAATCACTTTGCTTCACACACCAAGGCCCCAGCAGCCATGTTACCTTTGAGCTTAAAGCCTCCTGGTCATCACACTGCCCTGGTCTTTGTTGAGGCAGAAGGCGAGATCAGCAGCAGTGGCCATCGCTGCCTCTCTTTTGCAGGCTTTCTGTGTGTTTCTGTTCCACTTCCTTACTCTTTTTTTAGTTTTAGAAATAATGAGATAAAACTTCTCTCCCCTGTACTTTTTATCCTAGTTAGAGGAAAGAGGAAAAACCTCATTAAAATAATGAAGTGATTTCAGCATGATGAATTATGTCCCAAGGCCATTGATGTCCACAGGTAATGAAAACACTCAACTACCCTAAGCCCTGGTTCTAAGATAAAGTTATGTGCTCCCTTTCAGCAGCCCTGGATGTGTAGGAGGGAGCAGTCTCTGGCCCAGCCAAACTTAGATGGATCATCTGTTTCATCTCGTGCTGCAGCTGGATCAATTTGGTCACCAGGAGCAGACAGATTTCATCTCAGCCTTTTGACAGAAATTCATTTGGCGCAGAGAAATCATTGAGGAGTTTGCAATGTCTGTTGTCAATGACATGGATTTAAACATGGAAAAAAGAGAAATCCTTCACTTAGGCATACATAACGGAGGGGAAGAAAATGGAGGCTCACCAAACATTTCAAGCTATTCTGTCAGCAAAATGCATTTTCGAGCTAATCGAGCTCTGTAGTTGGGTGACAGGTGTGGTCACCTGCTTAATGTGGGTTAGTCCTTTGTTTCCAAAGAGTTGAATTCAAAGACAGGAACACATTTTGGATACAATTGTTTTAAATTATAAAAGGAACTATATATGAAATTAATTTGTTCACGGGATCTGCTTACCCTGATTTGAAGAATTGGTCCTGCTCAGCATTCTTCCTCAGGGGAAACAATTACTTGTATTATTGCTGAACATGGATCTAAATCACATGAAGCATCATGACAAAGTTTTAGGAAGCTGTAACTAAAACCAAAGGTAAAACAGCATTTTTTTGTGCCACAAATGGCAGCTCCATAGTCCCAGGCAACAGATAAAGGTAGTGTGAAGCACATAACTCCTTCCAAAGTGAAACATAAATAAATAAGTTACCAGAGAAGACCTAGACGTATGGATTGACTGTAAATGGAGTTTACGGCTTGATATATGTGAATTGAGTTGCAATACCAATAACACAAATGCTCAGCCATAATAGAATTCCTAAGAGAGTGGGTGGTTATAGGCCTCAAAAGCCATAATAGCATTCCCCTCTCTCTTTAATGGCTAATCTTTCTCCAATCATGCTCTGTAGGTAATGCTGTGGATGGGATTTAGTCATTTAATTAGGAGGCTAGGAGAAAAAGGGCCATAAACCAAAGCTCATGTTACTCAACTAGAAATAAAACCTGACTGTCTTAAATCCATCTCATTGTGGTAAAGGCCAGGGGTTGCTGGGAGAACCTGATGTATTTTCATTCTAAGAAAAAAAAAAAAAGTTTGCAAGTTTTCATTTGCAACATTTTGAAATTAGACCTTTTCCCATTTTTGTAGGATTTCACTGAGAGTTCTCAAGACTTAGTAAGTAAACTACAAGTGTCATTATTCTTTAGGGTCCTTTTTACACACTTCAAGTGTTTCAGTGAAGCTCTGTTTATTCAGCACTATGGAGGTGTTGTACCTCCACAATGCCTGTTTTGCTATCACTTATGTTGGGTATAAAGTCAATGGAGTCAGGTGATATTTGAATCTGTTCTCTGAGGAGCCAGCTCTTACTTCCACAGGGTAAGCATTTTGGTTTTACGCTATCCTCCTACACAGTATGGGCTTTTCAAATTTTAGGGCAATGAATCTCAACCTTGACTATATATTAGAATCACCTGGGGGTCTTAAAGACTACCAATGACTGCTTCCTCCTGCAGATCATTATATCAGACTTGCTTACAGTGAGTGCCAGGCATTCCTATTATTAAAACTTTCCAGGTGATTTTAAGATGATCCCCCTTCAGGATTGAGAGCCGCCATTTTCCAATTTTGACTAAAGAAGTAGATGTGTATCTCATTATTCTGTTTTATCTATTCATATGTTTCTCTTCTAGGCTTAGATTAGGATAATTAGGTGATAGCCAACTCTTTGCAACTTGTTTTATAGATTTGAATGTTTCATTTATTATGATTCTTACCTGTGGCCAAATATGTTTTCATTGATTGAAATATAACTGAAATTATTACAGAGTTTTGGAATATACCTAAGGGTCAAGATTTTATTTCTGGGTTGAATTCTTTAATTAAGCATTCTATCTCAGGTCAGTGATGTGGAAAAAAATAAATGCCATAAAATGAAATATGTTAATAACACAAAAATAGTGCATGATTCTACTTTATTGCCCTTGCTTTTCCTATTTTTTTTCTTTTTTTATCTTATTTTTCAGTCATCCTTCCTGATTTGTTATTGTTGGCCTGATTTATTATTTTTGACTAGTTAACAGTTTTATCTGTTAACTAGAAAATTTCTTCTGGTGAATGGTTCATTTTTGCCTATTCATATTTTAGCATACTATAAAATATTTAAGACTTTGGAAATGGCATAAAGAATAACACGACACATATCCATTTACCCATCACCCAGCTTAAGAAATAAAACATCATCAATACAATTGATGCCTCTGTATATTTCTTCCTCCTTTATTGAAATGACAGATTTTTCAAATAAAGATCCAGACCACCAGTAAAATTAGAATTTAAGCAAAACAACCAAAACCTTTTTAGTTGTCCCATATATTGCTTGGGATATACGTACACTAAAAAATATATTTGCTATTTATCTGAAATTCAGAGTGTACTGTGTATCAAAGGAGAAGAAGCATCATTATTTTAATTTTAGAGATTAGGAAACTGAGGTTTAGAGAGATTATATACTTATCTCAAGCCTCTCAGTACATCAGAAAATGATAGATTTAGGATTGAAACCTGCATTTTCTAAATTCAAACCTCAAGTGTTTATTTTTTTTCTTTTTACTATAACTCCTAAATGCATATAAATATAAATCAAATAATTTTGGTAATTATGTTCAAAAGCATCTTCTTAAATATTTTTTTCACATTCAACAAATTATTTGGGTAGCATACATTAAGGGTGTAAATGCTTTGAGAAATATAAAACATACATACTGTATTTTTAAACTTGGAGTATATTTTGTCTCAAAATAAGTACCAATTTGCTTTTAACTAATGGGACCATATGCAGGCATGCAATCTCTGCACTGCATGGTTCCAAGTTCGATCAGTAGACTGTGTCCTCTCCTTACTGCCAATGGCCCACAAGAAAAAACTGACGGCAATAATAGTGTGAACATTGCTATTCCTAATGTTTGCAAACACACACCCAACAAACCAGGATGCCATGAAGAAAGTTCCTGAGATTATTCTATATATTTACAGGCATCTATTTTTTGATATTACAAACACATATTTTTATGCTTCTTATTGTAGATAGAAAAATTGAAATTCCCAGGGATTAGGTAATTTACTCCATGTTTTATTAAATCAATGAAATGGAAACAAAGTCCAGATTTTCAACAAGAAAGCAAAAGCTATCAATGTTTTCTAATAATTTCATGAGAATCTTATGGTCTATAGCAGGCAGAATAATGGCCCTAAAAGATATCCACATCTTGATCCTTGAAAGCTGTGAATATGTTGTTGTGCATGGCAAAAAGCATTTAGCAGATGGGTTAAATTAAGGACCTTGAGAGGGGAGAGTACCCTGGACTAGCCAGCCAGGTGTACCAATCAACCACATGAGTTTTTAAAAGAGGAGAACCTGTTCTAACTGGAGTCAGAAGGAAACATTTAGATGGAAGAACGGTCAGAGAGAGACGAGATTGCTAGCTTTGACGTTGGGGAACAGGGCTGTGAGCCCAATAATGTGGGCAACCCCTAGAAGCTGGAAAATGTAAGGAAACAAACTCTCCTCCTAGATCATCCAGAAAGGACTATATCCCTGCCAGCTCCTCGATTTTAGCTCAGAAAGACCTGTATTGGACTTCTAGCATACAGCACTTGGAGGTAAATTTTTGTGTTGTTATCAAGTTGTGGTGACTTTTTACATTGGTGATAGAAACATAATGCATGTTGTATTTTGGCCATACAGCTATCATGTTTGTGTAGGTAATCGGTAAACCCAGTAATTCAATAAATATTTCTTGATAATAATTCTGACAGTAATTTTAGCTCGGACAAATGATACCACATTTGGAGATAGACAGGTTGCTACCTCATACTTTTTTGTGTGTAAGAGTCAACTTGGTTTTTATTTTTAAACATTGATTTCTGGTTTCTACCTCAAGAGTTTCTGATTCAGAAGTTCTAGAGTAGGATTCTAATGGAGATAAAAAATGAAACAGTAACTTTGGGATATGGTGTAGCATTTGGAAACTCATAATGTCCATCATCTGCTACATGCATTAATTTTTATATACTCATACAACAAAATACTTCTCAGACATAAAAAGTGACATGCTGATAAATGCATGATGTATATGAATGTCAAAATCATTAATGCTGAATAAATTAAACACAAATTCAATATACATATGGTATATTTCCACTTATATGTTATGATAAAGGAAAAACTTTTAAAAAGGTACAGAAATCAAATCAAAATTGCCAGAGGCTAGGGGCTGAGGTAGGGAGTTGAGTTGAGGGAGGGAATGATTGCATCTGATTGCAGTGGTGAGGGGACTAGGGTGATTAAAATATTCTATATCTTTATTGTGGTGATAGTTATAAGACAGTATATATTTTCCAAAACTCATTGAACTTTATACTTAAGGAGAATACATTAATACAAAATTACATGCAAATTTTGCCTTAGTAAACATGGCTTTAAAATAAGTAAGGTCTCGCCTGGCTGGTGTTGCTCAGTGGTTGAGCATCAACCCATGAACCAGGAGGTCACAGATTGATTCCAGGTTAGGGCACATGTCTGGGTTGCAGGCTTGATCCCCAGTGGGATGAGTGCAGGAGGCAGCCAATCAGTGGTTATCTCTCATCATTGATGTTTCTCTCTCTCTCTCCCTCTCCCTTCATCTCTGAAATCAATCCTATATAATTAAAGCCTAATATGCTAAGTGCCTGGTTATCCGGTCTTCTATTCACCAATCAAAGCATAATATGCGAATGATATGCTAAGGCCGCTCAACCACACTGACCACCAGGGGGCAGACAGTCAACAGGTCGACCAGTCCCTATGACGTTCACTGACCAACAGGGGGCAGACACTCTGACCAGTAGGTTAGCTTGCTGCTGGAGTCTGGCCGATCGGGACTGAGAGAGACAGGCCAGACATGCCCTAGAGCCCTCACACAGTCTCTCCCAGCTGGGCAACCTCCCCTGTCCCTCCCTGGCCCCAATCGTTCACTGGTGGGGTCCCTCAGCCTGGCCTGCACCCTCCCACAATCCAGGACCCCTTGGGGGATGTCAGAGAGGCGGTTTCAGACCAATCCCCCAGGCCAGGCAGAGGGATCCCACTGGTGCATGAATTCGTGCACCAGGCCTCTAGTAAAAATACATTAAAACAAAAATTGGGATGTACTTTTAGGTCAAACAACTACAACCATCTCACACAGTTTAGGAACCACTGAGCTAATAAATATGAGGGTGAGGAATAGAAAGCAAGTTATTACACATTACTCATAACCAAGTCCTAATTAAGCCATAAAACCCCATGAAAATAATATAATAGGAATTCTCATGAGGCTCTGAGAGGACTCAACTCTGACTCAATTTTTAAACTACATCATAACACAGCCATGAATTTCAGGCCATTATTTTCATAGAGATATAAAGTATCCTGCCCTAACTAATTTTCCCAAATGTGAGGGGGGCGAGGGGAATCCCAGAATGTTGTAAATGAACCTCAGAAGTCATCTTTTCATTCTGTGATTCCATCTGGTTTTACAGTGTAAGTTCATTTCCTTTCCCAAGATATCTCACAATTAAAGTTTCTGTTAAGAATGGGAGAAGACTCATATCTCATAAAATAATAAACTGAGTTTTAAAGTAAAATCACTTTAAAATTATGAGATTTCATTTGATATCATTTAAAGGGTCAGGAAATCTGCTTAATGCCTTTTTTTTTTTTAAACAACCCTAAGGTTCACACAAAAAATATTGGTATATTTTAAAATACTAATTTGCCACTTCTTTAGTATGTCTTTACTTTATATCACAATTTTTTTTCTGGCACAAAGTGGGTCCAATAGGTGTCGCCCTAAAATCTATTGAGTTCTCCTGACCCCAAAGACTGCGACTCTGGGCAGGATTTCAGAATGAGTCGTGTTGATATTTATTGTCAGCCTGTGATGTGAAGTGACTATTTGTATAACATTTCCCGATGCACATGGAATAAATGAAGTTTCTAAAGACCTTCACAGAGGTGGTGAATATTTTTAAATTCTGAGTTGTAAAAGATCAGGATTGATAGAAGAGTGTTGATTACATTTTTGAAAATAAGTTGAACAGTTGTGTAAAGTAAAAAGTGTGTTAGCAGAGACCTGGGGATATTGGAATAATCCTGACTAGAGTTAGCTAGAGTGGTTAGAATGCATTGCAATAAGCCAGGTGAGCAATGATGCAGCTTCAGGGAGAAGAGGGTTAAGCAGAAACCTTGGGGACTTGGTTATCGATTGAATAGAGAGAGAAAGAGAAAGAGAGAGAGAATTTAGAGATAATTCTAAAGGTCACTGGATAGTCTCAAGTCAATTATCTTAAAATGCCAAGTCCTAGAGCAGTGATTTTTTTAACACTGGCTTTAGAGTACTTTGATGTACCTCAAACCTCACACAGGTGCACCACCAAACTTTAATCAACACATAAATTTTATTTTTATTCCACCTTAATGTTCTAGGAACTCCATTTTAGAAGACACTATTTTTCCAGGTTCTTTATTTCCTTGAAATATAGTGCCCCTTCCTACTATTTCATACAATTCCATTTTCTGGAGTAATTCAGTATATCCCTAAGAGTGACAGATTCTTAGAGGATAAAGGCCATTAATCTTAATATCACTTTTTATATGGCTGGAAACTCCTTTCATTGAGTGATAGTCAATTCTTGCACTCCAAATTTCCACCTGTTAAAATGGCTCTCTCTAATGACATTTTAACTAAAGTATGTCACAGAGATAAGCAAAGAAAAAAAATTGAAAATTATTGCTCCATTGTTTGATTCAGAACTTTGCCCTTCTACCAAAGTCAAGTTCTGCAGAAAGTGTTGACAAGTTGATCTGTAATTAAAAGAAAAGGTACTTATAAGAACCTATTTATACACTTTATGGTATCTCCTGGGATCATTTAAGTGACTAATTTGGACAGAATAGACAACAAATTGAGGGCCCGGTTTCTTCTCCTTTTATAACTCTGTAAACATAATCCCAAATTGATTGGTCTTTAATACATGAGAAGCAAATGAAAAATTAATTAGATTGGATGCAACTCTTGAAGTGAGCACTTTACTGCTTTGTTGCTTTGTCTATTTGATCCTTTCTTTTGATTTATCAATAAAATAGCCCATGTGGAAAAAATAATAGAAGAAAAATAAGGGCAAGCATCAGATTAATCCAGGTAAACTGTACAACTGAGCAGTCTTTGCAGAATGTAAGATTTAGAGTTGGTCTGTAGGTATTAAATTCACTAATATAATATATTAACCTGAAATCAATTTTTCCTCAATTTTAAACTTATGAGCTTTATATATATATATTTTTTTTTTCTCTCTCTTTATAATAGGAGCAACAATTTCTGTTAATGTGTTTATCTCTTCATTATACCTGGATGAAATGACTTGAAAGCAATAGTAGTCATAGAAAATTAGAAGTGTTCTTGTAATGTAACCCTCTCTTTTTGATGGGTAGAGTCACTAAAAGTCTTGGAGTGGCAGTAGCGAGGGACAATAAATTTTCCTGACTCCCCTTCCTGTGCTCAAAAACTTTATTCAGAATTTCGGTAATCACCATTAGCTTAATTAATTCTAAATAAGAGCTTGCAGTATTCATAATTCACTTACTAACTTTCTTAGACAATGAGGATATAGTAGCAAGAAAACAAATATATATCTTCATGAGCCCTGAAATCTAGAATACAGGCAAGTAAATTTGTAAAATTAGTTGGGAAAATTATATTTAACACTCTCGGTCTGTGACATGGGCGGCATATTTATAGCACACTGAGGTGAGGTGGGAGGACTTTTCTACTTAGTAAGTTGCCAACAAGGAAAAAAAATGGTTTTGAAAACTCATTTTAGAGATGTTGAATCCATTAAAGCACAGACTATTGGTTTAGTTTAGTGAACTACATAATTATGTACTTTTTGATGCAGAATGCTCTATGTGGAGAGGGAAGTTTTATCAGTATTTGAACTTCAAAAATAAAAACAGAATAACCAGAAATGTCTGCACCAGTTTGGCTCAATGGCTAGAGCGTCAGCCCATGGACTGAAGGGTCTTGGGTTTGATTCGGTCAAGGGCACGTGCCTCAGACCTTGCCCCAGTCGGGGTGGGTGGGGGAGGCAACCAATTGATGTCTCTCCCCATTCCTTCCACTCTCTCTAAAAATCAATGGAAAAGTATCCTTGGGTGAGGGTTAACAAAAGCAAGCAAACAAAAAATATTGAGGTAACTTATCCTGGGGTGTGTAATGTGAACTCTTTAGCATCTCTCCTATTGTAAGCACTACCAAGAAAGACACACAGTAGGTTTCTTAAGGACTGTGATGAAAGAGGAAGAACACGGACTTTTTATCAGCTGATTTTGAGACAGAGTCAGACAATATAATAACTGAAGTGCAAAAGTACAGGATGTTTACATAGTAAGAGCCCATCGGAAATTTAGGGGATGATTTCTCTGGAAGTTGGCAAAAGTATATAAGTATATCTGTGGGGAGGGGGTGAGAGAGAGAGAGGGGAAGGGGAAGGGGGAGGGAGAAGGGGAGAGGGGAAGAGGAGGAGAGAGAGGGAGAGAGAGGGAGAGGAAAGCTACATTGTAGCAGGTGTGTGACAGAGGGCAGTACATATGCAAAAAAAGGAGTATGGAGTAAGAACAAGGAGTATTCAGATACTTATAGTAGGTTAGAATGATAGACATGGGATATAAGTTATATTTGTACATTTTGAAAGAATTTTCAGTATGATTCCTTAAACTTTATGAGATTATTAATTACTGAGTTATGATGATGAAGTATTTGGGACCAGGAAGACATACATGTCAGCAGAAACATTGCTTATACGATGAAAGCTTTGGTCTATCCTTCCTCTCCTCTTTCCCTTCTTTCCTCCTCTCATGAGAATTTATAAACTACTTGCTATGTCAGAAACTCTGCTGGATATCAAGGATACAGAATGGAAATCATGACCTATGGCTATGATGTGATAAGGACTGTGCCAGAGCCCTATGGTGAGTCACCTATTCTACATGGGCTATGATGGAGGTTTACATCATAGGCTGCCTATAGATGTGGCATGATTTGAATCGAAGTAGCTGATTAGGACTCAGACAGGAAGAGAAAGATGGCAGGGGCCTAAACTAAACCAGACCTAGAGAACTATGTGTAATGACACAGGTATGGACAAGCGTGGTGCATTTGGAGAACTGTCAGTTTGGATTGCTTTAGCACAGAGTGGGAATAGAGTGGGTGATGAGACAGGTTTCAAATCATGAAATATATGCTATATTTGGTTGTAGGCCCTGAATCAAAGCAGTTGGGGTATTTTAAGTATGAGTGTCCTAGGGCAAGTGGGATTGATAATAACAATCAACTTAATATGTTTTGGATACGATATGAACAAAAGGTACTTATATTGCCTTATTTAATCACTTTCATAAAGAAATTGTTATTTTTCACTTTGTTTTCACATATACACAAAGAGAGGGAGAGTGGGAAAGGCTGAAAAATTTCAGTCATAGAATTCAGGCCCTCTGAATCAATAGACAGCTTGCTTCAACACCACTCTGTCCTGGCATCTGATACAGAGGTTACAAAGCCAGCCACTCGGCACACAGATCTTGTCTATTTTTTTTTTAATTTAAAAGATTTTATGATACCAATTTTACCTTCAAGGAGATTAAGAAATGTAGGTGGCCCTAACTGGTTTGGCTCAGTGGATAGAGCATTGGCCTGCAGACTGAAGGGTCCCAGGTTTGATTCCGGTCAAGGGCATGTACCTTGGTTGCAGGCACATCCCCAGTAGGGGGTGTGCAGGAAGCAGCTGATCGATGTTTCTAACTCTCTATCCCTCTCCCTTCCTCTCTGTGAAAAATCAATAAAATATATATTTTTTTTAAAAAAAAGAAAGAAATGTAGGTAATTTCTCACAGTAGCACAGCAGGTAATGATGACAGCAGGGTCATACCTCCAGTCTCTCTAGCTCCAAAGCACATGTTTATTACATTGTGCCCATAGTGAAGCCCAGTAAGAGTCCTGATTCAGTTGGGTGTGTTTGTGTGTGTACATGTGCATGGCATTGTTTGTTTGCTTGAGGTTTTTTTTTTTTTTTTTTTTTTTTTTTGGGGGGGGAGATGAGTAGGAATCAGAGAACTTTTATACTCCCAGTATAGAGTTTTATTTTCTGAGAGATTATAATAAAACATTTGTCTATGGTTTCTCTGAGAATCTGGCAAGAAAAAGTTAAATTTACCTTTTGAAACATTAGTTGGTTCATTATTTGATTTTAATGTCAGTGATTTTTAAAGAAATTCCTATATCCAAATGAACTAAAGATTAGAGATGATATATAAGATGCCACAGGTTAGAACATCTCAATTATAATCCTGGTTATGTACTTTTCTTAATAACTACATTAATATTTATCCATTTGCATTATTGGTATAAGCAAAAAATAAAAAAAAAAAAAAAAGGAGGAGGAGGAGGAGGAGGAGGAGGAGGAGGAGGAGGAGGAGGAGGGAAGAAATGAAGGAAGAAAAGAACATTGCCCTGTCCAGGTAGTTCAGTTGGTTAGAGCGATGTCCCCATATGCCAAGGTTTTACAAGTTCTATCTATGGTCAGAGCACATACAAGAATCCACCAATAAATGTGTAAATAAGTAGAACAACAAATAAATGTCCCCTACCTCCCTCCCTCTCTCCTCCTTTCCCCCTCTCTAAAAATCAATAATAATAAAAAAGAACATTAAAAAATAGCAAACATTTACATCACACTCACAATGTGCCAGCCACACTCCTAAACACTTTACATGCAAGAAGTGTAACCCTCACAACTCTGTTAGTGTATGTGTGTGTCAAACTGTGGCTACCTTTGTGTATTTTACCATTGCCTATCTATAATTGTGAATTCCCCAATTATAACTTCAACCTCTCTAATACAGAATTAAGAACTCACATATGCAGTATGTTTTTCAGTGAGCATGCATGTGTAACTATGTAAGTCTATGTGAGGCTTCCTTCTCTGGGCTGCAGTGAACACATGGGGCTAAGTTGTTGCAGATGTGGCCCCTTTGCTGGCAGCGGTAGCGGCAACAGAAACGTTGAGTTTCTGGCATTTGGTGCTTGGTGATTGCAGCTGCTGTGGCGAGAGTTACTTTACCACACAGATGCTGGGATGTGGTTATATCCCTGGAAGGCTCACCTCAAGATATTTCTCCAGGCTTCACATCACTTAATTTTTTTTTCTGCTTAAATTAGCCAGAGTGATTCTGTTTGCAATCATGGCTGCTAACCTACCTTCTCCATGTATATGTGTACAAATATGGACACATAGACATTCATATACATTTATAGGTATTTATGTGTATTATACGCCTGTATATGTTAGTAAAATTAACTGCACTTCTTCAATACAGTTCAAAGGTAACATTCATTACTTACCAAAGTGATGCCAGGCACTCTGCGAGGCCCACTGAAACAGTAAGTTCTCGAAAGCATGTAGGGTAAGATAGTTGGCTGCTTTCATTCCCACTCTCTTCCTCTTAACATGATTATGGGTGACTGGATGTTATAAATCGTCATCACTCTTGAGACTCGTAAGGCAGAAATGGTGCTTCATACCCCTCAGAATGAAGAAAATAGCATTCATGATCACCCCAGATTGCAAGTGAGATAGAATTATCACTTTTATTCAAAAACAAGATTTCTTGGAAACACACCATTTGTTTTTATTTACTTTGTGATATGATCAGCAAAGTGCAGTTTGCTCATTTCACGTTTTTAAAAGTTCTTTATTGTTTAAAGTATTACATATAGTATTACATATGTCTCCTTTACCCCCATTGACCTCTCCCTGGCCACCCTCACCCCCCAGCACATGCCCTCACCCCCTAGTGTCTGTGTCCATTGGTTATGCTTATCTGCATGCATACAAGACCTTTGGTTGATCTTGTACAATGCCCGCCCCCCCAGCGCCCCCCCCCCCCACACACCCTCCCCTGCCTTCCCTCTGAAGTTTGACAGTCTGTTGCTTGATGCTTCTCTGTTTCTGGATCAATTTTTGTACATCAGTTTATGTTGTTCATTATATTCCACAAATGAGTGAGATCATGTTATTAAGTTTAGCTTTTTGAGAAAGCTTCAATAGAGGACTGAGTGCAGTTGGCTTTGCTGCTGCTCTGTGCTTGTGTGTTCGCTTTGTCCTCGTCATCTTCAACCCCTGTAGTCTCTTTAGATTCCATTCTCTATGTAAGCTCATTCATTTTCTTAGCACTTCACATTTCTTTGATTATTCCAGGAGAAAGATGTGAGCATCCAAAGGAAGAACATTTCTACCACAATGAATATTTATTTACATTGGGACACTGCCTGAATGAAGGTTTACCAAATAAACAAGTTGCAGTAGAATAGTAGACTTCACAAGCCTTGGCCCTGGAGTCAGCCTGGATGCCGAATTCAATGACACTATTCTCTAGGTCTGTGACTATGGGCGCATGGCTAAGCTTTCCAATGTCTCTTAATATCTGCCAAGTAAGATATTAAGCTCATAGCAATAAATAAATGAATATGAATGGAGTGCTTTGAGAGGCACATAGAAGTGCTCGCTAAAAATTAGCTGCTGCAAGTATTCCGATGGAACATAGGGAAGGGAGTTAAGACCTGCTCTGGGCATCTCAATTGTACTATGAAACCAATTTTTTCTGCCATGTTTGTAATACCCCTCTGCCTAGTTACTCAACCAGAGATCTGAGTGTCATCCTGGACTTCTCCTTTCTCTTCACCCACCATATCTAATTAGCAGAAGTCCTACTAATTCTGTCTTGTAAATACCTCTTGAATGTATCAAAGTCTCCTCATTTACATTGCCCATTTCTTCATAAGATTCAGGTCCCTTCACCCTTGGATCAGTCTGTTTGCCACAGAGCAGCCATAATGGTATATTACTCATGTCTGGTAAAGAGGCAAATAGGATATACTAGTAAAACCCTTTATTCATTTTTACACTGCCTTTGAAACACAATTCCCTTTCTATGATATAGAAATATGAAGCCTAGTATGATTCACATTTATCTACCACTCTAGCTACATATCTTTACCCTCCTTTAAAAAAAAATAATTCTAACATACTAATCTTATTTTCCCCCTTATAAGGAGAAAATGAACTTGGTTATATAGATCCTGTGGATAACTTTTTCCTCCCCTCTCCTCTATCTTTCTGCCAAACTCATTGGTCACATATTTACTAAATTTAGAAAGTATTGGCCTAAATTCCCAGACCATGTAAAGTCTCATAGAATTTTTTCCTTTTATATCCTACATCAAACTTTTATTGCCTTTGTCAAAACTTGCTTTTCTATGCTCTGACCTCTGTGTGGGCCAAGATATGTCTACCTTGGTAACTGCTGTGTCGTTAGCACTTTACATAATACATTGCTCAGAAAATAATTTTGGTTGAATTACAGATTGAAGCCAGACTAGGGAATAGACTGATCTCCAACTGAATCCCCTGAGTGTTGATTGCTGTACATTCTCCTGCTGGAGGCCAAACCTATCCTATAATTCTTGATTATCTTAAGACTTGTATATATCAACTGACCAAATGGAAAGTTGTAGGGCCAGAGATCTACTCTGGTGTTTCACAAAATTTTAGAGCAATATAAAATGGAGTGTGGTCTGTTGGATTGGTGTTGAGAGTTGAACGTAATAAGTTGGCCTCAGTTACGGGAAAGACTTGCACATTGAGGAAATTTAGTGTGCTACCAAGAAAAGTGGAGGCCATTATTGTACAACAAGGATCCCAGAATTGAAATAAACAATGTTCATCTTTGTGGTGCAAGACAAATGTGGTAAATTCATGGGATGGACATTCAAAAACTTATTTGCAAGAAGGTTTGAGGCCACTGCTAGGAAAATTCTGAAATATAGTTCCCATGTACTCAGAGTTTCCAATGTTACAGTCTGAGCCTTTTCTTCTTGTTTTCCCTATTCCTCTTTTGTTTTTGCACCATTTCTGTATAGCTTCCTTGCCACTTCCTTTTTTAATCATTGCTCATCTTCCATTTCCTCCCAGGCCTGTTGTGTGTAAGAAGGTCTTTGTGTGTGGGTGTGTATGGGGCAGGGGCTATCAATGGGCAGGGAAAAACCAAAACTCTGCCACCAGCTTGCAGGAATTATTCCTATGGCACAGGGTTGGATGTGAAAATATATTATTTGAGCATTTTCCTACTCCCAGCCTGCTGAGTTCAGTATTGCACAGCTGCTGATAATGCAGTCTCTCTCAATCCTGCCTCCTGAATCAACAGACTGCTTTCTGTAAATATAGCTTGTTTGTGGCGTTCCTCACTTCTTCATACAATCTGGTTTCAGGGGAAATTCTCGCCTTCAGTCCATAGATATAGTCCCTGTTGTTTTAAAGAAGGAATTGCCCAGTTTTATTCCTCAGAGGTTTTGATTCCTACCGAGAATTGAAAGCTTTCTCTAGATCTGCAGCCTTATCTTTTATTTCTGCCCTGTGAGTATTCAGTCATTCATATAGCAAATATTTCTGAATGCAATATGCGGAGTACGTTGTTAGTTTCTGGGCAACATTTGACAGCATGAAAATTTATGAAACGAGCCCTCAAAGCACTTTGATTTTTTGTGAAGAGAGGGTTAGGCACACAAACAATGACAATACAATATTAATTGCAATGATGGAATAATGCACAAAATGCTTCAAGACAAGAAGAGTGCCTGAATCTGCTTAACTTGAAGAAAGGCTTTAGTTGACATAAAACAGGAGACAGACAGGCTGCACGTAAGGTTCTGTGGAGAAGCAGTGATGACTAAGGTAAACTTAAACTTGTCCTGATGAAGTCTATATCCTACTTGGCTAAAAACTGTGACTTTTAAGCTGATAGATTAAGGATGAGTAGGGTTTTCCACAAGAATGAAAGAGAATGTTAGCCGAAACCGGTTTGGCTCAGTGGATAGAGCGTCGGTCTGCGGACTGAAAGGTCCCAGGTTCGATTCCAGTCAAGGGCATGTACATTGGTTGCAGGCACATCCCAAGTAAGGGGGTGTGCAGGAGGCAGCTGGTCGATGTTTCTCACTCATTGATGTTTCTAGCTCTGTATCCCTCTCCCTTCCTCTCTGTAAAAAATCAATAAAATATATTTAAAAAAAAAAACAAAAGAAAGAGAATGTTCTAAGCAGTGACAAGAATCTGCAAAAGAAGAGAAACAAGAAAGTATGGCAAGTTTATGAAACTGTGGGAAGGGCAATAGTGAATCATAAAAACCAAGCAGTGCTTGAGACAGAAGATGTAGCTATGCAGGTGGGGTAGGGGTAGGACAATAGAAGAAAGTACACTGTGTGTTATCACAGCAGTTTATGTTTTATCAACCTTTATGGAGGTGGGGACATTGAAGAATTTGTAACAAGGAATGAGACAATCACATTAGTATGTTAGTGACAACACTCATAAATAAATATGAAGGAGTGATTAGAGGTCAAGACTAGAGTCTGGACCATGGACAATGTATCTATATTGACAGGTGAGGAATAGGGAAGTTCTGTTGTATTGAGATATAACACTATATAAGTTTAAAGTTCACACACAATGATTCAAATTTACATATATTGTGAAGTGATTACCATAGTAAGTTTAGTTAATATTCATCATGGAAAGAAACATTATCCAAGTCCACATTCCTTATAAAATGTATGAAAGAGTTGAGACATTCTGATATGTAAAATTACTTTGGTGTATTTTAAAATGGTAATCCTAGGTTCGATTTCAATCTAGGAAGAATATTAGCAAAATTTGGAGTCGGAGAATATATATTAAAGTGAATCTATTTCATGATTCTAAGGAAACAGTGGGGGCCTTTAAAGAAACTTGTTAAAGGGTAATGATAGAGTTAAGCATTCAATCATTCATTCAATATTCATATCATACTTTTAAACACTTCTTTTTGAAAACATTTGTGGATGCTAAAAGAGGAATAAGGTATTGTTATTCCAGTCTGAAAGTAGGTTTTTCCCCACCTACTAGGTACTTAATATGTAATAGTTACCATGTGAATGAAAGAAAACAGTAGAGAGGGACCTAGCCTTGCAGGGGGTGGAATGTGGGGGACCAACAAAGGCTGGTGGTGCCACCTAAACTGTCTTGCTGGCTTCTGTAATGAGGACACTTTTGCTAGCTGTTGATTTTGTATGAACAAAATATAAGCAAACAAAGCTAGTAAACTCAGCCATCATTAATTGGTTTATGAGTTTCCAATCTTAAATAATTTTGTTTTCATTGAATTGATTGGTTGCATTTAAATGGGTTAAATGGCTTGCTTGTTCTGGCATTAGTCGATATAACTCCCCTATTTTGAGATGAAATTCCTGAAGTTACTTAATCACAAATTTTATTAAATAGTTTGTAAGTCTCTGTAGACATAATGGGAATTTAATTTAATTATGCTAACATTTATTTACTAAATAGTTAAATTGTAAATTCATTTAAATATGTTCTTTTGTACTATGAGATATATATATGTGAGATTTACTATATATATATATATATTTGGGATTACTATATATGGGATTTGAAATGCTATTACTATATATGGGATTTGAAATGCTATTCTAAACTAGAAGATATTTTTAAAGCACCAGAAGAAAACAGGCACAAAAATGTCATGGGAGATATGATTTAATATTTTTTCTTTAGTTTAACAACTTGCAAACACATTATTCGATTCTGGCTTTGGTTTTAGTCAAGCTCTTAGCTATTTAGGATGTTTTATTCCTAATTTAAATGGCAAGAAAACCTTTGTTGGTCTCTAATGGTTTTTCTAGGTCAGCAACTTTATCAATAATATTTTCAACACAATTGAACAATAAAAATAGATACTCCTGAAGCAAAACCATTTTTTAGAAAGATATTCTATCCTGAAATATTTTGCATTTCTTATTTCACCCATGCCAACACAAGAAAAATAGTCACAATTTTAAAATTTATTTTCAAATATGGTCTTATCTTAGTTTGGTATGGTAGAAAGAACACTTGAATTCTAGTTCTGTCTTGTACTCAGTCATTTACTGAGTCAGATCATCAAAAATTAATTGTCCTGAGTCTTCCTGCTTAAATGACGAGAGTAATAATTAGATCTAAAACATTGCTGTGATAGTTTAATAACATGTAAAAATACATGTAAATGATAATGTACTGGATGCTTTAAGTATTAGTAAATTAAAACATACTTACTACTTAACATTTGTAAAAGAAGAAAAAAAGAAATAAGGAAATTGTAATGTGATGTAAGTTAAGAAGTTCTCCTGACTATTTCTCTAGAAATTAAATTAAGAAGAATTTTCTTAATGTTGAGCCTAAATTGTTACATAAAATCAAATTAAGATAAAACTATGAGACAATGTTGCCTAAGAAAAATTATGAAAGGAGATTAAAATGTCAAAGTAAGTATTTTTGCTTGGAGGTCATTTATGAGAAACTGTGATAGATATAAAAGACTAATCTAACAAAGGGAAACGAAATTACATGGGAAAGAAATGATAGGGCTCAGGTCAGGCCAGCATTTTTAAATGGTCAAGAATAACTTGAAACCAAATAAAAATGCAGCTTTCTTAGATATTCAGATTCAGATTTGAGAACAAAGAATCTGTATTTTAAACAAATATTTAAAAAATTACCTCAGATAATTTTCCAGAGATATTTCAATATACATTACTTGAGACCTTTAAGTTTAAAGACTTTTTCAATTCATAGGTATTGAATTCTACTTGCCATTTTTTATTTGCAGAAAGTATTGAAAAAGAAAAGTGATTAACTTATAATTATGAATTAAGGTTAATGACTTCTCTGGGTAAAAGCACTGAGATAATTTAATTTGAGGTAACTAAAAGAGAAATATTTATTTTTTCTGATTTGAGAGTATTTTGTCTTTTGTTTTTGTTTTGTTTACAAAGAATAGAGAACAGAGTTTAGTTTGGACTTATATAATAATAAAATAAAATGTAAAATTGGAAGCTATTATGGGACTTAAACAAATAATGGAAAACAGTATATATATATTCTACATGATGACATGTCTCTCAGTTCTGAATAGCTAAATGTCTCCGTGACTTTTCCAATGTTTATATGAATCACTAGAGGGCAACATACACTATTTCTTTAAGATCAAATATACCAGTCCGAATTGCTTATAAGTTACAGGGAGTGAAAGCAGAGCCCAAACTGGTAGAAGTCAGAAAGATAAAAGGTGATACTTTACTGCTAAAAAACCATTAGTTATTTTAGCTAACTGCACGAAACCATCAGTAACCAGGTATTTAGTAGAAAAAACTACTGAATGAATTAAGGTTTTCTCTTAATTTTTTTTTTTTTAAAATCAAGTACACATAATCATTGTTCTCTAAAGGTATGCACACAATCATGAGAATATAAAACAAAGACATGAAAAATGGAGCCCTTTTCTATATGTCAAACATGAATCAGTTACAGAACAGCAGAATCTCTTTTCTTTGTGTGGAGTTTGGCCTGGGTTTGTTCTTTATATTGTATTAATATGGGCTCATCTCATCATTGCTTAGGTTTAAAAAAAAAAAAAAAGAGTGAATCTTTCAATGGCGACAGAGCCAGACTGTCTTTTCAATCAAGGGGTAAAAAATACACCTTAAGAATAAGCCAGTCAGAGAAAGAAAAATATCACATGATCTCACTCATTTATGGAATATAATGAACAACATAAACTGATGAACAAAAACAGATCCAGAGACAGAGAAGCATCGATCAGACTGTCAAATCACAGAGGGAAGGTAGGGGAGGGTGGGGGTAAGGGGGAGAGATCAACCAAAGGATTTGTATACATGCATATAAGCCTAACCAATGGACACAGACAACAGGGGGATGAGGGCATGAGTGGGGGGATTTGGGGGGTTAATGGGGGGATGAGGACACATATGTAACACCTTAATCAATAAAGAAATTTTTAAAAAGAATTATAGTTCAGATTTTCACACTTAATAACTTTTTTTCACATTCTTATATCTAGACACTGATGTTTTTGTTGTACTAGTATTTGGGTTTTAATGATGAAATATAAATCCACTTTGGAGAAAAGTTCATCACAATTATGAATGAGTAAAAAAACAACAACAACAAAAAAACTTGAACGGATTCTCTGTCTCCAAAATATTTTTAAAAACAGGAAGAACTAAGGTGAGAAAAAATACAAATATGGAGGTAGGGAAACTGGACAGAGTGAAAACAGAACTGCATGCTTTAAATGGAAACATATTCTAAAAAAGAACATTTTATATTTTAATGATTATAATCTAATTCTGTTGTTTCAATATAGCAAATGGTAGTTTCCAGTTAATTTTTAAAGCACTGTATATGTGCTAGGCAAAGTGCTTTATCCTTATTATCTCATTTAGTCCTCTGGAATAATTGATGGAATTAGAACAATACCATCTGAACTACACACGTGTAAAGTGATATTTTAGAGGTTAATTTAGTGGTGGAGCTGAGACACAAATCCAAGCGATGAGCCAGACCCTGCGGTCTTCACTACTGTGCTTCTCTGCCTTCCATGGGTAGGTGTAATCTCAGGAGAAGGTCGTGGCCGTCTCTGCCAGAATGTGGGCATATAAGTTTCACATTCATTTAAAGCTGCTAAATCCCCTCTTATTTTACTGGTCCAACAACCTATATTGCTTGTAAAATGTATGAAAGAGTTTAGACATTCTGATTTGTAAAATTAATTTGGCTTACTAAAAAACAGTAATCCTGGGTTCAATTTCAATCTAGGAAGCATATTAGCCCAATTTAGAGTTGGAGAATATATGTTAAAGTGAATCTATTTCAGGATTCTAAGGATAGTGGGGGCCTATAAGGAAACTTGTTAAAGGGTAATGATAGAGTTATGCATCCACTCATTCATGCCATACTTTGTAAACACCTCCTTTTTAGCCTTTGCGGGTGCTAAAAGAGGAATAAGGTATTATTATTCCAGACTGAAAGAAACTGAATAGTCTCTTCTTTATCTCTGTCTTGATATCCTACTTTTTCCCACTGAGAGTTAAAATACTGAGCAATGAAATCATATGGGGGTAAGGAGGGATCAGAAACAAGCAGGCACCACAGAGCTCTCAGTGCTAGTGGACCTTCTGAGGTCTAACTTTAATGATTCATTCTTTAATTTTGATTTTCTCAAAATTCAGTATCCTATATAATAAAAGGCTAATACAAAAATCGAAGGGCAGAACGACCAATCGCTATGATGTGCACTGACCACCAGGGAGCAGACACTCAACAAGGGAGCTGTCCCCTGATGGTCAGTGCACTCCCACAGGGCCACTCAGCCAGGAGCCCTGAGCTGGGCTCACGGCTGGCAAGCACTGTGGCAGTGTCAGGAGCCTCTCCTGCCTCTGTGGCAGTCTGACATCCCCCAAGGGCTCCCCGACTGTGAGAGGGTCAGGCTGGGCTGAGGGACCCTCCCTGAGTGCATGAATTTTGTGGACTGGGCCTCTAGTTTATTATATTTGTCTTCTACCTACCATGCAAAATATAAAAGTCAAAACCTCTACATAATTTAGTTTTAAAAAGGTGACCTTAAAAAGAAAATCACCTACAGATTTAAGAGTTATGGAGTTACCAGGTGTACTGGTTAATAATGCGGATTTTTTTCAATAGATGGAGTCACACATATGTTGATATATATGCGATTTGAAATGTATGCTATTTTGTTGTATTGACAGCAAGTTTCAAAACTTCATATGTCAAATTTTGTGAAGGTGTTAACATCATAGATATTTTTATACTTAAAAATGTCGAATTTTGTGTCAAAAAAAGAGCATTTGCGGGAAGTTTTAATTCATTACTTTATTTTGAAGAAAAAGTTATCGTATACTTCGGGAAGCATATGGTATAAATGCTCCATCTCAAGATACTTGTGAACACTGGTTTAAATGCTTTAAAGTGATGATTTCAATGTGAAAGACAAAGAACATCCAGGTCAACCAAAAAAGTTTGAAGACCAACAATTACAAGCATTATCGGATAAGGATGTGTGTCAAACTCAAAAAAAAATTGCAGAAAGATTAAACATTGCTCAGCAAAAAATTTCCGATTGTTTACAAGCAATGGGAAAGATTTTAAAGGAAGGAAAATGGGTGCCACATCAACTGAACCAAAGACAAATGGAAAACCGAAAAGTCATCAGTAAAATGTTGCTTCAATGGCATGAAAGAAAGAAAGTCTTTTTTGCATCAAATTGAGACTGGCGATGAAAAGTGGATTTATTTTGAGAATCCCAAATGCACAAAATCATGGGTTGATCCAGGTCAACCATCAACATTGACTGCAAGGCCAAATCACTTTGGAAAGAAGAGAATGCTTTGCGTTTGGTGGGATCAGGAAGGTGTGGTGTATTATGAGCTTCTAAAACCAGATGAAACCATTAATACTGATTGCTACTGACAACAAATAATTAATCTGAACCACGCTTTGATCATAAAACCACCAGAATGGGCCAGAAGACATGGCAAAGTAATTTTGCCTCATGATAACGCACCATCACACACTTCAAAACCAGTTCAAGACACGTTACAAGATCTTGCCTGGAAAGTATTAACCCACCCGCCATATTCACCAGACCTTGTTCCTTTATATTACCACTTGTTCTGCTTGATGGCACATGCACTTTCTGAGCAGCACTTCAAAAGGTACGAAGAAGTGGAAAATTGGATCTCTGAATGGTTTGCCTCAAAACAAAAAAAGTTCTATTGGGATGGTATCCACAAATTACCTGAAAGATGGGCTAGCGATGGACATTATTTCGAATAAAGCACTTTTGATGTTTCTCTTGAAATTATCATGTTTTCTTGATTACAAAATCAGCATTATTACCCGGTACACCTGGTATAAGGAGTTAGTTATACTTTTCAAAGTGATTTGTATAAAAATAGTTTCCTGTATCACTCCAGTTAGCCTACGTAGTCATCCAGGTCTAGGTTATGTTGCAGTAACAAATAATCCCAAAATTTTTGTAGCTTATAACCCAAAGTTTTATTTCTTGCTCATACTACTTTTCCATTGTAAGTCAGCTGAAAATGCAGCTCCACACAACACATTCTCTTCACTCTTGAATCAGCCTGCCTAAATGCCCACTACCTTGAATATTGCCTCTGAACATGGCAAAGGGAAAAGAGAGCTCTGAAGGGTTTCACATCAGCATTATACATTTTGAGCTGGCTTATAACTATGGCCCAGAATTACTCCCATAGCCCTGCTCTACCACATGAGAGCTTGCTTGAAAAATCAACCCGCTATAGTTCTAGAATGGAGAAAAACCAGAAGTTGATTTTTACCTTTGCTTTTGACCCAAGTAATAAGCCTAAATTTTACACATGATTTCCAAAAATCAAATAAAAACACAACTTTTGACAATATAAAAATATATTTTAAGGGTAAAATTTAAGCCATTGATATCGTAGAGTCTTCCTATTTAATTAAACTTCCTATAAGTTTAATTAGGCTCAGAAGGAAAGGGATAACAAAAAATATGCTTTTTCTCTCTCTAAGTTGACTTATACATATAGATTCTTACCCCAGTTTCACAGATCAAGATGGCTATGTTTAATTAGTAGTAGTAGTAGTACAGATGAAGTTTGCAGACTCAAAAACTTAACCAGCTTCATAATGCTCATCTATAATGCTTTTGTGTGATGGTTCAAGATATGTTGGTGGGCTCTCAACTGCTCTATATAAATAGTTTCAAATTATGAACATATGCCTGTTTTAAGAAAATATTTTACTATATTAATAAAATAGTCTGGCATTGTTAATTTTTCTTACTTAGATATACTATATACATTCCATTATTCATTTGTTGGTTTTCAAATAACTTATTCTCTTTTTTTGCTCCCAAATTTCATGTTATAGCCAATTAGCATGTCTTCTTTTGGTGCCTTTTAGTTATTAAAATGATTTCTGAATTTTATAAACTATAGAAACTCTACCTCAAATGATACATATATTCCCTTTCCACCATGCAGTCAGACTCCTCCAGTTCTTTTATTATAATCAATTTATAAAAATGTCTGGATTTTTTTCTTTGCTAGTGTTTGCTCTTTAAAATCAAGTTTGAAAATAAATTAGGTCTATACACAAATTATCTTAAACAAAAACTAATTTTAAGGAGATTGGCTATAAATAATACACTCACAATATAAGGACACTTAGGGCTGTCTGTAGCAGAGGAACATAAGAAATATCAGCCTGCTCACTCTGAGAAAATGCATTGTTTCTGGTTCTCAAACATCATCATGTAAAATGTCAGTTTGAGTAAAGTTCCTTCCTTTAAAATCTTTACTTCTCACCATCATTGATTTAAAAAATAACTAAACATATGCCCAAACTTTATTGTAATTGTGGATATGTGAGAGAAATGGTAAATGGATGAGATGAAGCAATAAGACATTAAAACACTAAGAAGGGTTAATTATAAAACTTAAAAAGTGACATTTTCCACAAAATAATGTTAATAGAAGTACATAGATGGAAAGGTAAAGGGTACAAAGAGAAATTATGAATTAAATATAAGAAACTATTTGTTGGCCCTAACCAGTTTGGCTCAGTGGATAGAGCGTCGGCCTGCGGATTAAAGGGTCCCAGGTTCGATTCCGGTCAGGGGCATGTACCTTGGTTACGGGCACATCCCCAGTAGGGAGTGTGCTGGAGGCAGCTGATTGATGTTTCTCTTTCATCGATGTTTCTAACTCTCTATCCCTCTCCCTTCCTCTCTGTAAAAAATCAATAAAATATATTAAAAAATATATATTTGTTTTGAGAAGAGAAAATAAAAACTAGGAAAGTGTAAATTTGAGAAATGTATTCCAAATAAGATATACCAATTAGTTTTTCTTTTTTAAATCACTTAAAACTTTTTAACTATAAGTGTTGTCAAATTCTGTTATGCAGAATCCACTACTTTTTTACTTTCTCAAAATGAAATAGTTCTTGAACTATTTCTTATGCCACTAGGGTGCCATTCAGTAAATTGCTTCTTCATAAGCACTAAATTGCACACTAATGTCTTGAGCAAGAAAGCTATCTACTTCCTAGGATTATAAATATTATCTCATTAGTGCTAAAAACACACCTATGAGGATGGAAAATATTTCTTTCATTTTAGAAGTTGAACAATTGAGACAGTAAACATAGAACTTTAGAAATGTCAATGTTCCAAATTCCAGAACTCCCAATTTAAAATGAAATGTTCAAACTATTAAAGAATTTATAACTTAGTAGATATCTGCATGTCCATGTTTGCAAAGCATGTGCTAGGAGCTGTGAAAAATCTGACTTCACAAACCTTTGTTCAGTTTGTTATAGCAAAGAGTCCTTGACATAGCAGTAATGGTGGACAAATGAGAGAAATGGTAAATGAATGAAATTTAAAAAGTGAATGAATGGATGAAACTTAAATGTTCCCATTTGTCATCAAGATGATATTAATCCTAAAATAATTCATATGTGACAGAGAAAAAGGACAAAAAGAAATTATGACTTTGGACAAAGTGTTTCATAGAAATGTCTTCCACTTGGTAGGACTTTAACATTTCTTTTACAATTTACCACTTGCTGGCTGTCTTTATTTCCTGCAGTTTTAGTTGTGAGTTATTTCAGCAGATTTACACATTTTCATGACTCAGTTGTTTTTATTGCTCATTTGCTGCTCTCTGCCAGGCAAGATGGAGCAGAGGCGGGCTAAGCCCTTGAGGGCATGAGTCTCTAGACTGTCCCCACGTTCCAGCATCTGCAGTACAGCTCCCTCTTGCCTCTATGGAAGCTGTGATGACACTGAGAGCCATGCTGAAGCTGGGGGGCCTCTTGGGTCCTCACTAGGCCGCCTTGTCCTGTTGGACCCAGTGCCCTGGCTCTTGCTGGTACCACTTCACTCCACGTCAAGATCAGTATTTAAAGCAAAATTGTCTGACACCATTAGTATTCCTGCTCCTTGCAGTCACACATATATTCAGTAATCCCAGACCTCTATCTTCTTTCTCAGAGTCTGATTCTTCTTCCCATTTGGCATTTCTGGAATTTCAAAGACCACGATTCTAGTTCCAATCTCCTTTCAACCAGGGATTACTAAGCACCTGCATAAACATTTGAATGCAATGAGATGTGTGCAGGGAGGTAAAGCTTATCTCCACTCCCTAACCACATCTAAGCCTAAAACACTCATTAAGTCCAAACTACTATTTTGTGTTTCCCCAGAACTACATGTGGGTGCTTGGCAGATAACTAAAGAGGGCACGTGGGACTGCCAGCTTAAAAGTAAATTTCAGTCCTCCTCTGGCTTTAGTTCCTTTTCAAACATGTCACAGTTCAGTCTCCACAGGGCTCCTCACTACAATTATATCAGTGTTCTCGAAGTCGAGATAGATCTTCCCTGTTCCCAGTGTATTTACTTCACTCACCCTCTAAAATATATATATTTTACTCTAGGGGGAAAACCCTATTTGGAGAAATGTCTGTGTTCCGTATTTTTGATGGAATGTAGATTTCCCATTTAAATTCCTCACCTTAAAAAATTTGTACTAATAAAGTATTTCAACGAGGAATTTCAGCTTTTAAACGAGGAGACATGTTCAGGGAAAAAAAACCCACAATTTTATTATGAAACACATTTGAACTCTGGCTTCCTAGTACTCTTCCCCTTGAAACCTGAAAATGAGTGGTGAGGGTCATATTTGCCGCAACACTGCTCCCCTTACCTCAGTGATCTATTTCAGTTATATCACTGCCAGTTAAAGATGACCTTGTGCTACCAACATATTTTCAGTGATTGATGGTGCCAGAGATGTTGACATTTTCTGCACTTTTTATTCTTCTCTGTGACTTGGCTTGGTCTCTACCGTTTTTTTGTTTTGTTTGTTTTGTTTTGTGTGTTTTTTTTTTTTTTGCCAATCCTGGTCCTTTCTCTATTCAATAAACAATTGAAACAAGGTGTTAATTCCTAATTTCCTTTTCTTTCTTTTTTTTTATATGAATCTTGATTTTTTAAAATTTAAATTCTTTATTGTTTAAAGTATTACATAAGTCCCCTTCCCGCCCCCATTCATTCTACTTTGCTCAAGCCACTGAATAGCTCTTGAAGTTGGAATATGTGAAAGCGGGTAAGAATATGGCTTAGTATTCAGAACCCTAAATAAATACATCAGTTTTGTGGGTAAATAACAGCATCAAGTCCTCAGCAGCTCACATCAGGAAAGGGGCTCTGAGGTGACCTTTACCCAATGAGCATAACAAATGTCTGGCTTAGAAACTGTCCCTGAAATCACAAATTTATTGACCAGATTAAGATAATGTGAAGTTTTTCCTCTCTTTTTTAGCTGCTGCTTTACTTCAGAAATAATTAATGGAATCTAATCATTTGTTTAATTGGTGGGAAAAAGAAATAATTAATGGGACTCATCATACCACTACCTCCCTTTGAAGAAGGCATGATTGCATCATGGTGTGTGATCATTAATTTTTATGTGCCAATTTGACAATGGGCCATGGGATGCCCAGAATGCTGGTTAAACATTATTTCTGGGTATGTCTACTAGGATGCAGCTGGAAGATATTAGCATTTGAATTGGTAGACTGAATAAATCAGTTGGCCCCTCCCCAGTGTGGGTGGGCATCATCCAACCCCTTGAGAGCCTGGTTAAAACCAAAAGGCAGAGGAAGGCTAGTTTAACTGCCTGTGTATCTGAGCTGGGCACTCATCTTCCCCTGCCCTCCAGACTTCTGTTTCTCAGGCTTTCAGACCCACCTTGGAATCTGCCATCAGATCTTCAGCTCTTAGGCCTTGGAACTACACCACCAACTGTCTCCAGCTTGCAGACGGCAGATCATGGGACTTCTCAGCCTTCATAGTTATATGAGCCACTGTCTTATAATAAAACAACCTCAGCGTTTACCCCCTTTTCCCTCCTGTCCTCTCTCCCTTACACATACTCTCTCTTTCTCTCTTTAGTTTTTTTCTCTGTTCTCTGAGAATCCTGAATAATACATGGTAGGAATGAGCCTATAGATTTTGACATATTTTAACTCAGTTTCTGGTACTGACTATTATGAGAAATATTGTAATGTGATTAAATGCTTGCCTTCCTATTTTAATGTATTTTGTTTACCCCCATTCAGATGTGTTTTCTACCGTTATTCACCGGCTCTGTGTTTCCGGAGGCTGACTTGTATGGACTGAATGAAATGGGCTCTCTAGCCTTCTAGCTTCTGGTTGGGTTTGGCTAATAGAGGAACTGGTAGGAGACTGGAGGACAGAGAGAGAGAGTTCTGTTTAGTGGTTCCCCAGTCTCTCCCTGCTGACTCTTTCATCTCCTACCTAAGAACAAAGTTCCCATCCATGGTGGCCTTTTCCTTCATTCACTCTGTTACAGCTCTCAAGGTATTTAGGTGTCTCCTCCTCCCTTCAACGTTGCCTGGAGCTGGGGGTGGTGAGATTTCTGTAGTCATTAGCTCTAGGGTATATCTACATCTTATTTTTGGTTTGTCTTTAACCGGCCAACACATTTGTAAATTGTCCCTTTATTAAACTCTCTTCAATTGCCCTTTTTCAGCATGTTATCTGTTTTCTAGCAGAAGGTAAACCTCTCCTTCAATTGTTTTCACATCTTAGAATTATTATGAGAATAGAATAAGATAATACATGTAATATGCTTAACATCGTACCTGCCTCATAGTAACTGTGAAATAAATGCTAACCATATTATTAATATAATCATTCTTTTGTAATAGGGGAGGTAAAACTTTTATTGTTCCTGATGACAGTCTAAAACAATTTAACATTTAAGAATGGTTTTAATCTGTGCCACTCTGGGTACTCCAAGGAGCAGAGCCAAGACAAGATTAGACATGCAAAAGATTTGTGGAAGGAAATTCCTGTAAAAGATAAATGTGCAAGGAGAGCCTTCAGACCACATTTCAGTCCTGATAGAAGTGAGGGGATGGTGGGCAGGGAGAAGAAATGAATGCAAAGTCAGACTGTTCCAAAGACAGGGTTGGTAAGGCCACTGGTAAGTCCTTGAACCAAGGCTACCCCCTAGAAAGAGGATCCCCTAATACTGCAGGAATAAGCCAACACTGATGCTCTCAGCCACGTTCAATTGTTGACTAGGAAGAACCTAGAGGAAGTGAGGTAGCAGGCCCATGGTGAATGCAGTGGATAGTCAGTCAATACTTCTTACTGCCACAGGAGAGTTCAGTGGTGGCTCCAGATTGAACCATGTATATGGTGAGATAAGGGTCTAATTTCATTCTTATGTAATGGGGATACTTCCCCAAACCACTTATTGAAGAGTCTGTCTTTTCCCCTTAGTGTGTTCTTGGCACCCTTGTCAAAGATCAGTGGACCATAAATGTGCAAGTTTATTTTTGGACCCTGTATTTTTTTCTATTGGCCTATATGTTCTTCTTCTTCTTTTTTTAATGCCAGTACTACATTGTTTTAATCACCATAGCTTTATAATAGCATTTGAAATCAAGAAGTGTGATTATCTCCAAGGAGAATGAGAGCCGGACTTTTTTGCCTGTTTGCACTAAGCCAGGAGGAAGAGCCTAGGAAGTGTACATGTGCCCATTTAAGCAAATCTGCCTCTTATTCTCTGAGGTCCAAAGCACTAACAAGTGCAGGGCCCCATCAGTTCCTAGGGGTGAATGTGTTAGGAGCCAGTCTCTCAGTGACAGCCATAAAAGCTGGGGTGCTAGATATTTGGTCAAAACCCTTTGCTCTTTAATAAAAGGGAGAAGCTGAAAGTTGAGGATTCCTTCCTGATTATATGGAGCTGTGCTGAGGATAAAGTTTATGACATAACTGAGTCTCAGCTTTTTACTTGTTTCAGTGTGGGTATTTCCTCATTTGCTTGGTGTGCAGGAGTCTCCTGACTGGTTTCTGGTTTTCTCCCAGAGGGAATTGACCCATGTGCAGCTGCTTATTTGTTGTGTGTATGGGAGAGAGCCTCCTCTGCCTGCCATCTTACTGATTCCACTCACAGAATGTCATTTCTATTCGGGACATTTCTATGATAGACTCAGCTGTTTGGAACAGCCCTGCAACTGACCTAGTTCTAAACACTACTCAAAAATGGAACTGTCCTAAAAATTAATTATATTTTGTAGAATTATATGGATTGAAAATTATCTCTTTGACATAAGGGCTGACGGCACCTATTGCCTCAATTTTAATGAAGAGTATATATCTAAGGGAAACCCTAGGCATGACTTAATATGTCCATTTTTTTCTTTAATAGCAACTTCAAGTTCTTTTTCATGTAATTATTAGAACAAGTACTATTTATTGGTTAGTTCAGCATTTTTCAAACTACGCTTCAAAGGCCTGCCTCTGTGGGCTGATAACAGAGTTATATAGCATACTGTTTATTGTAAAATAATTTTGGAAAACACTGGATTAAATAGGTTTCTTTACTATAGGACTTCAGTTGGACTTTTTGTTGTTGTTTTTTAATCAAGATTTTAGAGATAACTGTTAGGTTCCTCTGAATTTTCATCTTTAGGTTTTTACTTTGATCAAACACACATACACACACACACACACACATACACATTTCTTTACCAAACCACTTGCCTATACACTGAGTGGCCAGATTATTATGATCTCTGGATGCATAATAATCTGGCCATTCAGTGTGTGTATGTATATGTATATATGTGTGTGTGTGTGTGCATGAATTGGAGGCCCGGTGCATGAATTCGTGCATGGGTGGGGTCCGGCCAGCCTGGTCAGGGGGAGGGGACATGGGCGGTTTGCCGGCCTGCCTGCTGGTCGAACTGCTGGTCAAGGGGACAATTTGCATATTAGCCTTTTATATATAGGATATACACTGAGTGGCCAGATTATTATGTGTTCAGAGATCATAATAATCTGGCCACTCACTGTATAAGCCCTGGGAAAGGGGGAGATGTGCAAGCATAGGAATTGGAATGATTTGTTAATTATATTCACAATATTCTCATTCCAAGCTACATTAGTGCCTTATAGAAATTCTGCTTGCTTATGTCACAGACCCAAGGGATACATTTGCATGTATTTTTATTTCAGAGCAGTGCATTTATCTCTAATTACCCTACTTTGTTTTACAATTCTATTCTGTGGCCTGTGGATTCATGATTCGGGACTGTGTTCTGGTATTAAGACTCTTCCATGGACTTTGTATGAGCTCCATAATTTATTCCTCAAATGCAATCTGTGAAAAATACGATAAAGTGTCTGGGAGGGGTGTGAGGAAGAAAGGCAGATGGCATGAATGATGTCTCATTTTTCTGACAAAGAATATAACAAGGATGGAAAATGATATACTGTGAATCCATTGCAGTGACAAAGATTGTAATGAGAATTGGTAGGAACATAACTGGCTGCATTCTCATTACACTCGGCGGATGGATTGTAATCTTCTCATTCTCCTCAGAGGCAGCACCCATCCTCCGCCGAAGGATGAGCCTTCCAAATAGCTCTGCTTCACTTTTATATCGATATTTTTTATATAAATGGACCATTAGGAAAAACAAGTGATACAAATTTCAAAATCGGTGCTGGAGCTCTAATTCTAGTGTCCGATTTAGTGACTAGCAAGATTTTATTTGCTAATGTGAAAGGATATTAGTTGGCCCCTTAATAAATAGCAGTGTTTCAATCAGAAACTGTCTCTTTACTCTAAGTAAATGAAGGTTGATGGCTGTAGTGTTTGCAGCACAAGATGTACATAAATGCTTGGATAACACAATAAAGGAAAAATTTTATAAAGAGTCTCAGGAGTTTTAGGTTTTTTAAAAACTACACTATGATACTTATTTTTATCATAACAATATGTAAATTATGTAACAATATGTAAAAACATATAAATGAATCTAGTGATACTTCAAAATTGTAAATGAAGTTATAAAATGATAAGTATTGACCTCTATAGCAAGAATACCATAAACCAATTGCAGAATAAATTGAAAACATGTTAAAGTTGTTTTCTACAAAAGGACATGTGGTAAAGAGTTTTATTACCAAGTCCAAACAAAACAAATATATTCTGGAGTTTTAAATACTTGGCAATGACAACTTCCTTAACTAATAAAATGTATTAAAAATATCATCAGATATATTATAGAGTAAAATAATATATGTATTTCCAAGTAAGAAGCAAAGTTTTTACCTATTATCCAACATTGTCCTGATGGACCAATTCATGTGCTAAGTCAGGAAAAATTTAAAAAACAATATTGTAAATGGAGTCACAAAAATAACATTACATTAAGCCATAAAATAAAGTATTTATAGCTTACATAAATCATAATATATTTCAGATGTATGCTTAGTCTAAATATATGATCTAAAATTGTGAGTGAACTAGTGTAAAATATAGCAGCAGATATTTTATCATCTTGAGGTAGGGTATTTCAGCTGGAAAAACTTTTGATCAATTTGCTATCATTTTGTTATTTTAAAGTAGAAACTAATATTTTTAACCTGCATGGACCAATCTCTAAGTGGTAAGAGATTGGGATGTATCTTCATCAGGTTTCTGACCTTTCAATTAAGGATGCAAACCATACTCCTTCCTGACCTGATAGTAGAAGCGTATGGCCCTTATTTGACAAATTACATCAAATATTATTTATTTTCTTCTTCTTACATATTTTTTTTTCTGAAAATAAGACCTCATATCTACTTACACACACACTTAAGCGTAAAAGCCACTAAACAATGAGCTATAAAAGATTGCCTAGGGGTTATGCAATCAGTTCTTTAATGTTCTCCAATGTATCTATTATGGGGTTTACTCTGACCATCACATAGCTGCAGAACTGAATCATAATCTTTTGTTCTTGGAACACTTTACTCACCTCTGCCTTTCCCCCCAATACAATTGCTTTCATGAATTGAACTTTGGTGTAATGTATCAGCCTGCACTGGGGCGTGTTAAAAGCAGCAGCCCCACCTCTCTCTTTCACTCAGTCACTCTGAAGACCTTGTTTGAGGATATTTATTATACTGAGCTATATCCTATTTTCTAAGAATGCAAGGGAATAATTTCTTAGGACTTAGGGCCTGGGAATGGGGATGCTTCCCTAGAGTCGCTAGCATATTTATAATTTTATGTACAGTCTACATCAAGAATATATATTTGTTTTGTTGTTGTTGTTTAAATAAATTCAGAGTCAAACTATTCATCTTTGTGAAAGATTTTCAAACAATACATTTTGTTAGTAAACCTTACTTTATATTTTATGGATTTACTGTAATTATTATACTTCAACATATGTTCTTCATATTGGTAGCTGAATAGTTTGAGATGAGTTAAAACCTTTGGAAGTCATATTTAAAACTTAACATTTCCATGTAAGTCTACATATCAGCATTTGTTAAATTTTGGTAGGCTTCATGCCTCTTCATAGAGTAATAGATAAGGAATTTTTGTCTATACCATGCCAAAAAGCCATTTAGACAAAAAAAAAATCGGTTTTATAAGATACAATCTTTCACTTTGAATAATAGTTCTTCCATTATTTACTCCCCTTAAACAAAGAGAATTTTAAAGTCCATAGCCAATCATTTCTTAATTAAAAATGGGATACTGACAAAATCTTGTCATAAATGTATATTTAAGTTTTTTTTAATAGAGATTTATATCCATCTTGTAATTGTAAACATCTTATTGGATCGAACAAGTTTGCAAAATGGCCAAGCTAATTGGATGAGAGATGACAATTGACCAAGAAGTGTTTTTGCTTTTTGGACTTGTTTTGTTTTGACAGCCTTGAAGGATTTAAAGTTTTGACAGAGACAATCAGAATTCCTTTTCTGGAAATTTTAAAGCAGAGCATGGGTTTGATTACATATGGTAACTGAACTGTAAACATGATAAAGACTTAGGTGTTAAAAACAATATTTTGGAGAAAATTATGGGTAAATTGAAGCTGCATTTAGAAAAGAAATAAATAGAACTATAGAGAGAAAGAGAAAAACAACAACAACAACAACAAACAAAACAAAAAAACCCCCACCCTGTACCATGTGGCACACAAATGAGAATTATGGCAAAGTTGCCCAGATTTCCAACGAAGCTCCCATCCTGATTGCTATCTTGCCTGAGCTTTCCTGGGAATCCCCCTTTCTACTCATCCATTCTGATTGGATTTTTGTTTCTGTAAGGCTCATAACACATAAAGGAAGTGAAGCAATTCAGGAAATATTGGTGGGAGTTCTCTGGGCCAGGTCTCTTTTTTTTTTTATTATTGATTTTTTACAGAGAGGAAGGGAGAAGGATAGAGAGTTAGAAACATTGATGAGAGAGAAACATCGATCAGCTGCCTCCTGCACACCTCCTACTGGAGATGTGCCTGCAACCAAGGTACATGCCCTTGACTGGAATCGAACCTGGGACCTTTTAGTCCACAGGCTGATGCTCTATCCACTGAGCCAGACCAATTAGGGCAAGGGCCAGGTCTCTTTAGAACTATTTAAATTCTCACTCTATTTACAAAAGACAAAAACAATAACCTATGTGCAAAGAATTGAGTGAGAAATGGTTAATTCTGATCTTATCTTTTATTTAAAAACTAGAGGCCCAGTGCAAGAAATTCATGCACTCGGGGGTCCCTCAGCTCAGCCTGTGCCCTCTCACAGTCTGGGAGCCCTGTGGGGAGTGGGCCTAAGCCATCAGTCAGACATCCTTAGTGCTGCTGCAGAGGTGGGAGAGGATCTCACCACTGCCGCTGCGCTCGCCAGCCATGAGCCCAGCTTCTGGCTGAGCAGCGCTCCCATTGTGGGAGTGCACTGACCATCACGGGGCAGCTCCTGCATTGAGCATCTGCCCCCTGGTGTTCAGTGAGCATCATAGTGACCAGTTGTTCCACAGTTCGGTTGATTTGCATATTAGAATTTTATTATATAGGATTATGTTTATCATGAGCACTATATTTAAAATTACAGCAAAAACAGTTTTAAAAAATCAAGCAAATAAAAAGTGAGTCTGCTTGGTTCCTAGGTATCCTCCTCTGTTTGTTAGTTTACTTCCTAAAAGCTTTAAAACAATGATTCCAGTGATGAATGGTTGTGTTTTCTACAAGAAGTATTTATATTAAATATTTGTTCAAATTTGAAACAATAAATTTAACCAATATTTTCTGAACAGTTCTCAAAATCCAAATTGATGGGTTTATTAGCTCAAAATTGCAACTGGCTTAGAGTATGTGCATGATGTCCTCTCCCCACCTTTGTTCCATGGAAGAAGACCAGCTGGCTGGCAGGCACTCATCCTGTTGAAGCACTGGAGGGTGGGAGCTGTCTACTCTTCCTTCCCTACACCCAATCAGTGGACTAGCTCTTTGCCATAGGCCAGAGAATCTATGAAAAAGTGCATAACTGAGATGATAATGGCATTAGAGACTGTGGTTCTCAACCTGCATGATTTTGCTCCCCAGGGGACATTTCTGATTATCACAACCTGGGTGAAGGGAATGCTATAGGCATCTAGTGGGCAAAGACCGTGGGATGCTGATAAATACCCTACATTGCCCAGACAGCCCTACACAACAAAAATTGTTAGAAAATACATTGTGCACCTATTAATCAAAAAAGAAAGAAAGAAAGAAATAAAGAAAGAAAAAAAGAAAGAAAGAAAGAAAGAAAGAAAGAAAGAAAGAAAGAAAGAAAAGGAGCAAACAACAGTATAGTGATTACCAGGGGTGGGAAAGGTAGAAGAGGGGTTAAGGGGGATAAATGGTGATGGAAAGATACTTGACTTGGACTGGTTAACATAAAACAATATACAGATGATATAATATAGAATTGTATACCTAAAACCTATACAATTTGTATCATTTTATTAACCAATGTCACCCCAATAAAAATTTATTGAAAATTAAAAAAGAAAATAGGCTCTGTTTTTCTAGACCAGCAGTTGCCAACCTTTCGGACCTCACAGACCACCAGTGGTCCACGGACCACCGGTTGGCGACCACTGCTCTGGGTGCCGGCAGTGGGTGTGAGCGGGGCTGGTGCTGGCAGCAGGTACAAGCACCAGGTGGGACCACAGCGCACGGGAGCAAAGAATTTTCAGTAACCACCAGAGGCTCACCCCGATGACAGTGACCAGCGCCCCATCTTGATCTGGCTTCCCCGCTCACCTGTTCCACCATCCTGCCGCAGCTGACACCTGCCATATTTCACGTGTGCCCCTGGTGGTCAGCACATATCACAGCGACCGGTTGTTCAGTTGTTCCGCCGTTCGGTCTATTTGCATATTAGGGATATATATATATATATATATATATATATATATATATATATATATATTAGAGGCCTGTTGCACAATATTCATGCAAAAATAGGCCTTCCTTCCCCTGGCTTCACTCCCAGCCACCCAGGAGCCGGCTCGTCCCTGCTCCCCAGCCGCCTGGGAGCCGGCAAGTCCTTGCTTCTGACTGGAGCACGGCTCCTGTAGCTCCCTCCGCCACCCCGCTTCCCCTCATAGCAGGCGTCATGCCCCTCCTGGCTGCTCCGCGCCTGCATATGCAAATTAACCTCCATTTTTGTTGGGTTAATTTGCATACTCACTCTGATTGGCTGTGGGTGTAGCAGACTGATGGTTAATTTGCATGTTTCTCTTTTATTAGGTAAAATATATATATTCTGAGTGGCCAGATTATTATGATCTCTGAACGTATAATAATCTGGCCACTCAGTGTATATCCTATATAATAAAAGGCTAATATGCAAATTGTCCCCTTGACCAGGAGTTCGGCCAGCAAGCAGGCTGGCCAACCACCCATGTTCCCTCCCACTGGCCAGGCTGGCTGGACCCCACCCATGCATGAATTCATGCACTGGGCCTCTAATATATATATGTGTGTGTGTGTGTATGTATGTGTGTATACACACACACACACACACACACTGAGTGGCCAGATTATTATGCATTCAGAGAGCATAATATATATAGAGCATTATATATATATATATATATATATATATATATATATATAGATATATATATAAAGAGAGAGAGAGAGAGAGAGAGAGAGAGAGATAGAGAGAGAGAGAGAGATAAGGATTAGATGGAACAAATCATATTTATATTACATTATGTAACATTATATACTCGAAATACGAATGGAATAAATGAGCTTTTCCTCCCTCTTGAATGAATAAGTTGATATAACAAAGTAATTATTGAGGTAAAAGGATATTATTATTAACATGATAGTAATTATTGAAGTAACACAGGTATCACAAGGGCTTCCATGGAGGGGGTCCTCATTACGTTTGATTCACCCTATTTGAAAGAGTAGCTAGACTTTCAAAACATCCTAAGTGTCAATAATCAAATCAATGCCATAGCTCAAAATGAGTAGTCTTATCAGCTCTACTTAAAGCTAGTTTCAGGATTTTAAAACTTCAGACTTTACAGGCTGCGGTTTTATTTCTTATTTTCTCTCGAACAAAAGCATTTAGTCCAGCACTCCTGTGAGATAAGCAGTTGATGGACTAAATGGATGCAGACACTACATCCATACCAGTGGCAGACAGGGTAGAGAATTGATTTTATTTATTGGCAAAAACAAAGTCACTCTTGCATTAATGGTAGACAGATATTTCCAAGAAATATCCTTTGCTTTTAACCTCCTCACCACTGGCTGGCAGGCTGATGGCTCACTGGTCAAAGATAAAGATATACCTAGTAGAAGTCATGAGTTTAGTCTTAAAGATAAAGAAACTAATTCAACTTCATTAACATTTTTATTTAAAGAGCTGATATAACTAATCTTGGAGCTGTAATTAAATAAAGATAAATGCTTATTGTTTTTATGGCATTCAAAAAAAAAACACAACTATTTCAAAAGGCTGTAGTGTGTTGTCCTCTGTATGGTCACATCACCACCTGAGCTTTGCACAGCTAATTAGTATCTTAATTTATTTTATTGCCCAGAATAAATCAACCCAGAGGAGTTTTTCATAGAAAAGCTGCCAATAAATTTCCCCAAAGCCTTTTCTTACCTATGTAGTTCTAGATAGTCTGCATATAATTTTTTTTTTGGTGAGATTAATTGTGGACAGTAGACTCATTTTATGAAACAATAACATTTTAAGTCTCTTCTAGAGGAACAATTTTACTAAGATACTCATGCATGTAAATATGTATTACATAATTTATAAAGGTAATTTTAAAAATTGATGCTTGTACTTTCATAAGGTTTGTTGAAATCAATCCTGTACATTTATGATATTCATGATGTGTAAAATTGCTACAAAACAGTTTTGCAATAAAATACAGGAATCTTTTTACTCTATAATTATAATTCTATAATTTTGGAATTGTTAGTATGACATGAATATTGAGTATACTGCAAAACAGAATAATTGTTTCATAACTCATAATTTGAGGTCATATACATATGGCAAGATATAGGACAAGATATATATATATATGTATCTAGATATATAGAGATATAGATATACTAGAGGCCCGGTGCATGAAATTTGAGCAATCAGGGGGGTCCCTCAGCCTGCCTGTGCCCTCGTGCAGTCTGGGAGCCCTTGGGGGATGTCCAACTGACGGTTTAGGCCTAGTCACCAACCTTTCAGATCTCACGGACCACCAGTGGTCTGCGGACCACTGGTAGGCGACTGCTATTCTAGATTGTTAATGAAAGAAGTTTATTAAACATAAATATGAAAAATAAATGTAAAGGAAATTCTTTTTGTTTAATGAAGTCCATATATATAAAAGGCTAAGTGTCCCTTCGACCATCCGACTGGTAGCTATGACATGCACTGACCTCCAGGGGGCAGATGCTCAATGAAGGAGCTACCATGTCACGCATTGGCCATTTAAAAAGAAATGGCACTGCGGATCTAGCGCTGATAAACCAATACTCAACTTCCCATAAGTGGGACACAGGCCCTACCACCACCTTGGAGTGACAACCCACCAAATTGCAGCCAACGCTACCAAGAACCCATGGTGCAAAATGCGGCCCATAGTCCAGCCCAGCCCAGAAATGATGGCTGTGGGTGCCCGGTAATGACGTCACGTAGCAACACCTGGCTTCCTCTCCCTAGCAACAGGCCATCCTATATAATAAAAGCCTAGGTGGTATCACGCCCTCAGGTGATGTCATCACAAGATGGCCTCCACAAGATGGCTTTCAAGGGAGGGCAGTTGTGGGCAATCAGGCCGGCAAGGGAGAGCAGTTGTGGGAGATCAGGCTGGCAGGGGAGGGCATTTGGGAGCAACCAGGCCTGCAGGGGAGGGCAGTTGGGGGAAACCAGGCCTGCAGGGGAGAGCAGTTGGGGGCAATTAGGCCAGCAGGGGAGGGCAGTTGGGGGCAATCGGGACAGCAGGGGAGGGCAGTTGAGGGCGATCAGGCCAGCAGGGGAGCAGTTAGGGGGTGATCAGGCTGGCAGGCAGAAGCGGTTAGGGCAATCAGGCGGCAGGTGAGTGGTTAGGAGCCAGCAGTCCTGGATTGTGAGAGGGATGTCTGACTGCCATTTTAGGCCCGATCCCCTGTGGGATCGGGCCTAAAATGGCAGTTGGTTATTTCCCAAGGGGTCCCAGATTGGAGAGAGTGCAGGCCGGGCTGAGGCACCCCTCCCCCCATGCACAAATTTCATGCACCAGGCCTCTAGTTTAAAAATAAATGGCACTACAGACCTGGCACCAACAAATCAACACTTGGCTTCCCTCAAGTTGGACACAGGCCCTGCGCAACCCTGGAGTGACACCCCACCAAATCACAGCCAACACTGCCAAGACCCCATGGTGCAAAATGTGGCCCCCAGCCCAGCTGAGCCTGAAAATGGGCACCGGGTATTGACATCAGGTAGCAATGCTCAGCTTCCTCTCCCTAGCGACTAGCCTCTTTGGAGTTTCTTTGGCCCAGGAATATGACTTGCTTTACAGCCAGGTACAAACATTTTACACTTTAACCAAATGTTTGTGAAGCATTTTTCCATGCCTATGCCTCATCCCATTTGATCCTCACAGAAGTTCTGGAGAAGGTAGATAGGAGAATCGGTAGAATCCTATTTTCTTTTCATTAGCAAGACAATGGAGATTTAGAAAGTTTATAAACTTGACCCGACTGAAAAGAAGTAAGAAATGGTGGAACTTGAAAATGACTTCAGGTTTTCTCACTGCTCAGAATATAGTCAAACACTGCTACAGTTAAATATTTCACCCTCTGTTCTCCCTGCGTGATCTACAATAATAATCTGCTTCATATTGATATTTACTGCTGTGTTTCTGACTATTACCTGAAAGAAAAGTTGGGGTTCTTCACTGGGCTGAAAAAAGTTTAGCTAAATCAGAAAGCAGGTTTAATTAAGCAAGTTTATCTATACATATAAAGCTCTTGCTGGCAGCAATCCCACATGTCTGTTTCCATCTGTCACTCTCGATCGTGAATTTGGTTGACACTTCTATTATAGAGAAAGGGCGAATAGTGATATAAAATATTTCTTCTAATTAATTTTCTTTCAATGTGCACAAATCCATGCACTGGGCCTCTAGTAAAATACATTCACATAAATAGGTAGGCATTGGGGACTTTTAAATGATTGAGAGGCTTTCTGTAAAACAAATTATAACAATGTGAAAGAAGTGCCAAGGTAATCAAAATTAAGGCATTTACTTTTGCTAAAAACTTGAGAGTGGAAGTGTTGATATTGAACCTGGATTTAAGGACTAATTTCAACACTTACTGGTCCTGTGACTTTGGGCAAGTTATAAAATCTTTTGGGGGACTTTACTTTTCTCATCTACAAAATGTGAGAGATGATAATATCTTTCTAACCATTTTTGTTTTGTTCTTTTTATTTTTAGAATTACAATAACAATATGTAAAATACATGAACTATAGTAGTTATTATCATTATTTATTACTATCCTGGATTTTCTTAGGGTTAAAAAATAAAAAAAATAAAAATAAAAAAATAAAAAAATAAAAATAAAAAAAGACTTAAAAACTTTGTTTTTTCCCTTTCTTTTTAAATCATGTTGATTATCACTTTTCTTGTTTGTTTAAAAAGGAAATCACAATACTTTAGGGATGTGAGTACTAGTTGGTTCACTCATTCATGTTTCAATTTAACAAATACTTATTTGAGCCCATACTCTATACTAATCACTATTCCAGATACAGTTTTGCAACAGAGGGGAAAACATAGATATGCCTTTGCTTTCATGGAGATGTTTATTCTAACCAGGGAATAAAGATAAATCTTATTTTAAATACTAGGAAGATATTATTTTAGATCAGATTATTTTAGTTTAGAATATAAGACATTTTATTCTGAAATAATATTTCTGAGAAATGGCCAATTAAATTTATTCATAAAAGATGAGAATAAATAATATGCTCTTAAATAAAAGATGAAAGTTCTTGAGAAACAAGGGCAAGTACCTTAATTTGAGATGGATTATTTTTAATTAAGACATTTCAGAAGTCCATTGTTCTGGAAAATAATGATTTGGAGGACTGTGGAATTTTAAAAGTTTTGTTAGAAAGGCTAAAGATAAACCATTCAGGGATTTATTTGTATGTCATGGAATGAATTTGAATTTATTCTAGGTATAAGGGGGGAAATTAAAGGCTTTACGCAGATGTGCATACTATGATTTTCTTTGTCATTGCTCTTACTGATATAATAACTGCCTAGGACCCAGGCAAGAATGAAAAGACAGCAGTGACTTAGGAGTTACTCAGATATTCAGGTATGTTAAATGACATAGGCTGGGATGGAGGCTGGAATTAGAAGTGAGGAAAGGAAGGACTAGAGACATCATTTGGAGGCAGAATAGATAAGACTTGATGGATTGATTGTAGGGTATGAGAGAGAGAGGAATCAAGAATTCCTTCTGGTAGATGGATGTACTTTAATTATAATTTGACTGAATAATGTTAACTTTCAGTTGAAGTAAATGTACACCTACCAGTTTGTATATGTTGACAATGAATTAACTACATAAATGCCAGATTATTGCTGATAGTAAAGGAATACCAATCTGGCATCTATCTTTTATCCTATCTAATAAAAAGGTAATATGCAAATTGACTGTACCATCGACACACCCACAGGCCACGCCCACCAGCCATGCCCACCAGCCAATCAGAGCAAGGTTTCCCAGGTAACAGAGCAAGCCAAGCTTTCCACGAGCTGTTGCTGGCCTAAGCCTCCACTCAAGCTACAAAGTTTCAATTATAGAAGGTAAACAAATTCAAACAGATATGGCAGCAGAACGGAGCTTGAGAGAGCAAGCCAGGGTTGCCGGTGGCAACAGGGGAAGCAAAGCTTTCCACACACCCTGTCTGGGCCCAGCCTCCGCTTAAAGCTACAAAGTATCAATTATAGAAGGTGAATTAACTGCCACAGAAATGGCTGCCACCCCGGAGGGAGCAGCAGGCTTGGCTCCGCTCCAGGCTACAAAGTTTCAATTGTAGAAGGTAAATAAATTCCAGATACCAGGGCCTCCACTTGGGTTGCCAGGGGGCGTGGGTGGCCTGCACGCCCTCGCTCAGACCGCCCCACGCCCCAAGGGAACCCCACCCTGATCTGGGACACCCTTCAGAGCAAACCAGCTGGCCTCCACTCCTGCACCAGGCCTCTATCCTATCTAATAAAAGAGTAATATGCAGATTGACCATCACTGCAACACACAATATGTCTGCCCCCATGTGGTCAAAGATCCTGCCCCCATGTGGACACAAGATGGCCACCACAAGATGGCCAGCAGGAGAGGGCAGTTGAGAGGCACCCGGCCTGCAAGAGAGGGCAGTTGAGAGGGACCAGGCCTGCAAGGGAGGGCAGTTGAGAGGGACCAGGCTTGCAAGGGAGGGCAGTTGGAGGTGATCAACCCTGCAGGAGAGGGCAGTTAGGGGTGACCAGGCTGGCAGAGGAGGGAAGTTGGGGGAAAACAGGCTAGCAGGGGAGCAGTTAAGCATCAACCAGGCTGGCAGTGGAGTGGTTAGGGGGTGATCAGGCTGGCAGGCAGAAGCGGTTAGGGGCAACCAGGAAGGCAGGCAGGCAAGCAGTTGGGAGCCAGCAGTCCTGGATTGTGAGAGGGATGTCCCACCTGGATCGGGCCTAAACGGGCAGTCGGATATCCCTCCAGGGGTCACAGATTGGAGAGGGTGCAAGCTGGGCTGAGGGACAACCCCCCTCGTGCACGAATTTTGTGCACCGGGCTTCTAGTATATATATATAAAAGCCTAATATGCAAAGTGTCCCCTCAGGAGTTTGACTGACTAGGAGTTTGCTCGCTTTCTATGATATGAGCTGACCACCAGGGGGTGGCACAGAATGAAGGAAGGCCCCAGCCTGCAGCTGGCCTAGGGACCCTACCCATGCACAAATTTTGTGCAATGGGCCTCTAGTCATTTTAGAAAAGTGCATGCTTCCACTCAGTCCCCTTTCCACTTAAATAGCACTTGATGCACTCCAAATTATAGCTATTCCAGAAGGATTTGCAAGTTAAATGCAGGGAAGTATATGAACTATGTTTATCATCAACATAGTTCTGAGCACTACCCATGCCACCATCATACCATCAGAAAAAGTCATAGAAACAGTGACACCTGTGTTTCATTTGGTATTTTGTTCATTTAAAAAAATATATATTTTTTTATTGATTTCAGAGACGACAGGAGAGGGAGAGAGAGATAGAAACATTAATGATGAGAGAGAATCATTGATTAGCTGCCTCCTGCATGACCTCTGCTGGGGATTGAGCCCACAACCCAGGCATGTGCTCTTGACTGGAATTGAACCTGGGACCCTTCAGTCCCCAGGCTGACGCTCTATCCACTGAGCCAAACCAGCTAGGGCCTTTGTTCACTTTTTATCTCATGACCGCACAATTAATCTTTTAAGCAAATATGGGTAGTATTGTTGTTTTTTCCCTCAGCACTCTGGGTACCCATTAAATGCCTACTATTCCCTATGACCAGAACTGCTAAATGAGCACAATATACAGTGTTGTCTGGTGATTCAAGATTGGTCTGGTTATGCTAGCTGACGTTGTTCTGAGAACTCTCTCATTTTTCCAAGTGGTTTATATAGCTATTAGACCCTAATCTTCATTTGATCTTTTGAGTATCACAGAATTCGACACACTGTCCTTTACCTTGGCTAGGGAATGCACACTTTCTTTATCCAATACTTTCTGAGTAGTGGCAAGAGAAACAATATCATGGATAAGTACAATCTACAAAACTGTTAAAAATTCACAAACTCTTTCAAGCACTATTTTAATTCTCTTTCCCATCAGTGTTTCACCAGAACTGTCAAAAGAAAAAAAGAGAGACAACTTTGTTGATTGACCTTCAATTTTATTTTTGTTGTAAACATTATCAGGAAAATAGCCTGAAGACAGGTAGTTGCAGAGTGAAGAATAAATTGGTTCTCCTGATATATAAATTGGAAAATTGGCCCTGCATTCCCTGGGAATTTACTGATTCTTGGGCAGTTACTGATCGATAACAGCCATACATACACATGTATGTGGTTCCAGGAAACTAGCAAATTCAAGAATTAGGAACTTAACTATTCTGCTAACCCACGGACACCCTGTTTTTAAATTCTTTTTATTGCAGTTTATGCCACATTGAGGACATCTCTGGATAGAAAATTCCATGAGTGCAAAGATTCTCCCGATTTTGCATAGTAGTGTGTCCTCAGCAAGTAACACTATGCCTAGCACAAAATAAATATTTTCTATTTAATATATAAATCCTAATCCTTAGCCATAGTTTTATTAATTCTCTAGTAGATGGTTACTATAGTTTGTTTAACACTATATCATACAGTTGAATTATCACTTTTATAATATAACCTCACCTTTCTCACTTCATGGTGGAGCCTAATCATTAAATTCATATTGGTTTATTATAGAATGCACTGGCTCAATATACATTTTTAGGCATTAATATATTTTGTTAGTTCTGAGAATTTATACATGTAGTTTAAACTTTAAGCCTCAGGATTTATTTTATTTTTTAAGAAGGTGATCATAATTTATTTTTACCATTATTTATGGTTGGGATTAGGTAAAGAAAAAAATTTATCTGAAAAACATGATATCAAAGTGCACAGTAACTTTTAAGCTCTCAATGGGTTCCAGGTATCATCAACAATAGCAGTTTAGAATAAAAACAAATCTGGTTCTTAATTTTAAGGGCAAGATTTCCTTCTTTTTAAAAAAAATATATTTTTACTAATTTCAGAGAGGAAGGAAAGGGAGGGAGAGAGATAGAAACAGCAATGGTGAGAGAATCATTGATGGGCTGCCTCCTGCTGGGGATGGAGCCCGAAACCCAGGTATGTGCCCTGACTGGGAATCAAACCAGGACCTCCTAGTTCATAAGTCGACACTCAACCACTGAGCCACACTGGCCATGCTTAGAATTCTTAATATTAAAGATCATGGTACTTTAAACTGGTCTCAAAAGTTGTGACTGCATCCTGATGGCTACAGAACACACTTTATATGACTACTAGTGGCTGGTGCATGAAATTCATTCACATTAAAAGGGGATTAATTAGAGGAAATATTTTAATATTGCTATCTGCCCTTTCTCTATAATAGAGGTGTCAGAGATGAAAGAAAATTAGTAAAATGTATATGAAAATCTTCCTCCTGTCAGAGTCTGGGGTGCACCACAGGACCCAGCGTCAAATCCCTGCCCACCCACGTGCGCCTCAAAATCGCACGAGACCCAGACCCGGCCGCCCCCCGCTCCCCCACATAGGACTAGATCCATACCCAGCCTGAGGTACCCCAGCCCGGGCCCAGGCAGGGTCGTGCCTTGAAGTCCCCTGTCAAGCCCCGACGGATGGGGGACGTGGCCTGAGATCCCCTGTTAAGCCCTGCCAGGTTGGGGGGTGCAGCCTCAGGTCCCCATAAAACCCCACTGGGAGGGGGGCACAGTGTCAGGGCCCCCATCAAGCCCCGCTGGGCAGGGGGCATGGCCTGAGGCCCCCTTTCAAGCTCTGCCAGGCAGGGGGCGTGGCCTGAGGTCCCCTGTCAAGCCCCACGGGGGGTTGGGGAGTGGCGCAGCCTCAGGTCCCTGCTGATTGCTCGTTAAGGCTCATTAAGGGAACTCGGCTTCCGCTGTAGGCGCAGCCATCTTGTGTTACGGAAAGCACGCCCCCCCCCCCGCCTCCGCTGTGGGTGCTGCTGTGGTGGAGTGATGGTCAATTTGCATATTCCCTCTTTATTATATAGGATAGATTATCTAATGGCTATGCCTGAGAGTCAGAGAACATGGCCTTATAGTCCCAGAAAGGGAGGGAAGAAAAGATAGGATATTTGCATCTGCTGTTTCTAATGTACTTCAAGGGATTAAACACCTCAGGCTGGACCGCTCTTGCTGAGATTCTCATGCCACTTCTCATGTTCCTAAAAGCTCTTCAGTGAAAGTCACCTTGATTGCTCTTACCAGTGACCTTCAAATTGCTATGTGTGGGAAATTTGTGTGGAAGGCTTTAAAACCACGTCTTCCTGATGAGACACTCATTGTGACCACATACTTTACACGTCACTGCTGACTTGCTTAAAGTACAACTAAGCTTTGAGTTCAGTGTCCACTGAGAAGAATGTTTGAACATGTGTTCCACAGGGCTATTTGTGAGGCTAAATTTTACCGATGGCTTTGGAAATATAAATTTTACTTTTAAAGTATTTTATTGTTTTATTGTTGAGAGTATTACACATGTCCCCCATTCCTCACCCCTGCCCTCTCCACCCCGCACCTCCCTCCCCAGCCTTTACCACACTATTGTCTGTGTCCATGGACTATGCATATGTGCATATAAGTCATTTGGCTATTCTCTTCCTGTCCCCCCACTCCCCTCCCCTCTGAGATCTGTCAGTCTGTTCCACGCATCCATGCCTCTGGACCTATTTTGTTTGTCAGTTTATTTTGTTCATTAGATTCTATATATAAGTGAGATCAATAGCAATTTTTCAATTTTGAGAATACCTGTTCCTGCTAGTTCTCAAAATACAAAATATATATCCTGTATCACATGAGAAAGAAAAAAAAGTGATGACTTATAATCGCAAAAGAGCAGTTTTTAAGAAATATCTGTGTGAACCATTCAGTCAGTTAAATGTACGTGGGAGTAAATATATCCTAGGGGACCTCCAAGACCATTTCAATGGCACCAAATACTAACAACTATTGCATTCTTCACTGCCACATACTCTCAGGGGAGAAAACAAACAAACATTCACTTAAAAAGTCCCTCGATAAAGTACTAAATATGTATTTTATTAGATCCTGATACTTAAATACACTTCTTTCTAATATTCTATACTAGAGGCCCAGTGCACGAAATTCATGCATTCAAGTGGGGGGGCTGTCCCTCAGCCTGGCTTGCACCCTTTCACAGCCTGGGAGTCCTTGGGGGAGCGGACCTAAGCCGGCAGTCGGACATTCTTAGCGCTGCCACGGAGGCTGGAGAGGCTCCCGCCACTGCCGCTGTGATCGCCATCCATGAGCCTGGCTTCTGGCTGAGTGGCACTCCCCCTGTGGGAGTGTGCTGACCAGTAGGGGGCAGCTCCTACATTGAGAATCTGCCCCCTGGTGGTCACTGCGCATCATAGCGACCAGTAGTTCCTCCATTCAGTCGATTTGCATATTAGCCTTTTATTAGATAGGATGTAATGTGCTTATTATTTAAAATGAATAAGTATTTTTTAGAGTTCTCAATTTGAATTTCTAATAGGGTAAATATTAATAGCTTTGACCCACAAATAAAAAGCTCTTGGGGGCTCTGAATGATGTTTAAGGGTCTTAAGATGTGCTAACTATATCACACAACTTAATTGGTAGAAATATATGTCCTGTTTGAACCAAGAAACTATTATTGACTTTGCCAGTTTGTTTCCTTTTCATAGAAATTGTATCTTCAATTGATCAGTGAGATAAAAATCACACTCTTTTAAAAAAATCTCATTGTACAAATTGTCCATTCAGTCACTCCCCAAAATTTTTTTATTGCTTGTTTACCATGTGTCAGGCCTTGGTAAACCTGCTGCTAACAGCTGCTAACACTCCAGTTAAAATTCTGAGAACCTCTTTCAGCTCTACTCAGAGATCCCTTATTACATTTTAGTCTGCATACCTATTTCCACATCTGTGTCTCCTTTGAACATTAATTTACTAGTGATCTTTACATCATAATCACTGACCATATATCACTGACCCCAATTTTATTTCTAGTTTCAGTTCTATGTGAATGGTCTGAAACCACAAAAAGATACCACTTCACACTCACTGGGATGACTAAAATGAAGACAGAAAACAAGTGTTGGAAACAATGTAGAGAAATTGGAAACAATGTATTGGTGAGTTTTTTGTTTTGTTTTGTTATTTTATGGTGGAGCCATATTGGAAAATACTTTAGCAGTTACTCAAAATGTTAAATGTAGACTCAGAAACCCCATTTCTAGGTATATAACCATGAGAATTGAAAGCACATATCCATGCAAAAATCTGTATACAAATATTCATAGCAACACTGTTCATAATAATATGAAGTGGAAACAACCCAAATGCTGCAAATGATTAATCTATAAACTATATCCAGTATATCCATACAATGGGATATTGTTTGGCCATAAAAAGGAATGCAGCATTAATACATGCTACAACCTGGCTGAACCTTGAAAGCATGCTGAATGAAAGGAAGCAAAGATCACATGCTGTATAATTCCATCTATATGAAATATCCAGGATAGCTAAATCTATAGAGACAGAAAGTGGGTTACTGGCTGCCAAGGACTGGGGTGGAGTGGAATGACTGATAACAGGTATAGGATTTCCTTTAGGAGTGATAAAAATTTCCTTATTAGATAGTGTTGGTGGTTGCACAACCCTGAGCATACCAAAACCCACTGAATTATACATTTTCAAAGGCTAAATTGCCTGACAATTATAGCTTAAGGCTGTTATTTTTTTAAAAGGAATGGTCTTTCTAGCAGTCAAAATTGTTGTGGGCTTGTTGTTGTTAAACCTCACTGAGGATATATATATATATTTTCCCATTAATTTTTTTTTGCATTTTTCTGACTTTTTATTTAGAAATTTCATACAGTATTATAAATGTTTTTAAATCTTTATTGTTGAAAATATTACATATGTTTCTCCCCCCGCATTGCCCTAACTCCCCTCTCCCCCCACCAAGCCTTCACTAACCCCCTTAATTTTTAGAGAAAATGAGAGGGGAGAAACAGAGAGAGAAACATTGATGTGAAAGAGAGACATCAGTTGGTTGCCTCCTGCATGTTCTCCAACCAGGGCCAGGATGAAGCCTGCAACTGAGGTATCTGCCCTTGACCGGAACCACACCTGCGGCCTTTCAGTCTGTAGGCCAATGCTCTAACCACAGAGCAAGCTATGGCTCAAAATTGTTTTTATGTAATTTGTCCTACTAAAATAATTTAAGAAAAAGTTTCAAAATAATGTCATTCTATTGTGGGGCTATAAGATTTTGATTCTGAAACTGAGCATGAATAATCCTATCTAATAAAAGAGTAATATGCAAATTGACCATCACTCCAAAACACAAAATGGCTGCCCCTATGTGGTCAAAGATGGCCGCCCCCATGTGGACACAAGATAGCTGCCACTAGATGGCCAGCAGGGGAGGGCAGTTGTGGGCGATCAGGTCAGCAGGGGAGGACAGTTGTGAGCAATAAGGCCAGCAGGGGAGGGCAGTTGGGGGGGCCAGGCCTGCAGGAGAGGGCAGTTGGGGGGGACCAGGCCTACAGGGGAGGACAGTTGTGGGGGACACAGATCTGCAGGGGAGGGCAATTGGGGGAGGGATCAGGCCTGCAGGGCAGGGCAGTTGGGGGGGACCAAGCCTGCAGGGGAGGGCAATTGGAGGGTACCAGGCCTGCAGGGGAGGGCAGTTAGGGGCGACCAGGCTGGCAAGGGAGGGCAGTTAGGGGTTACTGCACCAGCAGGGGAGGGCAGTTGGGGGTGACCAGGCCTGCAGGGGAGGAGAGTTAGGGGCAACCAGGCTGGTAGGGGAGGGCAGTTAGGGGCAATCGGGCCGGGAGGGGAGCAGTTAGGTGTCAGTCAGGCTGGCAGGGGAGTGGTTAGGAGGTGATCAGGTTGGCAGGCAGAAGCGATTAGGGGCAATCAGGAAGGCAGGCAGGTGAGCGGTTGTGAGCCAGCAATCCTGGATTGTGAGAGGGATGTCGACTGCCCATTTAGGCCCGATCCCACCAGAATTGGGCCCGATTCCAGTGGGATCAGGCCTAAATGGGCAGTCGGACATCCCTTGGGGGGTCCCAGATTGGAGAGGGTGCAAACTGGGCTGAGGGACACACCCCTGTGCACGAATTTCGTGCACCGGGCCTCTAGTCCTATATATTTGTCTGATTTGATAAGGTAGGCATAAATTCCACTGAGTGCTGAGTCTAGTAGAGAGGACCAAAGTTCCAGTTTTATGAAGACAGTTGTTGTTTTTTCTGTTTCAAAGGGTGGTCAGTGGGAAACACAAAGGTACAGTTACCAGCATGATAAAGTCATTATCACTACCCCCCATATAATAGATGAAAAAAATCAAGCTCTGAGAAATTAAATAACTTGTTCAAAGAAGCCACAGCTGGTAAATAATTAAACCATGATTACAACCTTGAATAGGAATGTTTAATAAATTTTTAGCTTATAAAAAGCTAAACAATGTTTTTAAATCACTGTATTTTGTTGGCTATTACATTAGCTAATTCATGTGTAATATTTACTAAGTGGCTGAAATGATTTTAAGAACTTCATATTTATTCAGTTTTTTAGTCCTCATAACACTATGGGGTGTAGATTGTATTGCTGGATCATCATCTCCATTACAGATGAGGAAACTAAAGCACAGGGAGAATAAGTAACTTGATTATAAGTATCTGACCTAACATATACTCACAAACAGTCTTACTCCAGACTGTAATTTTCCACACTGTGCTCTGATACCTCTCCAGCATCAAGCATAATGCCTTCTTCCTGGCCATTTAATATTTGCTATTTTTTAAATTGAAAAGTCGAATGAAATTACTTAATGCCCATCTCCTACCACATATTCTATTGTTAAAGTTGAAAGTGTATTGTAAGAAGGTAAAACAATGCAGTTTCCACTCTATCTCTGTATACCCAAATTTATCCATTTTTCAATTTTCAACTTTCATGCACAAAACTTCTGTATTTCCTTTATGATTTCCCAAATTCTCCCTCTCTAAAAGTATCTTAATGTACTCATGATGCCTGTGTGTTTCAGCACTGAAATTAATTTACTGCATTCATGTTTATTTTTCTCTGATAGATTGTAAGCTCCTCCAGGGAAGGATCTGTGTGTGACCTAGCCTTCTATCTTTCAAAGCACCCATACACAGTAAACAATCAAAACATATTTGAGAAATGAATCAGTGAATAAATGAGTGACTAACATTGATAGTTGTGGTGGAAAAAAATGCACAAATTGCTTTCTATGTCATCCTTTAAACAGATGCATTTTACTACTTCCTCTGAACAAGAAAATTGCCAGTGTTAGTACTCTTATTCTCTTGAACCAGTTTTAATCATAGTAGATTTATGCACTGAGCTGACGAGTAAATCCCTTTTAGTATTGATCTTGTTTAGAAGAGTGAGTGATTTTGGACAATTTCAATCTTGTAAAGTAGAACATTTAGCAATGACATGTCAGAAAGGTCTATGCTCCATTAGAAATAGCAGCAGATTTATTCCAGCATTTATCTGGTTTACGCAGAATTGCCGATCTCTTTTGTCCCATATATGACAATCTAATACATCTCAAAATGCTTAAGTTTATATCTAGATGAAGAAAACGTCCGAAATCAATTTTTCAGATTGTTCGAGAAGTTGGCGAATTATCTTGATGAATGGTTAGGGTACCATAGTCCCGTCTGAAAAGGCATCCTTTTTTTTTTTCTACCATGAGCACATTTTAAAAATAAGAAATGAACCTTTAGGAATGGACAAGTTCACAAGTAAACCCATGGTAGTATATTATGACCAGGCTACCTAACATAGGTCCAATCCCCTTATAAGTAAATGGATTATTCAAAAATCAATAATCTGGATTGATTTTAAGTCAGCTGGAGTAAAAGTCACTATTACTGTTTATTTGGGGATTATTATGTTCTAGGTACTACTCTGAATGGTTTATCTCACTCAATTTTCCCAAAATCCCATAAGGAAGAGGAACTGGATATGAGGGAAGGGGGCGTTAAATGCTGAGTACTTACTGCCCCAAGAGGTAGCAGCCGAGAGGTAGAATCCCAGCCTCTACCATAGCGAATTCTGTGTTTAACATGGCCTTCTCACTATCTCACATTCTTAATAGTCAATAATGATTTGATTACTTTGACCACAAATATAATTTTAAATAATGGTTATTGGTATGAACTACAAGGTGTGTTTTTAATTCTGTAGCCCAGGTCCTGATTACATGTTATCTATTCATTTGTATTCTATTAAATATATTGTTTTCTCAAGATTCTGATATGATACTTACCTACTTTCACTTCCAACACGAAGGGTTGATTCAAGGGATTAGCAATACCACTGTCTACATAGATTTGGCAATCAAGAAGAGTGAGGTCAAGCAATCCATAGACAATATTAATTTAACAACTATTTATTGAATGGCTATTAGATATCTATGCACCAACACTCTTCTTAGGATCTATCATATAGGAATTCTCAGTTTCTAACTTCAAGGAGCTCACAAACCATAGGGAGAGGGAGCAGATTTTGTCAAAATAACAATTATACATAGTGTGGCAGGAGTTACAAGACTGTATCTTAACTGTTTAGTAATTGGTGGTTCCAGGTATCTTTACCAATCTGAGCAAATGTGTTTTTTTTCTAGATAAGAAAAAAATTGAAGAGGACTCTTAGTCAATAGAAAAGGCAGGCCGAAACCGGTTTGGCTCAGTGGATAGAGCGTCGGCCTGCGGACTGAAAGGTCCCAGGTTCGATTCCGGTCAAGGGGCATGTACCTTGGTTGCGGGCACATCCCCAGTAGGGGTTGTGCAAGAGGCAGCTGATCGATGATTCTCTATCATCGATGTTTCTAACTCTCTATCCCTCTCTCTTCCTCTCTGTAAAAAATCAATAAAATATATTTTTTAAAAAATAGAAAAGGCAGCAATATAACATATCCTAGTAGTAAAGATAGCTAGTTTCTGTACTTTCAATCTAGTTTTTGGACCCTGGACAATTTATTTCGTATTTATAGGCCTCAGCTTCCTCATCTGTTAAGTGATGATAATAAACTGAACTCATAAGCTTGCTAGAATTAAATGAAGTAATGCTTGTTCCTGAAAGATAATCTGTCAATAAAAATTGGTAGTCATGTGTTATTCCTCTTTATGCAGAATAAAAACACATATTGTCCTGAGAAGTGAATCCTGCAGTAGGATAGCTCTACCTAACTTGTCTAACCCAGGTTCATTTTTCGTGCAATAGGCCTCTAGTTATAGTATAATGATGGATAAACATTATTCTAAATTTGTCCAAACCCAGAGAACACCATGAGTGAACCCTAAGGTAGACTATGGATTCTGGGTGACTATAATATGTCAATGTAGGTTCATCATTTGTAACAAATGTACTGCTCTGGTGGAGGATGTTGATAAGGGGAAGGTTAAGTATGTATGGAAGCAGGGAGCATATAGGCATACCTCATTTTATTGCTCTTTGCTTTATTGTGCTTCACAGGTGTTGCTGTGAACCTAAAACTGCTTAACAAAGTTTTTGTTTAAAAATAAGGCATGCCTTGGGGAAGATATAGCACTACAACCTCGCCTGGAAATATATGTATTATTTTTATTTTTTTCTTAGAGGTTTTAGTCATGCTCCTTAAAAAAATAAAAATAAAAATCTCTAAACAGGAGAGAAACCCCAGCCAGAAAAAATATTGCAATTCTATCAAGAATCATGATTTTTCACCTAGTCAAAATGGGGAGGAAGTGTATCACAGGGTGATGAAAGAGGCTATGGACAGATTTAGGAAGTATCAAATGTACATAGCAAACATGAAATTTGGAACAGAACTATTGGTTTGCAGATAAATGTTTAACAACAGGCTCACTGGTGAAAGAAAACTTGATTTATAGTATTTGCCAATTTCCTTGGTGTAAATATTCCTGCCATGGCAAATATCAAGCTACTAATAATATCACTGAAGATGGAGGATGAAAGAGATGCACATGATTAGATGTTCCACCTATATCCTTATATCCAAAACTCTAAGGAACCAAATCCTTGTATCATACTGGGGATATGCTTAAATTCCACCATTGGGAGACTGAATTCTATTCTTTACTTAATAGAAATACATTGATATTTAAGTGCCAGTAAATAATATGAATATTGTAAGAGTGTTCAGATTTGAATTTGGGTTGTGCTAATGGGAGTGTCCTGAAAGAATGTGTAGGTGTAAAAGACATTTGAAAGGATAATACATAAGAAAAGTAACTGATTAGTTAGGTGCAATGAGAAAAATGAAGAAATAAAAGATGAATATTCTTATCCCATTATTTAAACATAATTGTGTTAAATTGCCTATATATCTGGTATTCCCTTCTTTCTGTAGTTCAATCTGTCCCTGAAAACTGCATTGTATTTTTTCTCATTAAACATTTTGTAAGTCTGCATGAGGCTTGGAATTTTAGAGTAGTTGTGTCAGTTACATTACACATTGAATCTGCATTCTTAGAAACTAGTGAGAGAGCAGCAAATGCTAACAAGTGAGGAAAGTAAGATCGATCTAGAAAATGGGGTCACCTGATATTGTCAATATCACGTGATTGTGAGGGTTTTGTAAAGAACTGCATCTAAAAGCACGTTCTATTACCATGCAATTCTGAGTGATGTAAATAATAATTATTAAAAGACAAATAATAAAAAGTTGAGATGTTTTCTTGGCAATGTTGTAGGAACAGGATATGTAAAAGCAGGAATTGGTTGCACAATTTCATTCAGCTTCATTGCCTGAAGTACCTTTGCAGCATGTAAGGAAGCTGCTCATCTCCATTGAAAAGCTGAGAAACCTAACTCTTGAAGCCCACACACAGCGTTTCATCCTGAAGTCACACAAGTTACTACCAAAGCTTTGCTTTGAATTAGACTGAATAATTTACAGTCATATACCCTGTTATGCTTTCCATTACAATTGTATTAAATAACAAACTGAGAATGAAAGTGGTAAGAGGCCTAAACTTTTTTAAAAGCACAATAAAACAAAAAGTAAATAATAGAATAAAGAGTCAGGTAAGAATAGCAGCATAGTGACACTATTTTAATCCAAGCTCTTATTATGTCTCACCCAAATTATTGCAATAACATCATAGCTACTAGCTCTGCAGGCTTTACTACTGTAATTTACCTGCCGTACTTTCATAAGACTCAGCTTATTAAGTAAAATTCTATCCCTACTAGCCTGTCTGCATTTTCTAACTTACTAATTTCTAAATGTTTTAACTTATTTTACAAAGTCTGCTTTTATACTCCTCATTTAGAGGTTGATGTAGTTGCCATTGCTTCGCTTTTAATATTTCTGTATTTGTGTCTGTTGAACACATAATGGGTGCTCAACGAATACCTTTCATTAAGTTGGTTCAGAAAAATTTCTTCATTTTGAATTAATAAAAAATTTCAGATAATGACTAAGATCCAAAACAGCCAAGAAAATTATGAATTAATAAAAATACTGATATATTCTCAGTTTCTGTTTTGTTTTGCTTGGCATTTTATGCCTGCTTTAACTGAATCTTGAAAGAAGCAATAATTTGTTTTGATAGTACTTGGAGCTATGAGACTAACTGTTAGGTCTCAATTCATTGGCTAACTCTGTGTAAATAATCCATTAAGTAAAACAACTGACATAATTACTTTTTTATTTATTGTTTTCCTGATGCCTCAGTCAACCAGACTTTTGTAGATTCTGTGTCGGTTTAGCATGGTGGGAAAGCTCTAAATTCAGCCAGCTCAATCTGAAATCATTTGTGGGTCCCTAGACAATTTCTCTTTTTAAATTCATATAAAAAGTAAGGATAATAGAACCTTCTTTTCAGGACTATTGATTTTATTATTTCTCTATATCCAAAGAATTGTAAATAATACCAGTGGTCTATTGTATCAGGATACAATGTATAAATGTTAAATATTGTTATACATAAATTCAGAAAAAAATATTTTAATTTTTCCCCCAAAGTTAATACTTGTTGACAGATCAAAATTGATATAAGGTATGTAATATATTACATATATAACCTATATAAATAATTAGTATCGTTTCATATATTCTACAAAGAAAAGATTAATCCTGATGAAACACATTCATTCCATTGCTTTAAAACAAATAAAACACTAGTTTTTTAAGCTCAAAAGTAAAATGGGCTTTTTAACATGATCTTTCAGGAAACTTGGATTTTATATATTCTTTCAACTGATATTTCAAAATGTCTTTTCTTTCACGATCATGACAATCTTTCCACATTCTTACTTCTGAGAAACGTGCCAAGAGCAGGAGGGAAAAGATAAACCAACATAGCTCCAAAGTGAGAACAAGTCAGTGGCTGGTAGGGGAATCCTGCCAACCTGAGGGTCCTGGCATTAAGTTGTTGAGTGGCAGTGATTTAAGGAGAACACTGAACTGTAGTATAGACCTAGCATTTACCAAAATAGAAATGTACATGCCATCAAGGATGTGACTGCCAGTATGGACTTGTGAAGCATGTAACCTGTAGAAGTTTCCATAATTCCCATTTTTGCCATCATTCCTTTGTGAGCCATTCGCTTTGGCCTGCACCTTGATGGTGGTTTTCATCCAGCCAGGATGAGCTTCCGCAGCAATGAACCCAACTCACAGTGGACAGATACAAGCAGCAGAACAATATTGAGGCTGATTTACACAGCACTTCCCATTCACGCTCCCCACTCCAGCTGATTACCAGTGCCACTAATGTCACCACCTGTGAGGCTTGGTGGGAGGCTTTGCAAATATGTAATGGATTCTGGAAGCCTCTGGGAATGTATTTTAATGAGCTAAGGAAGAAAAGAGTTACTAAAATATTTTATTTTTCACTGATAGGATTAAAAGGCAGATGATTTTTTAATAGCTCTTCCTATTCATGTATTAACTATTTTAAGAATAATTTTAACATCTACCTACAAAAATGATCCTTTTATTCATGGGTGTGGAGGTGGAATGGTGGTAGGGATAGGGGTAAGTGTGTTCACATACACACTTTCCTGATCCATTAAATATCATCTAAACCATAACATTAAGTTAAAGTTATAAGGCAAAATATTTTATTTATACCTATATCTGCCTGCTAATAAGTTTCAAATGTGAATATGTTTGATTAATAGCCATCTAGAGAGTGGAAAAACCTGATCATTACTTTCTAGAAGATTCTAAACTCTTTAGGAAAATATTTTGTCTATGTGTTTATTCCTTAGTAGTTCACTAGAAATAAGTGAAGGGGGAAGGTCGTAAAAAGGAACATTAGATGCATTTCAATATATGCTTACTTATTAAACATGTTTTCCAGAAAGTGCATAGAGTAGTACTGTTACTCTCCTAGAAGCTAAGTGGGTAACGTATTCGAGGAAAGAATTATAATATTAAAACATGCTTCTATTTGTGGTCATCATTCTTTTTATTTCAAAATTTCTATTTGTTCCTTAGCCCTTAAGGGTCATTCCAAAAGGCCAATTCTCTCTTGGTTTTAAAGTAATTCCCTGGCAGAATACAGTGCTTAGGGGAAGACATTAGCATTTCCTTCTCTCTTGGTGTAGTTCAGTGGTTGACAGCATGGGCTGTGGAGCGGGACTGCCTGGATTTGAATTTCAGCCTCACAAGTTAATAGCTGGTGACTTCAGGAAATTTACTTAAACTCTAAGTATTGGGCAAAAATGGGAAAATACTTTCCTTATTGAGAGGTGTGTGGTAAGGATGAAAACACTTAGCATACTACCTATCTTACAGTAAAAACTAAGTAAATGTGAGCCATTATTATTACTAAAACATAATGGTATGTGGCAAACCTCCAAGCCACAGCTCAGTATTAAGTGTCTTGGTGACATTTAAAGAGCACGTGATCTCTCGGGCATGTTATTGCGCCTGAGAGCTCTGGTTGTAACCCATATGCCTTCTCATCCAGAGCTGATTTTGTTTATGCCGTTTGCCGAATTCAGCCCCTTCACTCAAAGTCTATAGATTTACTAAGCATATCAAGGATTTGTAATTTTATTGAAGATCTTAAATGTCCTGTGGAGGAGTCATATTTAAAAACTCTGTTTACCTCTTCTCCAAGCCTATCTTTGGACCTTCTTGAAGGAAAGATTAATGCAACCCATCATCACTGGTAACATTGTCCTTCCTCTTGAACTTATCCCCAGAAAACGTGAGTCTCCTCAACATCTTCATTACACTGAATAAGACTCGATCCAGTTTCTACTTTTAAATTTTAATTACCTATAATTTCACCACAAAGAAAAGAGCCTTCCAATGGCAGCATCATTAAGAATTTACCCACAGATATAAAATCATCTTTCTCTTCCATTTCCTTCTCCCATCCTCCTCCTCTCACTTCTGTCCTTCCACTTCTGTTGATTTCTATAGGCAAATATTTCCTGAGAAGATTATGTCTCCAAACTTTAATTCACAGATTCCATGGGAACAATTAAACTAGAATCAGGGTAGGAATTTGTTTATGAACAAATTAAGAATGGAAAGTTCACCTCAATAAAACACTCTTTATAAATCTGACATAGATACTATTTCTAAAACATAAGACAAAAATATTACTCATCTCCATATGTATCATTGGATATAAGATTATATTTCACAGACTTGAGTAGCTAGCATCCTCATCCATGAACCGCATCCAGCATGGCCAGGGGTGAACCTGAGGAGGGGCGATGAAGGATTAAAGAAGACAGACAAGAGAATACAGTTGGGGCCAGGTAGGATCACTGTGCCTGGATGGGGAAATAATGATACAGCCTGTAAGCCGAAGCTTTATTTTATAGTCAGATCACACAAAGCAAAACGAGGGGAGTGGTCAACATGTTTACAATGTTCTTGCGAGTTTCAAATCTATTTCGTTATTCAAGCCTTGTTTTGGCAGGACTTGCTGCACCTCCCACGGCCCATTAGCTACCTAGGAACAAGGGAGGATGATAAGGTCAAGCTTAATTATGCTAGGAAGGCTCTGCCCTCCAAGATGGGACTTGTATGTGGCTCTGCCACAGGTCAGTCCAAGGTTTGACCCTATAGCCACTCCCTACACGTCCACATTCTCAAAAGATCTAACATATTCATTCATATAGGCTGCATTAACATCAAAAATAGATATTTTATTAGACCACATTATCCTCAATAAAAGGAAATAGCTACAATTAATCAACTGTCCTAAACTACCAGAAACATTAATACACTTACACACACACACACACACACACACACACACACACACACACACAATCAGTTTTTAGCACTTTATGTCCTCAGTAAAGATGGTTTTGTTGAGAGTTTGCACATATTGTTCATCAGAATATCAGAATGTGGCCTTTTATTGTTGGGTATCAGAGTTGTTATTATGATAATATGTTAAACTATAGTATTAAATGACCTGGATTCATTAAGAGACAATTCTCTCTGTTTCTAAGAATTAAATAAGGCAATGTGTATTTTGAAATTTGTAAACACATTTATAAAGCAATTCTTTGGAAGATTCAGTGGTCGGCTTTGCTGGTGGGTCATCTGCCATCATTTGCATAGGCAGTTTGGAATACCTATGCTGGTGAGCATTTAAATTCAAAACACCAAAATGCTAATAAGACATACATGGAAATAAAGATGAATTATTGAAAATTTACATCAGGCAATCCCATGTGAAACAGTCATAGATATATAAGATGAAATTTTAGCACCTAAGGATAGAAAGCTAACCTGTATTGAATGTGCACATCCCAGAAAATGCAAGAACACTTTAAAAATCACCTTTGTTAAAACTACATTAAAGAGGAATGTAAGGACAACAGTTGAACTTCCAGTGCTTTGGTCACATGACTGAGGTAACCCGTGTCTCATATCAGTCAGCCTAGAACAAAGGTGTTGCATACTTTTGCCCCCTTACTCCACTACTGTGATTAACTATTTTCACCGTGGCTTGGTTAATTTACTCTGAATTACTGCACTTGCTCTCTTTTGACCAAGCTCATTTGCCTTCCTGAGGAAGGCACCTAGACAATAGCCCTATGGTCCTATTAGTTTAGGTGGCAGGTGGGCCTTAGCACTGAATCCAAATGGTAATAAGTAGTATAATTGAAAAAGATCACTAGGAGCACCAGGAGAAGGGAAGAGAAAGAAGGAGAGGCACATTTATCCTATTGAAAAGGAAGCTTTGTGGTTAAAGAAAAAGAAAGATATATGAGACAATTTTGTAGTGCATGCCATTTTTTTTCAAGTACAGAAACAACACTCTTTACAAAACCTACTGAAAAATAGAACAGATTATCCTCTGAGACTTGGAAGAAGTTGGTCTGAAAAAACCAAGGGTTTGTATTTTTTGTGGAAAAATAAACTCCTTTTCTGTTCCTGTACAGAAATCTTACCAGTAACTAAAGGAAATTAGCATGGATATACAGGCTGTTAACATTAGGATTTGATTTTTGCAAAGGATAAACAAGGACTTTTTATTTTATCTTTGCTTAATGAGCAAACTAGCTCCAGAGAGATGCAAAACTATTTTGGCAATGTGCCTACAGCTTATGTCACAGCTCCAAGGAACAAGGTGTCAGCGCTGGTGCTCACACTGGGGACTTCAGAGCTCATTCATTTCTGCCATGCTTTCCGCTCACCCAGAGTTACATGGCCACAAGGGACAATGCACCCTTTGGACCATTTGTGGTTTATGAATTGTAAATCCAACGAGAGGGAGAGACAGCTTGACTGAACCCAAATTATGTTACAATAGATGGTAATGAATGTCCTGCTTTAGCAGGATAATAGAACCCCTGCTGATTGGCAGTCTTTCAGACTCGCTCTCTCTCTCATCCATTTTCTCTCTTGGCCTTGACCCTAATCCAGCAATTGCACATCCCCAGCTGCTCTTTAAGCTGCCTCATTAGCAGCGCACCATTGGGCAGCTCCCATGACAGTCATCCAATGAGATAAAAGTGACATGGGGCCAAAGACTGTAACTGATTGGCAAGCATTGCAATGAAATATGAGACAGAGGTCGATGAAGAAGGCTTTTGAGTATATTTGGAGAGGCTGAACAGTTAAGAAATTTTAGGTACATGTTAACTTCACTGTTCAGCATTTTGTTTTCCTAAACTTGAGGGGGAAAAATCCCAGAGATGAAAAAGCCATAAAGAATACATTTGAATTAAAAAGACTTTTTTTTTATAAAATGTTAAAATAATTTTTCTCAACATATAAAATGAATACATTAGCCATGTAAACAGCTTAAATTCATTGATATTGCCATAAAATACTAAAAAGCGTGATATTTTAAGACTGTTTCAGAAATATGTTATTTTTAGAACAATTTCAAAATGGGCAAAAAGTATATATTGTTTGGAAGAATCTTATGAATCTGTTATCTATTCTTTTCTTGTCATAAATCTAATTTACACTTTCATAAATTCCAGCAGAATGTAAATTTGTAGTGATAACTTAGTGGACATAGTTAACACAACTCAAAATAACTTTCAAAACACAATTTAAAATAACATTAGATATATTATCTCTATATTAACTCTACCACTGAATTTATTGTAGTTATTTCAGCAATTCATATAATCCCTCACTTGAGCTTAGTACTCATTTGACAATCTACATGTGATGAATTATTTTAATAATTTTTATTTATGTTCATATTAATTACTTTTTTATTATCAAACTCCTCTGGACGAAAGCAATTCTTTCCAGGAGAATCATAAAGCTATTTGTTATGTCTTGAAAATTACTTCTCAGTTTTCAAATTTTTTAAATGCTTAAAGGCGTTGCCATTTTTATTCACATAATAACTTTGGAGTCTCTACAATGAACCAGTCACTGTTTTATGTCACAGAGATATAAAAATTAGTTAGTAGTGTATTTGTTCTAAAAATGATTGCTGTCTGGTAGAAAAATATATTTACTGTGTTATATAATGTGATAATGTGGAGTGGATATGAACTAGAGTAAATGGCTCAGTGGATAGAGCTTTGTCCTGTGGACTGAAAGGTCCCAGGTTTGATTCTGGTCAAGGGCACATGCTGGGGTTGTGGGCTTGATCCCCAGTAGGGGGTGTGCAGGAGGCAGCCAATCAATGATTCTCTCTCTCTCTCTCTCTCTCTCTCTCTCTCTCTCCCTACCTCTCTCTAAAATCAGTAAAAAAGGTATTTTAAAAAATAGTAGTTTATAAGAAGGCAACTTAAACATCTTTGAAGTGGTTAGAAAGGCTTCGCCAGAAATGTGCATCTGAACTAAGTCTTAAAGGATAAATACATACCAGCTAGTTGAAGGTAAGATTAAGAGAGTAGGAAGTATTTCAAGCAGAGAGAAAGCCATATACAAAGGCTCTCAAGAACCTCCAGTGCAGGCTTTAGGAAATTCTTGTAATGTCTTGAACAGGTATCATAAAGCAGTTAAGGTGTTAAGGTATGCATGCATAGGGAAGCAGATGAAGTGCAACTTAATGGAAGTGCAAGTATAGGAACCCTCGTAGGAAAAGACCTCATTGATTGTGAAATAAGTATCATCATTTGTGACACAAGTCAGTTCCAGAGGCCCAGTGGCAGAAATATATAATGATTCTGTCTGATGCTCTGATATAATTCAAGTCAACTACATTTTCTAGTCTTCTCTGCCTCATTCTCTTCGTATACATCTGGTCACTTCTTCTTACAGGTCTTTCATGAGAAGAAACATGATTGTTTAAGTATAACCAAAACCCCAGTTGCAGCCTTTATAGAAATCCAAGCCAAGAATTTGGATTAGCTGCCATTGGATCAGATGTCCTTCCTTGCTCACATATATTATAATTGAGGAGAAAATAGGAGAGATGACGAAGACTCAGTGGACATCATTGGGATTCTAGCTGCTTAAGGCTAAATCCTGCAGCAGGGCTGTAGGAGGAACAGTTTTCTTCAGGAGGGGTGATGGGCATGACAGGCAAGTCGATGGTGATAGAATTCTGATAAGAAAGGCCATAGAGGAACTCTGTGGAATGTAGATCATGTGAGACTCTTTATTAAACAACAAGGTTAATTTAAACAGATTTTACTTGTACATTGTCAAAAGTTAAAATACTACCAGTTACTTATGAGGAAGTATTTTGCATCTCCAGTGGCAAGAAAAATTAATTTTCCTTTGAATACACTGTGGACATTAGATGATTAACATATTCTTTTGTGGTTATATACAAGGTATGCTTCATCCTTCCCTATTCTATTTAAATTATTCTTTCAGTTTCTAACTCAACGTTCACTCTATTATTGAAGTATTACTTTACTCCATATTGACTTTCCCTTCATGCCTACAACTTTCTCATTTATTAAACACGTAATTACCTATTTTATGCATGTGTATATTTTCCCACCACCAAGACCTCTCAAAAGCAAAGACTTTATTTTATACTTTATCCTATTTTCTCTACAATGCAATACAATTTTCATATAGTAGGAATGTAATAAATACAACTTTGTTGAAGGAATTGAGGCCAAGATAAATAATTTGGGAACTACAATATTGTTTCAGAAGATATCTTGGGCAAAAGATTAAGCTAATTTTTTTGTGGTCCTTCAGATACATGGTGGTATAAATCATAAACAGAAATGGGTTATTTTTTTTCTAGATTTATCTTTTGATTTGACTTCTCAAAAGCCTTTACTGAACATAATATCTGATGTGAACTCTATTAAATAGAATGTCTGATTCAACATAATGATTCTTTTCAATAAAACATGCTCACTAATGACCAAAGCCTTTTTTTAATAAACTAGAACCATTACAATGAAGAGTCCCCTACATCTATTTCTTCTGCAATAAGAGTGAGGGCATTTAGGAATATTGTCTGCTGACTCAAGGTCTTCACAGCATAGAGAACTGCCCATACTTATACTGTGCCTTAGCCATTGCCAATCTACTTTAAGAATAAGACTGGCTTCTTCAGGGTAAAAATGTAAAACAGTGATGCTTTTTTTCTAATAAAGTTTAATGACTCACTTGAGTGAGTATCATGCAGGTCAGCATGTAGTCATCTGTTGAATTATAAAGATTAGTGAATATCAAAAGAGCTTATTTCAAATACACTAAACGAAATTAATATATATATATGTATATATATGTATATATATATATATATATATACATATATATATATATAAATATATTTTATTGATATTTTACAGAGAGGAAGGGAAAGAGATAGAGAGTTAGAAACATCAGTCAGCTGTGCCCGCAACCAAGGTACATGCCCTTGACTGGAATCAAACCGGAATCGAACCGGGGACCTTTCAGTCCTCAGGCTAACGCTCTATCCACTGAGCCAAACCGGTCAGGGTCACTCAATATATTTTTGAATTCTCATCTCATTGTATTCAACTGTCATGATTTTAGAGTGAAACACAATTTTTAGAAAATCATACAATGTTGCTATATATCTTTTCAAGAAACTTTTAATTACTTAAAAATCCAAATTTCCCTGTAAACATTTGTGAAATGCTAGATAATGTGATGGGAATTGCAAAAGCAAATAGGTATTATACATGATCCAGGAGAAAGTTTTTCTTCAAAGAAAAACAAGAAATACAGAGGAGATATATATATTTCCTGAATCCTGAAGAATGAGTAGAATTTCTCCAAACAGACAAAACAGTAGGGGAAGAAATCCCTAAAGAACTGTGTAAATAAAGGCTCAGATCAATGAGAGCTCTCACTGTGTTAGCAGAATCGCTCAGTACAGTGTAGCTGGGATAAACAGGCAGTGCTCTCTTCAAGTGAGTAATCTGTCTTGGATAGTCCCTTCCGCCTCTTCTTTCCTAAAAGTCTAGTACACTAAATGGGCATAATGTGCCTTTCTTTTCAAAAGCTAATTAAAAGCCTGTCATAAATCTAATGTACACTTTCATAAGTTCCAGCAGAATGTAAATTTGTAGTGATAACTTAGTGGACACAGTTAACTCAACTGAGCAGGGCATGGGTCTAAGGCAAGTAAAAAGACTGCTAAGCCAGCCTCTGCACTTGTTATTAAAGGAGTCAATAATTTTTATGTGCCCAATATGTTTACATGATACTAGAATATATAGATATTTGTGACAAACCTTAGCTAGGTTTATGAGATATTGAAAGGGGGACTATTTTATTTTTTAATGTCTTTGGAGTCTTAAAATTCTTCAACCATTCCCACAATTCAAAGTGAGTGCTGAGCCACCCATGCAAAAATGGACCTCTTAGTCACCACTTATATTCACATTCAGTGGTAAAGTTAAAAAGGTCCAATGGCAAGTAGAGAAATGTATTCTTTTGAGAGAGTTTTTGTTGTGTGGGGAGTGCCACCTCTGGGTCCCCACCCTTATGCCCACGAGGACACAAAGGAATGCCTGGAAAACCTAAAGAACAGCAGGTTGCAGATGAAGCATCCTGCATTGCATGTGCACTAAACAGAAAGAGGCTGCCTTTGACTATTTATTAATTCCCACAAATGATGAGTCAAAAGCTGCTTTTTTTTATGGATCAAATGTAGACCACAAGTGTTGAAAACAGCAGTTGTTTTAAAGCTCTGTCCTAGAGGACCCCATCTGAGTTTTGAAGCAATTGAAAATGACCCAGTAGTGCCCCCAAATACCCAGAAGCAATGCGTTCTTCCAAATCAATGGAACTATGAATGACTTACCTTGAAGTGAGTCTTCAAAGAGTTTATCAAAATAAACATGGGATCAAGACTCAGCTTTCAACAGCTGTCCAGCTAGGGATCTCTAAAGCCAGCTCATGAAAGTACTGTCAGGAAAGATACTTCTCATCTCCTTTTTCAATTCTGGGTGTTTAGTCAGAAGTAATTTGAGTGCTAGCAGTGCAGATAGTTAAAAAGCCAACAACCCCAGTAACCTTTCCTGGCTTTAGGCTTCCAAAATGGAAGGAAGTTTAACTTTAAGTAAAATTTGGAAAATCATTTTATAAGACTGAATATTTCGTGATGGACCTCTTTTGGTGGGGGATGGGGAGTGGGGTGATTAATGTGACCTGAGGTTTTTCGGTACCTGAGAATGGCCAGAAGTCATAGGGTCTATCCTTGACTCATCCAAGGGGATGGTGAGGAAGCAGGATACAAAATGCATATAAAAATACAGAGAAAATAATATATATGTTGGTTTTGTCCTATGAGTCATGTGGGTTCAAAATACTAATGGTTACATTTGTAATAACAAGAATTCGCTATAAGTATACATTGAAAAGCCCGTGCAATGCTCAGTAGCAAGTTAAAGAGCTGGAATCCTGGTTATCAGGATACCATACTAATGACCAACATTCACAGTCTGTCTAGGGAATAAGAATCTCAAATTGGATGAGAACTAAATGAGTTATTTGATTTGGTAATTCAGAAAAAAATAGGAGTGGAATACAGGATATTTGTGTTGAAAGTGGTTGGGAAATAAGAAAGTAAAAGTAGTGTGTTGCTGAAACCGGTTTGGCTCAGTGGATAGAGCGTCGACCTGCGGACTCAAGGGTCCCAGGTTCGATTCCGGTCAAGGGCATGTACCTTGGTTGCGGGCACATCCCCAGTAGGGGGTGTGCAAGAGGCAGCTGATCGATGTTTCTCTCTCATCGATGTTTCTAACTCTCTATCCCTCTCTCTTCCTCTCTGTAAAAAATCAATAAAATATATTAAAAAAAAAAAGAAATTAAAAGTAGTGTGTCAACAACTTTTTTGGCCCTAGAATCTAGGGTATTAAGTTATGATTTTGCTTAACAATGAACCAGATTGTCTGGGACATATCCTAAATGAAACCAAGGTAGGAAGAGTAATAATAATGATTACAATAATGATAATTCTAGCTTATGTTTTTTAGTTTTCATATTTCAGGCTTTGGAACAAGTAATATATAACATTATGTCATGTAATTGCCAAAACCAGTTTATACCTATTTTGATGATTAGGATATTTAGGCTCAGAGAAGCTAAGTAGCTCACCCAAATTGACCGAACTAATAAATAATAGTCCAGGATGTTTTCATAAACAATATGTTTTCACACTCTTAATTTCTCAAATAAAAGTTAACATTTATTTTTTTAAGTTATATTTTTATTGATTTCGGAGAGGATGGGAGAGGGAGAGATAGAAACATCAAAGATGAGAGAGAATCACTGATAGGCTGCCTCTTGCATGCCCTGCACTGGAGATTGAGCCCACAACCTGGGCAAGTGCCCTGACTGGGAATCGAACCCTTACCTACTGGTTCATAGGTCAACACTCAACCACTGAGTCACACCGGCTGGGCAAAAGTTAACATTTCTTATTCTAAGACAGAATGGAGAGAGAATTAGGTAGTTCAAGTATGGAAAAGAGGAAAATAGATTCCATTCATAAAATACATGTTATAAAGTCCAGGGTATTCCTAAATTTATGCCCCCCTCAGAATTATTTTAATACCAGGGATGAACCACAAGAACTCTGTTTTTCAGAAGGATATGCTGGACTTCCCTGCTGGATAGGGGATCCACTTAAAGCAAGAGTGCAGAAGTCCCTAGACTCTGATTTCTCACTGACTACCTCTTATTAGAGAGGAAACACCGGAATGAGAGTTCCCTATGTATGACACCAAAATGGCAGTTTTCAAATATAACCCAGCCCCTAATGTGCTATTTGTTGAGAAGAGATTGATCCCCAAACTGAAAGGATAAATTCACCCTTTAGGAAACTTACTCCAGTAATTTTAATACTTGAGGGGTCCCAAATTGGAGAGGGTGCAGGGTGGGCTGAGGGACCCCCCCCCCCCCCACACACACCCGTGCACGAAATTCGTGCATCGGGCCTCTAGTTGATAAATAAGAGGTGGAGCTCAGAGTGTCCTCCATCTTGGAGCTAGGGAAAAAGTCAGCTACATGTTCTTCCTGATATGTAACCCTGAGTCTCCCAAACTCTTGCATATATTTTTATTTTTTTACATTTACACATATATTTACATTTTTATTTTTTTTACATTTACTTTGATCTCAAGATGGATATCTCAGTTAAGAATGGTGAATAGATAAAAATGCTAAATATCCTGAAATTTCAATGTGTTCAGTAATTTTATGCAGAGTTGAAAAACAGTTCCAGTACCAACCTTTTCTTTATTCTCATTTTCTTTCTCTGAATAGAGTTTCCACCGAATTGAAAAGAAACCCCATGCATAGAACAATACAGGGCACAAAAAGACTTGTGCCTAATGATCTATACAGACATATAATCAAGTAGTAATTTTAAACCTAGCAGATATGTGACTGGAATACAGTGTTAATGAAATTTCACAGCGGTTCTGGTAAGATGGTGATGGTTATTAAAGCTGACCCCCTTCAGCAAAGTAAATTGCCTTAGGTTTTAATTTTATTTTGACAGGATCCTTTATTACTTTTTCTGAAATCAATGTTGACACATAGCACACTGTGGAAAAAGCTAAACAATACAGTACTCTCAGCAGTGAAAATCTGAACAACAGGTGGTTTATATTTTTAGTTGCTATATATATTATCCACTGCACAAAAATTATATGTGACACATTGAAAAAATGGTATGCATGCATTAATGCCATTAAGAGCATTTAGTATAGGCTACAACTTTATACCCAATAAATATAAAAGGCAGTATGATCTGTCATTTTTGAAGGCTTCCTTAAAATGGATAATGGAGAAAGGTTACTGTAAGTTTAAAAACATGCATTTATACTGACTCTGCTAAGTACAAAGGCAACTTTGAATGTAGACCTTAATTTTTTGAGACTTTTTAAAGTAAAACTGTGAGACTAGAATACAACTTGACATATAAAGTGGATCTTGAAGACTATTATATTCAGCTTTTATAAGTAGAAATATAGAGATTCTTTAGTTAAATTAATTAAGGTTACATAGTTAAGTGCCAACAGAACCAAAACTAATGTTTTAGGCAGCTATGCTTTCTCCAAATTATCACCTTTGAAATTTAAGGTTAAGCGTTTCAACAAGTACAATCACTGAGCACATTCAGCAGTGGTTCAAATGAGAATGTAGAGAGACATAAATAATTTTGTATGTTAGGCGTGTGTGCATGTGTGTACATACACATACATATACATATATAGATATGTAAAGGATCCATTAATTTAGCCACATGTAATCTATTATTCCTATTTGCATTTCAACATGACTTCTGTCCTTATTGATGGCTCTTGAAGATTAATTTTTAAATGTTTTTGAGAACAAAGTAATAATAAATTAAAATATGGTTTTGCAATTATAGTTGTTGAAAAAATGTTGGTTTTACTGTTGAGTGTCAAAGAACAAAAGCTCTCTGATGAGCAGGTAAACTTTTGCACCTCTTTTTCATCTGGGTAAATTCTGATTTTCAATGTCTCTCTACAGTTATCACCACTGCTCTCCCTTAAATTAGGCTTTCCTTTCAAGCCTCCACTTGTCTATGACCATCACCTCTAGGATTCTTCCAACATCTCTTCTCAGCTCCAGCATCTCTTCTTTGAACTTTACTATACTCTATTCTTGTGTACCCAAAGCACCTTAATGATTTACTCATATTCAATTCTCTGTGCTCTGCTCCAGTCTCAAACATTCTAGATTCTATATATGTGGCCACCTTTATTCACTGAAATCAGAATTCTTAGAGCTATATTCAATGTAATTTTCCTGTATGTTTCTCTCTTCATTCATCTTCTTTAACCTACTGCTGCTTCTTTATAGTCTTTAGGGAATATCTTTCCTAGATATTTTTTTCATTTCTTTTCTGCTTCCAAAGTTTTGCATATTTTTTTTCATGGTTTCTTGTTCCTTTCTCTTACTGGTTCTTATTTTTTGTATAGGCATCACACTAAAAAAAAAAGCTCCCAATTTTTGTCTTATCTTTAATTGGACACTAGAGATTTTTTTCAATTTCATTAAAAAGAATTTGGAATAAAAATACCCACAATGTTTAGAAACAACGTAAGAATGAGCTAAGAATGAGCATGTTGTTTTGCGGGAGAATGTCACCAAAGCTAGTAAGTGTCCAGGGATCTCTTGTGATTAATCATGTGGATTTCAATTACTATAACTCATATATTAAAATTAATTCTGTAAAAAATTATGCAAGAATATGAAAAATAGATTATATTGTCAAAAGCTAAATTGATTACCTTGATTTTATGGTAGTAAGCAAATATATAAATTAAATGGTGAATCATAATTCCTAAACTATACATAAAATTCTCCTTCATTTTATGTAAAAGCATGACAAAAAATCTTTAGAAGCTGTGGAGCATTGCCATTATGTTTATGCTCACTAAGCAGTGTGCCATAATTATTTAACTACAGTTTCAATGTTTTCATGTACACAGCATTGCTGAGCTATTAGAAACTTGGTATTATTGTGTTCTTTTTCAATTACCTGAGCATCCCCTGGGTCCAAGAGGATGAATAAGTTTTCAAAGATTGCTGACTCTCTTACCCTATTAGAAATGATTGTGTCTACTTTTTCCACTACATGAACCTATTTTTATTGGTTTGTTTAGCAACTTTAGAATTTTTATAAAGTCAATCAAGAAGCCTTTTCTAAATGAAAGTAAAATAAAACTTTTCTTTTTCTTATTCTTAGTCTAACAAGTAATCTGCTCAAAATAATAATAGCAAAAATGTATACATTATGTATACTTATGTGTATATGCACATGTATACATATATGTACACATATATGCTGTGTATTCTTATATATAAGTGAAATGAATGACAGCAATGATACAAGGGATGAAAGGGAAAAGCTATTTTATTAATATAGGAAATACAGTACACACGAAGTATATAAGATTATTTAAAAATGGACTTGGATTATTTGCAAATATTAATTACAAACTATAGGGCGGGGTGGGGAATGTCCACCTCGCGGGCGGGCCATATAAAGCCTGCAAAATCATTTGGTCTGGCCCTGCCAAGGCGTTAGAGGTGAGTTAATTAAATGTTTGACCAAATGCATCAGGCTAACTTTTAAGTTGATAATTTTGACTGGCTCGTGAATGATGTTATAAATACCCAAATGGCCCTTGGCAGAAAAAATATTCCCACCCCTGCTCTAGTGGAAAACCACTTGAAAAAAAATTAATCGAATTTATTGGGGTGACATTGGTTAACAAAATTATAAAGATTTCAGGTGCACAATTCTATAATTCATCATCTGTATATTGTATTGTGTGTTTACCACCCCAACTCACGTCTCCTCCCATCACTATTTATCTCCCCTTTACCCTCTTTTACCACCCTCCTAACCCCCCTTTTCCCTCTGGTAATCACCATACTTTGTCTGTGTCTATGACTTGTTGTTTATTGCTTCCCTTCACCTTTTTCATCCAGCACCCCAACCCCCTCCCCTCTGATAGTTATCAGTCCCTTCTCTGTATAATAAGCCTTTTAAAAACTTTCAATATAATGGGCAGGTTATTCAACTAGTTATATACAAAATTCAGGTGATTATAATACAAATATTTCTTGTTTTATCCAAATGATGTTTTTATTTTTTTCTCTCTGACAGTGAGAGCACCTGTTTACTCCCTCCACTGAGAATATACAAAGAGCAAATAAACTTAAATTTAGCCTGTGGGATGTAAATCAGAAATAAATTGTCTTCCCAGTAGACACTGTTAAATAATAAGCCTTATTTGTAGTTATTTTGTTATCTGAATGATTAGATATATCATATATTTTACTCTCAGCTTCTGCTATTTAATTGGCTTCTGTCTGGAGGAAGAGATATGGACAAAATTACTCTGCTAGTCTTCATTCTAGTATAAAAACTTTATCAAGAAAAAATGGATTTTTTTTACCCACTTTTATCTTTTTTTTACAATAATAATAGTTAAATGTATCCTTAGCCAAAAATTTAATCAAAAAAGAGTAAAGTGAATATCTTCTGCTTTTTGCTATGGGATTATTGCTTAAAATAATTTGTATCTATTACTTAGCATGACCATTTGTCAGGCATTTTTTAAGCACTTTACACATATTGTCAAATTTAATCATTTCAATGGCTCTTTTAGTTAAGTCTTATCACACTGGTTTGTAGGTGAGAAAAATAAAACTCAGACAGGTTCTGTAGCTTGCCTTATATTGCTCAGCTAAGAATAAATATCCAAAGCATTAAAATTCAGAATTGAAAATAGATCTTTCTGACACCATCTTTGACTCCCTCTGGGAGAGAATTAGTAATAGGAAACAGAGAAATGTCATGAGCTGAGGACCTGGTCATAGTATCTTCAAATGTAGGTGTTTCTGATGCTGTTAACGTCATAGATAAAATCATGACATATTTTGGTTTTAGTGTGAGCCAATTGCTGATGATGCAGAGGTTATTAACACATAGTTGTTGTTTTTGTTTTTTAATATATTTTATTGATTTTTTACAGAGAGGAAGGGAGACTGATAGAGAGCCAGAAACATAGATGAGAGAGAAACATCGACCAGCTGCCTCCTGCACACCCCCCCACTTGGGATGTGCCCGCGACCAAGGTACATGCCCTTGACCGGAATTGAACCCGGGACCCTTCAGTCCGCAGGCCGACGCTCTATCCACTGAGCCAAACCGGTTTCGGCAGTTGTTTTTAAAATATATTTTTATTGATTTCAGAGAGGGAGGGAGATGAAGAGAGAGATCAGAACATCAATGATGAGAGATAATCATTGATTGGTTGCCTCCTGTATGCCCCCTGCTGAGGATCAAGCCCACAACCCAGGCATGTGCCCTGGAATGGAATCAAACTTGGGACCCTTCAGGTTTCAGGCTGACACTCTATCCACTGAGACAAATCAGTTAGGGTCACATAGTACTTCTTTTTGAAGGACATCTTTCACACATTTTGATGCATGTTAGAAAGCATTATTTGGCACAGGTTGTTCATTGGACTGTCCAGAATCCATCCTCCTCTTTTTCATATTAATAATCACAGTTTTCATTGGATGTAAAATGCACACAAATAAAATACAGCATTTCTATGTGTCCCAAGTGGATACATGAAGTTTACATGAAAGTCATTGTATGGAATTTCCTCAAAATCTCTTTAAAGGAGGATCAACTTGTTGGCTTGTCCCTATGGCCATTTTCCCCTTCGTATTTCCTCTTCTTTGTGTCCTAGATAAAGATACGACAGCTGGAACACCAGCTGCCATCTTGAAAACATGAGGATGAGAACCACTTATGAGTAGAAATCTATAAGGAATGTGGGTCCCTAAAAATAGTGTTGAGCTTCTATGTCCCCATGTGCTCACCTATACTACTGCTGTATCGAGGTTGAATTCCTACGTGTAATAGAAACCAAAATATCAGTAGTGTAAACAAGATATAGGTTTATTTTTCTAATAATGAATCTTAGTGACTTAGTGAAATAAAAATTGATTTCTCTCATACATTCTGATGCTACTCTATAGCCACCATCTCTCTTCTAGAATACCATGTGAGTACATGGCCATCAAGGATGACACTACAAGTGGCTTAACTTGAACCAGTTACTTAACTAAAACCTCTACAAATATAAAAATAGAAAAGGTAATAGATCTATATCCATGTATACCAATAATTTCAGTAAGTGTTCATGAACTAAATGCTTCCATATAAGAGATTACCTATGTTCAGAAATTAAAAATCACATCTAAATAATACATGGGTCAAAAAAATAAGTATTTGTCCCATATCTTATATTTTCTTTTCTTTTCTTACCATTCCAACTTCTTTTATATTAATTCAATTATTTCCCTCATTCTGCATTTTAAGCTCCTATTTGTTTAGAACTTATATACATCTTTTTCTATTTTTCTGTTATTACATTAGGAAATAAATTTTGCATTCTCTTTTGGGATGAAGGGGTTGTACCTTTTGCCCATATATACTTATTTCACCAACTTCCAACTTCCTGCCTCTGGCAGCCACCAAATCTCTTCTCTGTATCTATGTTTGTTTTTTCATTTATTTTAGTTTCTACATATAAATGATATCAGACAAGCATTTGTCTTTCACTGACTTATTTCACATTGCATAATATCTTCAATATCTATCCATGTGGTTGCAAATTGCAGGATTTTATTATTTTACTAGAGGCCCAGTGCACAAAATTCGTGCACGGGGGGGTGTGGGTGTCCCTCAGCCCAGCATGCACCCTCTCCAATCTGGGACCCCTCGAAGGATGTCTTACTGCCGGTTTACAGGGATCAAGCCTAAATTGGCAGTTGGACATCCCTCCCCCAATCTGGGGCTGCTGGCTCCAGCCACTCACCTGCCTGCCTGCCTGCCTGATTGCCCCTAACCACTCTGCCTGCCAGCCTGCTCATCCCCAATTACCCCCCACCACTGGCCTGCTCACCCCCAAATGCCCCCCCTGCCAGCCTGATCACCCCCAACTGCCCCCTGTGCCAGCCTGCTCACCCCCAACTGCCCCCCCTGCTGACCTGCTTGCCCCCACCTTTCTTCCCCACTGGCCTGCTTGCCCCCAACTGGCCCCCTGATGGCTTGCTCACTCCAAACTGCCTCCCTGCTGTCCTGATCACCTCCAACTGACCCTCACTGACGGCCTGCTCACCCCCAACTGGCTCCCATGCTGGTCTGCTTACCCTCAAAGGCCCCACCCCCAGCCAGCCTGATCACCCACAACTACCGTCCCATTCTGGCCTGATCACCCCGCAGCGACCCAAGCTCCTAGCCCTTCCTTTTTCTCTTTTTTTCTGTTTTGTTTTTTTTTCCAGCATATTCTTGAGTGGAGGCCAGGGCCAGCTGGAAGCAAGTATCTGGAATTTATTTATCTTCTATAATTGAAACTTTATAGCCTTGAGAGGAAGCCAGGGCCAACCAGAGCAGGGAAGGTTGGCTTCCTCCATCGCTGTGGGCAACCCAAGCCTCCTGCTTGCTCCAGCTCTGTGGCTGCAACCATTTTTGTTGGGATTTATTTATCTTCTATAATTGAAACTTTGTAGCCTTTGTAGCAACCCAGGTTCCCAGTGCCTCCTTGAGCTGAGGCCAGGGCTGGCTGGAAGCAGGTATCTGGGATTTATTTATCTTCTATAATGGAAACTTTGTAGCCTTGAGCGGAGGCCAGGGCCAGCCGGGGTGGGTGGGAAGCTTGGCTTCCTCCATTGCCAGGGCAGGCAGGAAGCTTGGCTTCCTCCATTGCCATCTTGGTTGGGTTAATTTGCATACTCGCTCCTGGTTGGCTGGTGGGCATGGCTTGTGGGCGTAGTGGAGGTACAGTCAATTTGCATGTTTCTCTTTTATTAGTGTAGATGTTATATTCTCTTGGAATGGCTTATCCTATATAATAAAAGGCCAGAGGCATCACGACCAGAACAACCAGAGACCAGAAGACCACGGCCCCTCACAGGGCTGGCTCTGCCCCCAAGCAAGCAGTTAGGGACAATCAGGCAGGCAGGCAGAGTGGTTAGGGGTGATCAGATCGGCAGACCAGTAGTTAGGGGTGATCAGGTAGGTAGGGCAGCGGTTAGTGGAGATCAGGTAGGCAGACGGCCCCTTGGGGGCTGGCTCTGCCCTCAAGCAAGTGGTTTGGGGCAATCAGGCAGGCAGGTAGAGTGGTTAGGGGTGATCAGGTAGGCAGACCAGCAGTTAGGGGCATTTAGGTAGGCAGGTAAGGGGTTAGGGGCATTCAGGTAGGCAGGCTAGTGGTTAGGGGAGATCAGGTAGGCAGACAGCCCCTCACAGGGCTAGCCCTGCCCCCAGCAAGCAGTTAGGGGTAATCAGGTAGGCAGGCAAGTGGTTAGGGGTGATCAGGAAGGCAGGAAAGCAGTTAAGGGCAATCAGGTAGGCAGACAGCCCCTCACAGAGAAGAGGAGGCCCAGGCCAGCCAAACCATTGCACTCCAGCCTGTTGCCTGTAGAGGAAGTCCACCAGTTGCAGGGGAGGGGGAGCACAACACTACACAGATGGCAAACAGTGGCTGTGGTGGGTGTGGGTCCAGCTCCCCAAAGCTGGGGGAAGGAAAGCCCCAATAGGTCCTGATCTCAGACCAGGTCTACGGGCCCTACCTGAGGGGTCCCAGATTGTGAGAGGGTGCAGGCTGGGCTGAGAGACAACCACCCACCCGAGTGCACGAATTTTCATGCACCAGGCCTCTAGTTTTATATAATGACCCTTTTGTCTTGTATTAGTCTTTGTCTTAAAGTCAATTTTTGTCTGATATAATTATAGCTATCCCAGATTTTTTATTTTGTTTTATTTTCGTTTACATGGGATAGTTTTTCAATTTTTTCCCTCCCAGTCTGTGTTCTTAGTTAAATAAAGTATCTTATAGGCAGCGTATAGTTGCTTGTTATTTTTTTATCCATTCAGCTACTTTATGTGTTTTGATTAGAGAATTTAGTCCATTTATACTTAAATTAATTATTGAAAAGTGTATTTCTGGCCATCTTGTTAATTATTTTACAGGTTTTATTTGTTTGTTTTTGTATGGAAGATTTTAGAAAAGGCAGATGTTTAAGCTTTAGTTTACTGGAATACAGTTTTGGCATGGGTAACCAAAGAATATATAATGCACTGTTGATAAAGAACAATTAAATACACATGTTTAGTGTTTAGTAAATATTTGTGTTATTCATCACCACTCTTACTATATAGATTTGAGGGTGTGATTAGAACATGTGGATATGCATGGAAAGGAGTAATACTTGTCTCAGAAATTCTTTAACCTAACAAGGCCTTGTTATCAATATGGTTCTATTTAGCTATATTGAGAGACCTTAAATAATTGACAACAGATAGTAAGTTATAATGACAATTTGTAATATAAGATATGAAGGCAATAATATAAGATAGGGTGATATGTAATCAGAATAGCAATACAAATATATTGTTTTGTCTCTTTTGATGAAATAATAGTGCACAAATGAATGACCTATTTTAAATATACATAAATACATATACACACACAAAATCTCTTGTAGAGGTACAAAACAGTGTGTATTATAAAACTGTCCAATATTTTATATTTTCTAAATTAATTGGATTTATCCAGCTGAATGAAGAGGCAGTCTTTTCATCTAAGTGTATATTGTCCTAGTTTTGCCACATATTTATTATTCCTATAAAGAACAATTTTGAGAACATCTTTGCCAATTTACAGCTTCTCCAGTATTATTTCTTCCAAGACAACAGTCTGAAAAATAACCAGGTTGCTCTATGCAGTATCCATTCACCAATGCTACAATAAGTCTTCCTAAAAACAGGAAAGGTATCCATACAGAGGTTAAAAAAATAATTTGAAGAATCAAGAATGAAATGCATACTCTTGAATTTCATGTTGTATTCCCTACCAAGCACTTTACTTCTAAAAATTGTATATCCCTTGCCTTTTAGATTTTCCTGTATTTTCAAATAAGTTGGAAATCATTTTACAAACACTATTGGACTGTATTGTATTTTTTGTCTTCAGCTCACAAATATAGGGCTTAGCATTTATCTTGCATTTCCCCCACACATGTACACTGAATATTATCCTACCTTGGGCTACTGTTAGCACGTTTATATTTGCACTGTAAAATCAAAGTTACAACAGTTAATCTAAAAGGTCAGACCATGAAGGATTATCTAAAGCAAAGCTTAGCATATAGGAGTCAAAGATCATGCAACTTTCCCGCTAGACCCTCTGTCAAACCATGCTTACTGTCATCATAAGGTTATATTCAAAGGGGTGGCATTAAGAAACTGGGGTAGAATCAGTGGAATTGCCAGCACAGGTCAGGATCTAACATACCTGCTGTGTATTCACAATAAACCAACTGGCCTACCCAATGCCACAATTTAATGGTAACACTAGGGCATATTGTGCATGAAATTTAAACCTCTCTCTCTCTGTATTTTTATTTTGCTTGTTTCTTCTTCTTCTTTTTTTTTTTTTTTAGCAGAAAACCTTTCCACTAAATAGCTAAGTATACTCTTTAGATATTATTTCACTTATGATATTCTTGTGAGGAAGGCTCATAATTACAATGCTCATAATCCTACTTTAAGACTGGAGAAGGTATCAAAAGATGAAAGGACCCTTATAATATCAATGGCAAAACTGAAAATATACTTAATGAGAATATTCACTCATGGTCAATGATCTTTCCCTATAGTTGTTTTTCAATTTGGAGGAACAAAGATCAGAGTCTATAAATTATGTTTAATGTTTGACTCTGTATACATATATATTCATTTTTTATTTGTCTTAATAATCATCTCTATCTACTGGTACTATTAGTTCAAAGTAACACTAATAATAGTTTTTTACATAAAATCTGTTAAAGGTAAACTATAAGAATAGATGTCTTATCCAAAATTTTAAGGGTAATCTCTAAGGGATATTTATAATTTTTATAGAGATTGAACTAAACATTTGCTTTTTAAATTATACATTATGAAGTATAAAACCAATGAATTTTGGAGCAGGCTCACAGAACATGTTATTAAAAATATTATAAGCTGGTTGTTAGTACAGCATGAATAAATTGATATAGTATATGTTTGACTAAATTTTATTGTAAACTTATTTTACTACTACACCTTTTGTATCTGTATGATTGAAATACTCTATGACATGCCCAGCCGGGTATAGCTCAGCAGTTGAGCATCAACCCAGGAACCAAGAGGTCACCAGTTCAATTCCCGGTCAGAACACATGCCCAGGTTGCTGGCTCAATCTCCAGTGTGGGGCGTGCCGGAGGCAGCCCATCAATGATTCTCTCTCATCATTGATGTTTCTATCTCTCTCTCTCCCTTCCTCTCTGAAATCAATAAAAATATTTAAAAAATATATTCTATGACATTCTGTTACCAAGCATATCTTCCAAATTCTCCTCTCAGTACTTATTTTGCTAGCTTGAAATCAGCTATGGTGGGAGTATTTACATGATAAAAACCAGCAAATTGTACAAACTGAGTTTGATTTATTGTTTTATTCACTGTCTAAATCACTGGATAGTAAACTATCACCTGTGGGTTATCATCTTGTTTTTATCAGCTTAATTTTATAAATAGATTGTATAGAAATGAGCCATGCCTGCTGATTTCTTGTACTCTAAGGGCAGGGCTCAGTAGTTACAACAAAGACCATATGGCTTGCAAGCCTGAATTATGTACTACGTAGCTTTTTAAGAAGAAGCTTGCAAAATCCTGATCTGGACTTCAGAAGGCAATGGAAAAAGTGTCAATAATGCAGTTGTCATTTAAGTGGTTTGTGACTTTGGCCATTATATTGTGAATAGCACAAAAGAATGAGAAACTATTCTTCCATCAATCAAAAACTATTATCCAATTCAGTAAAAGATTCCCTAACATCATTGATAGGAGAGTTAAGTTCTAATGCATGTCTTCTTTGTTTCACTTTCATTTTGTTAATTAGGATAAATAAAATATCTACCAACATTTGTCAGAATTGTATTTATTAATCACTTGCAAACATAGTGGCTATGGATACAAAGGTTTAGCAAAAATCAAAAGCATTTTGGGAGAATAGTTGGCTCTATAGAATTTAGAATAAAGAGTAATGTGTATTTTATTATTTGTATATTGTGTGCCGCAAACCTTTTTATCTGTAAAATTCAGAATGATAATATATATGTATATGTCTTTCTCAACAGCTAGTGTTAGCCATTTACCAGCATACTACTACCTAAAGCTATGTGTCTTTATCTACCTTAAAACTACTTTAAAGATAACTAAGTACATTAATTATTATACAACTAGAGGCCCGGTGCACAATATCCTGCACTGGAGGGACAGGGTCCCCTCAGCCTAGCCTGTGCCCTCTCCCAGTCAGGGACCCCTCAGGGGATGTCCGCCTGCCGGCTTAGGCCCGATCTCCCCGAGGATCAGCCCTAAGCCGGCAGTCGGACATCCCTCTCGCAGTCCGGGGCTCTTGTATCTGAGATCCCTTGCTCCTTACCACCCGCCTTCAGTGGAGACAAGAGAGGCTCCCGCCACTGCTGCTGTGCTTGCCAGCCATGAGCCAGCTGAGTGGTGCTCCCCCTGTGGGAGTGCAATGACCACCAGGGTCAGCTTCTGCATTGACCGTCTGCCCCCTGGTGTTCAGTGTGTGTCATAGCGACTGGTCGTTCCTCTGTTTGGTCTATTTGCATATTAGCCTTTTATTATATAGAATTATACAATAATAGGTACTATATAAATACCTAATATAATATATAGTTTTATTATGTATTAACTATTTTTGTTAGTCATCAAATAATTTATAAAATCGGCCTTATATGAGTTGAATCTCTTTCAAATTAAACCTATTTCAAGAAATCAAAAATTTGGAATGAAAATATTGACAAAATTCATACACAGAAAGAACTTATTACACTGTCAAAATATATTCCACAAGAAAAAGAAGATGGGGTGTAAGTAAACTCAGTACCCACATCCTTCCACAAACATCAAAATTACAACTAAAATACAGAATAACCATCCTTCAGAACCGCCTGAAATCTGGCTGAACAGAAGTCCTACAACTAAAGAATTAAAGAAAGCACATTGAGACTAGTAGGAGGAGCAGAGGCATGGAACTGGATGTTTGGACACCCATGTGTGGTGTTTATTTAATATGGAGGAGTATCTTGACTGAGGAGGCCTCTCATGAGGATCAAGGGGTTCCAACCCCACCTGGATTGCTCAGTCCAGGGTTCCCTAAAGGTAGGGGGAAGAGAAATCCCCATAACTTTGGCTATAAAAAACCAGCAGGGATTGTGACTGAATGACAAGGAGGCTACTGGAGACCCAGACAGTTCCTCTTAAAGAGCCAGTGCATGAACTTACATGGACTCACTCCCTTTAAGCTCTAGCACTGGGACAGCAGCTGAAAAGGATCCAGGAATGTATAGGGAGGGACTAAATTGTCTGGCATCAGTGCAAGTACTCAGGGGCAGCTTTCTCCCAGACAAAAGTGCTTGCAGAGGTCATTGTTCCCATGATTAAACCTCCCAAGCCACTAAGCTAACTGGCAGGCACCATATCTGAATCTCCATCATCCTGGCTCATACTGTTTTCCCAGCTCTGGGAGGATTCCCTGAGACCCCACCTCACCCAATTTGCAGCCACACCCAAGCTGTTTGCAGTGGCTTTTCCATATGAATGGCCTGTCCTGGCTCAGGCTTCAGACTTTCCTAAAATCTCTCAGACAAGTAGCAGCTGGACTCAGCATGCCTCATATTCCTTGATAAGTGGCCCCAGGCCCTGCACTAGGAGCAGCCTTCCTTGGTTCACTGTTTGGATTCTCCTGGGTACCTCCAAGCTCAACATAAGTAGCAGCCATCTGCAGAGTGCTTTTTAGCTTGTGCCAGGTGGCCCCAGACAGGGCACAGGCAGTGGCTGACTTTGTACCACCCAGATGACCCCAGAACTAGTGAACCCAGTGGATAGATTCACATCATGCCAGATTACAACTCGACCACATCTATAAGCGACACACTCAGTGAGAGGCAGACTCCCTGAGCACTAAAGCCCCACTGAAGCACGTCCTGCTCCATAGAGGTGTCTCCAGCACAGTAGCTCTCCCACTGTAGTTGTAGCTAGTCCTCACAGCCAATTGGCCTGCAGGTCAATTCATCCCACTGATGCCAACAGCAATCAAGGTTTAACTACAACAAGACAGTGCACACAGCCCACATAGGGGCGCACCTATATAGAGTGCCCAGCTCAGGTGACTGGGGAGACTGAGCCAATGGACTCAGCAGAACACCTCCTACACAAAGCCACACTACCAATTCCAGGAGACATAGCAGCTCTAATATAGAAACAAACACGAGGAAGCAGCCAAAATTCAGAAACAAAGAAACATGTCACAAATGAAAGAACAGAAGAAATCTCAAGAAAAAGAACAAAATGAAATGAAACAAGCAAGCTACTAGATACAGAGTTCAAAACACTTGTTATAAGGATTCTCAAGGATCTTAATGATAGCTTCAAGATAGTTACTGAGACTTTCCAGGATCTTAGTGAGAATTTCAAAGACATGAAAAAGGACCAGTCAGAAATGAAGCATACACTAACTGAAATGAATAATTTATAGGGAATCAACAGTAGAGTACATGAAGCTGAGAATCAAATTGGTGATTTGGAATATGAGGAAACACAAAACACCCAATCAGAAGAACAGAAAGAAAAAAGAATCCAAAAATATAAAGGTAGTGTAAGGGATAACTTCAAGTGTACCAACATTCACATTATAGGGGTGCCAGAAGGAAGAGAGAGAGAGCAAAACATTGAAAACCTATTTGAAGAAATAATAACAGAAACCTTCCCCTATCTGGTGAAAGAAGTAGACTTACAATTTCAAGAAGCACAGAGAATCCCAAACAAGAGGAACCCAAAGAGGACCACACCAAGACACATCATAACTAAAATGCCAAAGGTTCAAGACAAAGAGGGAATCTTAAAGGCAGCAAGAAAAACACAGTTACCTACAAGGGAGTGCATATTCAATTGTCAGCTGATTTCTCAACAGAAACATTGCAGGCCAAAGGGAGTGGCAAGAAATATTCAAAGTGATGAATAGCAAGATTATTCTACCAAATAAAGCTATCATTTAATACTGAAAGTCAGATAAAGATTTTCACAGACAATAAAAAGCTAAAGGAGTTTATCACCACAAAACCAGTATTACCTGAAATGTTGAATGGTGGTGGAGGAGGATGGGGAGGAGAAGGGGGGAGGAAAAATTGGAGGGAGGAAGAAATTGGAGGAAGGAAGAAAATGGATGGAGGGAGAATTTGGAGGGAGGAAGAATTTGGAAGGAGGAAGAAGAAGGTGAGGGAAGGAGGAGGAGGAAAAGGACAATATCTATCAACAATTGAATCTAAAAAATCAAAATAAATGAACAAGGAATCTAATGAACAAAATAAACTGATGAATAAAATAGAACCAGAGGCATGGAAACATGGAACGGACTGACGAATCTCGGAGGGAAGGGTGGGGAGGGGAAAATACGCAGAAAGAAATTAACTAAAGAACTTATATGCATATATGCATTACCCATGGACACAAACAATATAGTAGTGAAGGCCTAGGGTGGGGCAGAAACTGGGTGAAAGGGGCAATGGGGGGAAAAAGGGGGACACATGTAATACACTCAACAATAAAGATTTTTTTAAGAAAGAATATATTCCACCCATTGTAATTATATAAGAAAAAAAATCCTATTGCTCGTTTTGCTACACTTTCAATATATTAGTAGAATTGTTTATGAAAAGGCAGCCATTTTAAACCTTTTTCCCCTAAGAATTGTTACATACTTCTTTCCCCTTTTAATTTATTCATTAATGGGTAATATGTAAAATATAAATAGCCTAAAGTCACTGTTTAGTGTGTGGTCTTATGTAAAAAACAAAGAACAAAAAGCAAATCTCTTCAATCAAGTGGCAATGATTTATTCTTTTCATTTTTCACAAAATAGCAAAAATCTCCTCATTAATAGTTTTTCATTTTAAAGACTGAATTACTTCTTAACTTGTTAGGACTCCAGGTGTAGTCAATAATTTCACATTCATTGAAAGAAATTGAAGGAAACAGACTATAATCTAGAGCTATATAATTCAGCATTTCAAAGAATTTTATATTCAGCGTGAACTTAAAAAAGCTTACATGATGAGTATTTCAGTGGTTGAATGACTCCCTTGCAGTTTGATTGTGAATATGCTATTCTACAGTGTATTTCAGAAATTAGGTTTTATGCTTTAATGAAAGTAAATTTCAGTATTCTCAACTATAGCTACAGAATGTGACAAAAGAGAAAGTTGAAAGCAACAAAAACTAAAAGCAATTTAGTAATGTGTTTTAAAGTAAACTGAAACTAAAATTGAAACAGTTTATCCCAACCTGTTGGTGAAATTTATCTGTGGCTAAAAGGAATAGAATGTCAATTATAGGTGCTGGGATTGATAGAGAACATCCATGAAAAGCAGAAGGAAACAGCTGGAGATGCTGGACGTTAGAAGAGAAATTTACCAAATTGAGTAATTTTTTTTCCCCCCTATAGTGCAGTGGAGGCAATAAAGCGGGAAGTGAAGGATTGTCTGCAGGGATGCATGGATGTATTTGTGAAGTTTGGGTGAGGAATTAATGAAAGGCTTTGTTTCAGGAGTTTGGATCAGTTCAGGTATTATTCTTGGGGAGCTGAGTTGATATGGGAGTTCCCCTGTGTTGTAGTAAAATATAGAAATGTTTAAAAATGCTTAAAGAATGTCTAAAAACATTAGGAAGGTTTTAAAATGTTGGAGTTAACTTTCCTTGAAACTTCAAGTGTGATATTAAGGACACATTCCCCACTGCCCTGAAGCATGTGTACCCCAGAGATAAGGATTTGAACTTCAGTTACTGACTCAGAGTGACTTGTACTCTCCCTAGATAACCACATGTAGCCTCTTGCCCTGTTGAGATTAACATGTGTGCATTGACGTAATTCATTGATAGCCACCTGAACTGCTGAGAGTATAGTACAGGCTTTAAAAATAAATTCCGGCCAGCTAACGGTGCTCACCTGTCGAGACAGGCTAGTAACTCTCGATTCAGATGCTACCGAGCTCCGACCGAGCTCTCGGGTGAGGAACGCTGGCCCCCTGCATCCGGACCAGACCAGCCCAGCTGCCGGACCCCAGAGAACAGCACCACCGGGATCCCATTAAAGCCTGTATCCGAAGGATCAGGAACTTGTGTGAGTAATAAAGTGCTGTGTGATTTGCAACTGCATATGTTTCATGTGGTGTAATTCCTCCGGCAGTTAATTGAATTATTTTGCATATGCTTAAAATTGAAATTAAAGCTTCTGGTGTTTTCGATCCTAAGCCTGCCCTTGGTCCTGCTGGCACAGAGTAGCCTCTTCGCTACCAATTACTTGAATGTCCCAACTCCTGTGCAGTTCAAGTTTATCAAAAGGGATGCCTTAGATCAGTGGTCCACAAACCGCGGCTTGCGAGCCACATGCGGCTCTTTGGCCCCTTGAGTGTGGCTCTTCCACAAAATACCACATGCGGGTGCGCACGTACAGTGCGATTGAAACTTCATGGCTCAGAGCAGAAGTCGGTTTTTGGCCTGGGCGAGTCTATTTTGAAGAAGTGGCGTTAGAACACTCAAGAGGCCAAAGAGCCGCATGTGGCTCTCGAGCTGCGGTTTGCCGACCACTGCCTTAGATAAACACCCCAAATCCTTCCCAGGGATCTACTTGGGACACCCTGCTTTGCCTCAAGCCTAAGGTGACCAGACATTCCGTTTTTGGCGGGACAGTCCCAATTTTTAACAATTTGTCCCACTTCCCGCGGCGTTTTAAAAAAGTCCTGATTTTTGGAAAGAATGCACGACAAGCTAGGGAACGGCGGGAGAACGGGAAGGGAATAGACGGTTTTCGGCGACCATGTGGCTATTTAGCCAGGATATGAGTTTTATATTATTTTTGTTAATTTATAATGTTAAACTTTAATAATAACAAATAATTGTTGAGAACTGATTATCGAGAACTGCTTATCAAAGTTCGCATTGTTGATCAGTTGTTAGAATTCGACCACCATTGTTTGGACTTAATGAACAATGGCAATTTTTGGGATTGGCAACGACGAAAACATTTTGTAACTGTCTCTCAGATGATACACATCGTACTGTGTGCTAGTAAGCTAGTTAAACAAGTGATGTCATTACAAATCAGCTATTCAGATAATTTAGGTAAGTAATTTATTTATTTATTTCATGAATACATAAATTTTCTTGAATTTGGCAGACAGTACTCGTATTATTTATATTTTATAGTGGCGGCAAAAAGTCTAGCGCCGGCCTTGAAAGTGACACGACTTACATTATGGCAAATTCAGAGGAAAAATAATACAAGTTAGTATTGTTATTATTTAGAAAGAAATATAGGATTAAAATAATTTTTAAAATATAGTTACTTTATAACAATCAAATTAATTTAATTTATAAACTAACAATAAAATATGTTCATGTAATTATGTACCTACTTACTGTGTTTTTAAGCAATATGTATATAATAATTTATAATATAATTTTAAATTACTTTTTTTAGATTTTTAACATAATGAGTAAGAAAAGAGGATGCAAATTTAACGATGATCTAAGAAGTGAATTTCCTTTTATTAACAAAACCAAAAGCAATTACAATATAGACCAAATTTTTAATCAAGAACTCCCCCCCCCAACCCCGGCCCGAAACCAGTTTGGCTCAGTGGATAGAGCGTCGGCCTGCGGACTCAAGGGTCCCAGGTTCGATTCCGGTCAAGGGCATGTACCTTGGTTGCGGGCACATCCCCAGTAGGGGATGTGCAAAAGGCAGCTGATCGATGTTTCTCTCTCATCGGTGTTTCTAACTCTCTATCCCTCTCTCTTCCTCTCTGTAAAAAATCAATAAAATATATTTTTTAAAAAAAAGAACCCACCCAACCCCCCCTCCCCCCACCCCTGGTCAATGGTGTCCCGCTTTACCAATGTTAAAATCTGGTCACCTTACTCAAGCCTGACACACTGAGTTTTCATGATTCAGGACCAGCCTGTATTTTGTCCTGTTCGTGCTGGGTGGGAACCTGCAGAACATGATGAAGTACAGGCAGACCTCATTTTATAGCGCTTCACTTGCATTCCTGTGATGCTCACTTTACTGAGGTGGTCTGGAACCAAACCTACAGTATCTCAGAGGTATCCCTGACCTACCTACATGGCCATGTGGGAAGCAAGAGTCTGTACATGCAAGGGAACCCCAAGCTAAGTTACACGGACAAGATGTTTCCCAGTATTTCAAGGGGAGAACTTGAGTCAAACTTGAGAGGTGCGAAAAAGAAAATGGGAAGATAAGGCAGAGAACAGAGGTGATACCAAAGAGGGACTGAGTAGCAGCCTCCGCTGCAGCAGCAACAGCAGATTGGAGCAATGGCTCATAGCTGGACCACAGACAGAAAGAATGTGCTAGGGTTTGCTAGTGACTGATGCAGACGGCCATTTCAACCCGTGGAATCATGAAGGGGGGGGGGGGGACCCTTTTTCTGCCAAGGGCCATTTGGATATTTCTAACATCATTCGTGGGCCATACACAATTATCAACTTAAAAATTAGCCTGCTATATTTGGTCAACTATCTAATTAGCTCACCCCTAATGCCTTGGCAGGACCAGACCAAATGATTTTGCTGGCCTTGTATGTAGCCTGCAGGCCAGACATTACCCACCACTGAGGGAATTCAAAACCATGTTGCTCAGGCCACAGCTCATTATAATTAAATTATAATATGTGGAGATAGGACTAAGGCATCCAGATTTTTTAGTTTTTCAGATATTTCCAAAGTGCAACAAGGCTAGGAACTTCAAGCACTGATTGCACCTTAGAATTACCTGCGAGCTTTGGTGTGTACTAGTACCCGATTCCCTCCCCAAACTAATCTATTCAGAATCTCTGGTGATAAGGCCCCAGAACAGAGGTTAGTTGTGATCAGAATTTTGTAATTTAGATGGAAAGTTACCCTGTCTCATAGTTTTTCCACTGACCTTTTTCCTCTCTGGGACAATAAGAAAATTAGCTTCAGTAAATTGAGCAAACTCAGAGGATTCTAAACAAATGACAGCAATAGTTTTATTTCATAAAAGCTATTATACTTTTCTTCACATTTGAACTTTACACATATTAAGTTTAATTTTATTACCCTGTGTGTAAGAAGACTATTAAATACAGATTAATATTTCAGATATCATGATACTTTTACATTATTATAATTTTCATGCAAAAAAACACATTTGATTGTAAATGTCTAATGATGAAAACATGACTTTTGGTTAGTGCCAAGGTAAGTAAAAGAACTAAAACAGAAACTCCCTAAAACCAATTCCACCAAGACCATTCAATTCCTTCAGCGCTGGTTTTGTAATTATTCATTGTCATGAAAGTCAAAGCATATGAGTAATTCTGTACTTGAACACTCAGGAAGGAAATTGTTACATAAATAATTAATGCTCCAAAAGGTTAAATTTAATTTGAAAGTGGGTGATTTTCTTTTGCCAGGGTTATGGACATTGAAGGTGAATAGTCTCCTGACAGACTTTCTTATTGTGGGGGGGAAAATCTAATGGGTAGCCTTTTGGGGTCACATAGATTCAGCAAGATAATTTCTATCAACTTAACTGAGAAGACAAAAAGACTGTTTTGGTTTTTTTAACTTTAAATTTGAAAGAGAGAGTTTAGAATGAAATAGGAATGGGATTTTTAAGTTGACAAAATGTGAAGGAAAGCTTTATAACAGGGCATGCATCCAGAAACTTTTAATTGAAATGTTAGGAACAAATAATATAAATATACCAAGATTTTCCTTTATGAGATAAACGCAATTCTAATCTTTGTTTTAAAATATTTTATAACTTTCTTTTATTTTCAAGTTTATTTAAAGATAAATATTTTACATTGCTAAATTCAAAGAAAAATACCACAAAATTATAAAGATAAACATCTAGTTAAAATAATTACTTAAAGGAAAAAGTGCAAATGAATAATTAGCTCTGTAACAATATCTAATTTATTGGTCCAATTGATTAGCCACACTAAGTGTATTGATGTGCATCAAAATTTCATAGTAAAAAGCATTTAATCAGATGTTAAAAATGCATTTTTTCCTATATTGCACTTATAATTCATTTTGTTATATTAATATAGGTTTGATAGGGAATTGTCAAAGAAGTTTGATTTGTCAGGTGTTAAATTTTAAATTTATGAAATTAAAGAATATGGCTTTACCTTTCTCAATTAAAAATGACTTTCCTTACTTTAGGTAATTTTATTTTTTTTATTTTATTTTAATTTTTAAACAATGGTACACAAAATAGTCATAGCCACAGGCTAGTTATTCTGCATGATTTTCACAGTGTGAAGAAAATGTTTCAATACTCTCATCATAAAATTTTCTTTCAGGCACAAGTTAACTTTCAAACAAATGATACTGGTATATATATATATATATATATATATATATAGATATATATATATATTATTTTTCTATTGACCTTCTTAATTTACTCTTAATGAAAAGTCATCAGTAAATCACTAATTGATTTAACTGCCAATGAAAGACCTTTCTGATCTTGGGAAGTGACTGGGGAATATTTCTCATGTTCTTACACATTAGGGTAAAGAAAGTCCAAACATATATTAGTGTTACCCAGCAAGGGCTCACTACCTGATAGGCATAGAAACCAATACAATGGCACCGGCTTTCGAGAAAAGAAAAGTCTGTGTCACAGTAGACCGGACAAGGAGACAGAGTTACCAGATGATAGGGGTCATTTGCCTGTGCACACCAAAGCCCAATAAGAAGCAAACTGGAGTCTGCAGCAGAGAAAGTAAAGGTTTACTTAAGGAAATGGTGCCAAACCCAGAGGCAAAGGTGACCCAATGTTCTAAAACCGGCTCCCTGATGGCTTCTAAGAAACAGGTTTTTATAAGATTGTGGATAGGGTCATGGTCTCTATTGATTGATTGGTGCTAGGATGGGGAGAGTTGATTACTGCATCAGCCAAGGTGTCATTTTGTCTGTTCTCACAGGGATGTGGTCAGTGGGGTCATTCTGTTTTTCTTGGCATGGAGCTAAACACAACTGAGGCCTAGATGTCATCTCTAGTTTGACTGAAACTCTGCCCCTGTATTAAACGGTCCTGAGGCGTCGTTCCTAAGATTGTTTAATGCTGACCAGAACCTTATTGTCCTGAGTGCTTCTTGTTTAAGGGAGTGGACATGCAAGACAGTTTGAGGTGGGTGAGTCAGGTTTCTGGATGAAGCCAGTTTGAATGAAAAGGAAAGAAAGGAGCCCTGACCTGGCGTCTCAGTTAGTTGGAGTGTCATCCCATACACCAAATGTTTGCAGGTTTGATCAGGGCACATACTAGTATCTAAGTGGCAGGCTGGAGGAGAGGCAACCCATCCATCCATGCTTCTCTCTCTCATCGATGTTTCTCTCTCTCTCCCCTCACCTCTTCCTTTCCCCCTCCTACTCTCTCTAGAAATCAATAAAAACATATCCTTGGGTGAGGATTAAAAATAAATAAATAAAGGAGAAAAGGTCATGTTAAAGAAATGAAGTTTCTCTTTGGTTACAACAGGAGACAGGGCTCAGATCTGTCACCTTGATCCAGGGTTTGGGGTGACTTTTAGGAAGTAAGGGGGAGCAGGCTGGTATGTAGAAGTGCTGGCAGGGCAGTTTTCCATTGGAGGGTTTGGAGAATTTGAACATTTATGGTAAGATAAGGTAAGAGAGACTTCAGCACCAGATATTCCTGGACAATGGACTCAGCTTCTGAAAGGGTTTTGGTGTTCAATTTTTCCTCATGTTCAGGTCTTTAGTTTCCTGGGAAGAAGTTAGGTGAGACTTTGGTTTTAGGTGCATCTGGAGGTCAAAATTCTCTCCCTTGTGCATACTTCAGCTGCATTTTTTGAGTTTTTAGCATTTTAACGTGAAAAGCAACTCATTATCTTGTTAGAAACAGGAGCAGTTTGATCTGGTCTTACCATTACACTAGACTGAACAGAAAGGTTTCACAGTTTATTCTCCATAAACAAATGTTCCATTAAAGTATAGAATGTCTTATATTCCTGGAGGTGAATTAGAAATTAGGATGGTGAAGGCCTGGGGTGAGCTAGAAGGATTCAATGGGGGGAAGAGGCGGGCATCTGTAATACTTTCAACAATATTTAAAAAAACACAGAAAAACAAACAAAGAATAAATTAGGGCCTGTACCTTAGTATAGAAAAATTAAGCGAACTTTATGACTATGTCATAATAATCACTTTCAGAGATGAGAAAATAAACTGGGGGGGATCTCTTGGTCATACTTTCTTTGCCAACACTAAATGTATAACACATCTCCACTAAAAGAAATCTATGTGTGATTTATACTACCCTGAGTTGGTATAAGACCATCAGTTTCTACAGGTAACTATTTGCTGAAATAAGTAGTAAATGGGTTTCCTCATTATGACTGTTGTTTTTATTTCCATATGAACAAGAAATTCCCTTGTTCTATTTTACTCATATATGAATCAGTGAAACTACAGAAGTTTCAATAGCTTCCCTTTTCTAAAGCTTCTGGAAGGTCATTTTGAAATGGGTAAGTTAGCAAACATCTGTGATGTCTAGCCTAAGGGGCATAACCTAACTACTCACTAGCAACAGCTTGAGAGCTATGAAAATTGAGCAATTACCTGTGGAAATGCTTTGTGGAGCCATGACCTTTGTCTCTTGTTGTCTCCATGGAGACTAATAGAAAAAAACAACCTATCAATGTACTTGCTAAAAAAATGTTGATAAATATTATGGAATGAAAATGACAATCATGATAACATGTATCAAAATTTTTTTCTAACCTTTACCTCTAAATCTTTGGTTGGTAATTATCTACTTCATAGTTGGGAAAATGGAAGCCCATATAAGTTCCTCTTGATGTGTATAGAGTTATATGGAAAACTAAGAAAATAGCTGATATTTTAAATTTAGTGAACCATCCAGTGTATTGTATTACCATGACTACTAGGAATAATTGTACTTGTAAAATACATATTAACAAAATCATTTCCCACTAAGTGCATTCTTTATATTCTAATCATCTTCATCATGTATCTGTGATTGTTCAGCATCCTCTTTTTCTTCTATCTCAAAAGTTGATCCATGTCAACATGTGGTGCCTACAGTTTTGGAAGGGTTGAATTAGAAGGAGAAAGAAGCCTGTCTATTCACCAAAGCAGGTGAATCAATAGCTGGCAGCCAATAAGAAGACTAGCCAAACATTTCTATTTGCAAGATTTTTAAACTAAGTAAGCAAAGCAGTTGCTCTTAAAAAAACAAACAAACCAAAAAACCCAAAACCTGAGATTGTACTAGAGTGAATGGAAAGGAATGGTGACTTATTAAATTTGTTATTAAATCCACTGTCTCCTTTGATCCATTAACTTTCAAAGCTAGGAAACATATTTAGTAAGTGTTTAAGGTGTTTGCCATTTTACAAATTTCAGTGGTTTAGCTGAAGCAAGTATATATGCATATGGATCAACATTAGAGATGCCTGCAATTTTGTAACTTTCTATGCTACTTAGTTTTTCAGATCCTGTGAAGATAACATGAACAATAGCTATATAATTATGTAAAACATAGAATAAATTTGTTCCCTCTTTTCTTAAAAGGGTTATGTAAAGAAATATCAAATATTGATTGTCTAATAATTTTCCATGATTATTCAGTTCCTATTCTTCATCTTACACTGGGCTGAGCAAGGCGGTACAACTTTCTCATTTTTTAGCAGCACTTGTGGCTACTTAAGTTATGGCAGGCACTCTTTATGCTGGCAGTCATGGTATAGAAAATTTAGACAATAAATTCATGTCAAAATATTAAGAAAGTAACTCAACATAAAGATTTTCTTTAAAAAAATCTGCTTAGGATGGTGTGATATAAATTATAAGACTTCAAACACCAGTATTTTAATTGTGTTCTCAAAAATTGCTAGTAAAATAGTTAAAATAATGAATTCTTGGGTAAAATTTGTCTTTAGTTATGTATCACCTTCTAATTAGAGAATCCTCTTTAAAATAAGTGGTTCATTCTGAACATAGAAAATATTAACACAGCGTTGTTTTTTGTAAATGATTTGAAGAGCTAACATCAATTTGATTATTATTAATACATCAAAACATTTTAAAATGCATTTTAGCAGATGTTATTAACAGGAAAATCATTTCATTTGAATCCTCTGCTCAATGATTCTGTACTGAAGTTCTTTGGGTGTCTGGAAGTTACAGTTGAAGGCCGTATCAGGAGTAAAGGCTAAAACTTCCATTTCACTATTTTGCTTGAGGCATTTGAATTAATATTTGTCATTAAGTAAAAAATCATCTTGAATACAGATTTCAGAATGCTGGGGAAACATATTATATCTTTTTTTAATATATTTTATTGATTTTTTTTTACAGAGAGGAAGGGAGAGTGATAGAGAGCTAGAAACATCGATGAGAGAGAAACGTTGATCAGCTGCCTCCTGCACACATCCCCACTGAGGATGTGCCCGCAGCCAAGGTACATGCCCTTGACCGGAATCGAACCTGGGACCCTTCAGTCCTCAGGCCAACGCTCTATCCACTGAGCCAAACCAGTTAGGGCCATATTATATTTCTGTGGACATGTTTTAAATAATATATGTTTAATGTCTTGACTTTTGTGCTTTTAGGATTATCATTGTTCGTTGGTAGAGAATTTGGGAGAAAGTAGAAGTTTTAATTTGTAGTTAGTCATACCCGCTAATGGACATCCCAAGTAAAGTTGTTCATGTTTGCAGTACATAGTGATAGTGATCTCAGAAAAACTCTGGAGATGCACGTTGATAACTTTTAGTACAGGTTTTAGCTGAATTAAGAGATGAATGAGAAGATGCGGGTGTAGGAAAGTCAGAAGCAAAGTAAACCAAGAACCACATCCTTGGAAACATTGTCATTTGTCTTGTTTAAAACACTGGAGCTGGCAAATGCTCTTGAGTAGGAGTAAAAGGAGGATTCAGATAAGAACCAGAGACAAATGCTGTCATGAAAGGTGAAAGGGGATGTTTTCAAGAAAGAGAAATGGTCATAGCGTCAACTGCAGTAGATATGCCAAAACATAAAGCATTGGTTATTCGATTAAGTGACAAAGATGAATTTGTTACTAGTCAAAGTGGGATTCTTGGGGTACTGCTGGAATAAGAATTGCTGGAGGCTGCCATGAGAGGATGAGATATCATAGAAACCTTTATTTCTGTGGAATTACACCCCTGAGTTTCCAAAGCCCCATTTCCTTTTTCCTGCCATAGAAGAAGTGTAGCTGGGCTTCAGCAGAGCTGAAGTCAGAGCCAGTGTCCAGAGTTTCCCTTCCATGTTAGGGCATATCCAATCCAGCATCAGGCTAGCTTGGTGTGGGTTTCCCCAGAGCAGTCCAGCAGTCCATGCATGTGGGGTCCTCAGGGCCACATGACCATGGAAGAAACACAGGTGAATGCAAGGAAGCAGGAAGGAAACCAAAGAAACCAGGAAGCCAAGAGCAAAAAAGAGAGAAAACTCCTTTGTTTAGGGGATTATGTATCCCAAAATTTTTGTGGGCTTGCAGTGGCCAGTGACCTCTGTTCCCAGGTGTGACTGACAAGAGAGTACCTTCCCAGTCACCCCAACTTCACTGTGCATGTGCCTATCTTCCCCTTTGTCCAGGCCCTTTCCCCACTGGTCTGCAGGGAATGGGCTGGTAGTTCCCTGCGGGGTGTGAAATTGCAGCTCCCTAGTGAAGCTGCCCAAATGACATGCCTATCATATCTGGCCTTCCCTTTGCTCCTTTACTATTATTAATAACTAGCTAATTACCACAGTACTGGTGAACTTTACCAGATGATTCAGAGAAGAGGTGAGGACAAGATTGCTTATTTGAAGGAAGCTTTATGACAAAGAGATATTAATTACCCTTGATGGTGATTTCATTCATAGCCTTAATTGAAAGGAAAGGAAGAGATATAACCAGCTAGATGGGGGACTCAGGGCTTAGCCAGGTAATGGGTTTATTTGTGTGCTTTTTTGTTTGTTTAGGTATAAGAAATGGAACAAGGTCCCAGAAGGATGAGAGGAAATGTAATCGAGATTAAGTGGTGGGATTATACATGAACAAGCTAAAGTATTTCTCACCCTTTGAAATGAAAGAGGGAAAAGAAAAGCAAGTGAGGATGAGAGGAGATAACAGAAACACTCTACATTGTGGGAGTGGGAGATTGGGAAATTCCATATCTTTTATGTGTCAGAGATCAGATTCACTCGAAAAGGGGACAGTGGCTTGGTTGGTACTTTAAAAACAGTGGTGCAGATCTGGAATATGTGCTGTGAAGAATAGATTTTAGAATTGTAGAAGTAGAGCCATTCTAGGAGGCTGGGTCTGGGTCACTGCTATGGTGTGGATAGCTAAAATAGAACATATCTAAACAGTAATGATATCAAGGAAATAAAAGTTTAAGTTATAGAGTTAAACTGCCTAGAGTAGCTATTGAAGTCATCTTTGTTAACAGTAAGCATAGTTTATAAATATTTTTTATAGCAAAACTTATAGACTTTCCATAATATAAGCACTTAAGAATTTTTGTTGTTACATAATCTAAAAAAGAAACGCAATACACATTGTTCAAATAATTTTACTTGCAACCTGGACCTATTTATTAATTTATAAAACATAATGACATGTTTTATCACTTGCATCTAGCAAAATATTTCTGTACCTGAAGTTAAGATAAACTTTTAATGTTTTAATAGGTACAACTACCACTTATTTAGCCATCACTACGTATCAGACATTATATTACACATAACTCTTACATAAAACATCAATTGAACCTCAAATAAAGCTTAATATATTAATAATAATAATTCCCATTGGAAAAAAAATGGAAACTTGGAGTTTGGAGAGATGAAGAAATTTATCCAGGTAATATAGCTGCTGAATGTTGGAGCCAAGACCCAAACTCAGGCTCATTACTTCACAATGCGAGTACCATACCATTTGCTGTGCTGGTTAGAACAGTTCTGCAAGAATAGACAAACTCACAGGATGCTTTTCTAGAAATTGAGTTTCCTGGGAAGCCCAATATTTCATATTCTTTTCAGTATATTGGCAAGATAGATTACTTTAGGAAATGTTCAGAGATTTCCTATAGATACTCTGAGCTCTTCAAAGGAATGTGAATGGAGAACGTTGTTTTGTTTTAAAGAAGAGCTTTGAATGAATACACAATAGGACATTTTAGACTTAAACTATTGAAATAATATGAAATAATTATAATAAAAAGGAAACGGTGTAATGCATTAAGTCTCACATGATGTACACAGAGAAACATTGCTTGCAATCAGATTTTTTACTATGGATATCATTCCAGCTCATACATTCCTGGAGAAAATAGAATATTTTGGAAGTTCAAAGGGAAATGAGAAAAAAATTTTGAGGGTACCACGTTGAGAGTGGTAAGTTAAACAAATATAATTTGGGAGACTGCAGGGATATGATAATATGTTATACTTTTTTTTTCTATTTCACATCTTGATATATTTATTGCTTTTAAAATTTGATTTTTATAATCATCATTTCCGAAATGTTATATAGTAATATCATTTTATCCATGCTTTTGCTTTCTGCAGTTTTAGTTACCTTTATTAGAGCCGTGCTCTGAACATATTAAATGAAAAATTTTAGAAATAAACAATGATGAAATCGCCTGATTTTCTGCCCCATCCCACTTGGGACATGAGTCATCCCCTTATCCAGTGTGTCCATGCTGTATATGCTCCCTGCCTGAGTCCCTTAGTAGCCATCATGGTTATTAGATTAGTTATCACCTCCACACACACAAACACACATTGCACAGAGCTCATTTACATATTTTTTACTATAGTGTATTGTTATAATTGTTTTTATTTTATTATTACTTATTGTTGTTAATCTCTTACTGTGCCTATTCTATGTTACAATTTATCATAGGTAAGTTTGTATAGAAAAAACAGATTTGGGGTGTTTTTTCCCCCCAAACATACAGGGTTTGGTACTATCGGCAGTTTCAGGCATCCTCTAAAAGTCTTGGAATATAACACCCAGAAATAAGAGGGGACTACTGTAATCTTAAAAGAAAAAGCTAAAAACGTGGTTTTAAGTTTTCAGGGCTTTATAGCAATGTAACAGTATATTGTGCTACTCTGGTAAAATAAGTACCCCAGACTTTGGCACAATATATTTTAAAACCCACTTTTTTTTTTTCACATGAGACCGCTGCACAGCCAAAGTGCGGAGAATATAGCAGAGAATATATGTAGCAATATGTACGCACCCCATTCCATCTATTTTCAGTGTTTACAGTGACAGACTCTGCCAGTCCCAAAACATAAATAACAGAGCCCAGAAATGCTCTTGCACTCCCTTTACAACAAAGTAAACTTGCTATTGCGTCAAAGTAGATACTCTCTACATCTCAGCTAAGTCTTTATTTCACCTCGGAGAAATAAACTGGCTAAAGCAGAAACATTTATCCAGCAAAACTGGGTTGCACTATCAGCCCATTGACTTTCAGCCTCCCCTGTAGCCATGCTTGTTGCCACATAGCGGTGCCCTGCTAATTAATTTCCTGGTTAGGTCACAAGGGACCATTTAGGGAAGAGCTGTAATAGTTTGCTCCTTTCTACCCTGAACAGATAAATCAGTGATTATGGAGTATTTTTAAACCTTTTAACATTCATTTCAGAAGTAATTCTGCACGCAAGAAGTATTTTACTTTATATTTCTCTGTATTGTTAGAATTTTTCATTGACAACAAGAGAGAACTCTAAATTACATTTAACCCACTCTTGCAAAAATGGAACAAAACAAAACCCTGCCATACTTTTGTTTTATCTTGCTCTTATCTTTGGGCTAAAAATAATTCTGAGGAAAAATAAAATTTTCTTTTTGCCTAGAGATGAAGGCAGATGGTATTGCATATATTTAGTTCTTCCAGCAACAGTTTCCTATAGCATTAGCAGTAAATCTACCATTTGCAATCTATTGTCTACTTAAATCTATTTAATTTACATTTAACAAGACACCTCTTATTCTTGTGAGTTAATTAGAGAGTTAGTGACTATTAGAAGGATACTAATTGAAATGCAATAAATAAGATAACTGAGTTGGTGTGTAATTAACCAAATTTACATAAGTAATAAACACCATATTGCAGTCTTCTAGAATTGAGTTGAACTAATGCTGATAGTCTAATCTCATAGAAGAATAAGTGTCTAGGCATTTAATTAGCATAAAACACAATTGCTGTAGCAAATAAATTGTATATAATTTTTTAAGTAACTGCCAAAGTATAATGCTTTATGTGATCTTTTCACATTATGGCGATCCCTATTAAATTTTCAATGAGTCATTTCAGGAAGAGAAATAATTCAGATGGGAGGCAAAGGATCATTCTCCCCTTCATAGACCTGCAATTCTCTATACAATTAGTTACTTTATTCTACATTTGCCCCTCAACACTGTGTCCTGCATGTCATGATCCTCAATTTGAGAAATATTTCTATAGGATTTTCATAAAACAAGCCCAACTTTTTCAGGAAATCCAGGTCCCTTCTAATTCCCTAACTTATGATGGCTTATCCATTTAAGATACAATTTAATAGAAAATAGACAGTTTATAGTTCTTTATAACAGAGTTTTAGAAGTAATTCACTTTTTCAATGTGTGTGAATCTGTCTGTAGAACACTTGATGCCTCATAAAATGAGACCTCAAAGCACCGTTCTCTGTTATTTTGTTGATGCAGCATTTTTTGTTCAAGTAAATGGTCATCATATATTTTAAAATAAATATAGATGGAAAAGGAGTAGAAACCCAATAGTAAATTGAAGTACTTCAGTGTTTAGTATGTGGTTACAGAAAAACATTTTTGCTTTGATATTTGTTAGGTATACTCATGGTTTTCTTCTTGCTAAATTATCAGTCTCCAGTAAGCAGGATAAAGTAAATATCTCTAAAAATGTTGCACTTAAACTGTTGTTTTTTAATCATTTGTGACCCATATGCAAATTGTCTTAATCTAAATTCTTCATATATATTTTCATTTGCTTTATTTAAAAGAACAATCAAGAGTTTTTCCTTTTTAAGAGATTTTTGTAATATAATACTTATGCTGATACAAGACTATGTTGTAATGAATAGATCATTTAGGTCAAATTCACAAGAGACTTCTATGATGTAATTCTAAGGTTATTGCTTTTGTAGTGTAGTTATTCAGTCTTTCCTCTCATTGAAAGTTAAAAATTAAATGGGTCAAAAACAGATTTAAAAAAGCAACCTATAAATAAGATGAACTTAAATAAAACAAAATAGTAACAAATACTAGTATATTCTTACTAGAAAGTATTTATTAAATGACATAGCCATGGAATAGTATAATGGTGGTTTCAATCGCAAAAGTAATTCATTGGAAGGGGACCAGTCAAGATAATTATTTTTAAAAAATTTATAAATTTTTATAATAAAATAGTTAAGGAATGACAGCATTACATACTAAAAACATTTTTTTTTTAGATTCAGGATTAAACTTACCAAAAGGTCCTGTCACTAACATAGAAATTCAAAATTAAATTGCCAGTGTGTTCACATGATGTATAAAACATAATTTAAAGAAGTATTATCCCCATCTTAAATATGTTTGTCTTCATGAAATAATAAAAGACAAAAACATGTATTTGATGACAATAATTTTTAGAGTTTCTGCCAAATATGAGAATATTTTGATCATTTTTGAACCATTTTTTATTGTTGATTTGGTTTCTCATCAGCATTTTCTATGGGGACATTTCTTGCTATGAATAATCATTTATTTGGCAAACAGCCCTTTTAATATTATTTATGAAGATTGTATAATTGAGCAGCATAAATATACATAAATTTAGTTGTCTGTGAAAAAATTAGTCATGATGGTTCAAAACAATCAGTTGAGACATTTGAATGTGTATGTTGGTATGTAGATGTATATAGATATGTCATCTACCCTTTCAGAAATTGGGGTGGAATTCATGAAATTGAAAGCTTCTTTCTCATATTCTATATACTATACATACAAGGTATTCTAACTCTTCTCACTGATTTTCCTCATGAAGTTTGTATAAATTAGGCCAGAGTCTCTCAAACTATGCTTCTGCTGCATATAAGTGTTCTATTAAATGAATACAGGGAGTATTTTTCTAAGTTCACTGAGAACTCAGTCATATAAGATATAGCATTTCCTAAACTTTAAGTACTATTATTTTTTTCTTAACCCTTTTTCATCTGCTATGAGAACTTGCAACTATGTAACAAATCATAGTGTAACAAACGCTAACAGAAAAAATGGAAACAGGTTCAGAATTACAGAACATTTTGTTAGACCGAGGGTGATTTCCATTTGCCTTTTTGCAATACAGGCACTTTCTGCTGGTAAAAATGATTTCTATTTTGAATTATGAAGTCCAAGTTATCAATATTTTTTGGTGTTCAGCAAAGAGCACTTTGCCTTCCAGATGCTCAGGCACCTGAAGATACAATTTGTTTCTGCACTAAGCTTTTATTTTTAATGCACGTAGAAGGTGTGTTTCAAATATTTTAAGGATAGGCTATTGTATCATAATTATAAAAATTATAGAATTAACAGGTTATATTGTGTGTACTTCTAAATGCAGAGAACAGAGAATTGTCTACGCATTGCATAAAATAAAATAAAAATAAAAAATTAATTCAAGCTTGAAAGATGAGGTTGTCACCTCCTTTTAAGATGTGAACACGAAGACCTCTGAACTATACACATTCATTCAAACTACACTACAGTGATGGAAAATACAAACATTTTAATTTGACACTTCCTCAGCCTCCTCCTTTGACTCACATTTTCTTCCCTCCAGAATGCTAATTTACATTCTTGCTGTTATGGATTGAAGTGCGATAACTCTACCTGTTGTCTCTATGGCTGGCTCTAACTTAACTGCTCTGCCCAAGGGAAAAATGGAAGCATTTCTTCTCACAAGGAAAAAATGGAAACATTTCTCCTATAAGGAAAGCTGTCTGAGGATGAAATATATGCCTCCATATCTGCTCTTCCAACACAGAGGACATCATAGATTGGGGTTATCTGGCAATAGATTCTGAGGCAGAGATTTGTATGCAGAAAGTTTATGGGGGATTCTCTCAGGAATAATATCTGTGAGGAGTGAAGCAGGATTGTAGGAAGGGAGAGGAACAGCAATGCAGGTTTGATAATGTCCTCACCATATCCCACAGGAACTCTGAAGTTGAGACTGTTTTGGGATAGGGGCTGGCCTGGACTGGGTCTGCCTCAGTGGCCTGTAGTGTGTGAGTTCTTGACTGCGTAGGAAAGAGTTCACAGCAGTCCAGGTGATTTTTGAGAAGGAGTTTATTAAAGCTGGGGACAGTGAAAGAAAGGAAGGACTTAGGCTCGAAGAAGCAACAGGAGAGAGCTGGGTGGTGCCCTTCGTTGGCTCCCTAGAAATGTTACAGGAAAGAAGTGAGCCAAAGCGGGGCTGCTTGTACCTCACTGGGAAGTCAGAGAAAAGGGGGGCCTTGGAGACAGGATCAGGGGGTGAGCCTGGGATGAACTGCTGCTGCCTGCTGCTCCCCTGGATGCAAGTCTCATGGGATCCTTAGAGTTTAGGGGGAAGTAAGAAGATCATACCCTAGAAGGGGCATGGGTGTGCTCTAGAGCAAGCCCACAGCAGGTCTTTTTCTTGGGGATTTTTATCTTCCTTTTGCCAGCGAGAATCTTAGGGGGTGGTTTCAGTATAATATTTATAAGCTTTCCAAGTACGTTTTAATATGCTGATGCATAAAAAGGAGTGTTTAGAGGAGTTTGGGATGATTGTTTGGTCTGCTTTACTATTTTACTTTTATCTTGGGTCTGTTGTGCTTTAATGCCTTTTTTGTTATTTGTTCCCTGACTTCATCTGTCCTTGGGCTTAGCTGGCACAAATGGCATTAATTGGGTCTCTGTTCTCTATTTTCCCTGGCAATGGTGGTTTGAGCTATGTATTCTCTGGTTAGGTAGGAGAGATATAAACCTTTTGCTCTCAAGTGTCCTTGGTTAGGAAAGATAAGTTCCTGCAATTCACTAGCTGGTTATAAGTTGTTGAATTTTTTTGGTCTTGTTTAATTTTTTTGTCTCAGTTGTCCCTATTCCACTTGACCAATAATTTTCCTAGCCTCTTCCTATACTGCTACAAGAAGACCCTTAAGAAATGTCTCAAATTGAGCTTTTTACTCTCACTTCTGATAGGTCGTTGGATAGTGCTATCCCAAGGGAGGCATATGACCTTGGGCAAGGCCTCTCCCTTTCACCTTCCAAGGCAATTCCCTGGAGGAGGTTCAATTGAGATGCCAGTATTCTTGGCAATGCAGGCATGAATATGTTGGTCCCAAAGGCAGGTATATGGGTAATACACCAAAGCATTTAATTAACTTTATTGACTAGACTAAGTTAGGAAAATCTGTTGGTCTTTCATTTAACTAATTTCCATGACAGCTTTCCGTGTAAAGGTGGTGCCATTTTTTTTAACCATTAACATATTTTAAAACAAAAAATAGTTCTATTTAAGTGTTTAAAAATTAGTTTCAGCTGTTTCTATGGTAATATACAGATAAAGATAGCTACAAATGTGGATATTAATTTAATGCTGGCATTTTGAAAGGCATTTCAGGTTTTCCCTTAAATTATAGGTGTTTTGTCTTCAAATATTATCTAGGCAACTAAGTATTACCTTAAAAATGCATTTATTATGCTGCTTTGATATGATGTGTAAGGAATTTAAAATCTACGTTAAAAAACCTCAAATATCATTTACATCTCAACATTAATTGTATTAATTATAAATAATGTATTTAAATAATAATAATTGTTTTCTACCTCAGAAATATTTATTGAAACAACAGTTGGGAAAGTTACTGAATTATAGCAGGATATATAAACTGTGGATTTATTCTTGGGAATTCTACAACCCACTATGAGAATTAAAACTTCATTATAATTTTCAATCAGAATTGTTGCTTTGATTGCATTCTGGTTAGCTAAAATATACCAACACTATGTCCATTTGTAGATCTATTGATATAAAGTGAGAAAATCTGATATAGCCACACATATGTTAGCATAACTTTGATTTGTACCATATTACTTTTCTCTTCCTGAATTCCTATAACCAAGTGGAAAGATTTCTACCTCTAAATAAGAATAGAAGATTCAATCATTTGTAATGAAATAAACCCAGTATAGGTTTTTCTGAAGTGAATGTAAACCCTGAATATCCATTCATTATTAATTCTTGCATTTATTCACTCAAAGTATTTGTTATTCACCTTTTATGTACAGTACATTTGGCCCCACACTATTGGAACTTTGAAAGTGTTCTGAGCAGTTAAGCATCTCAGAAAGTTCAGTGTAACTTATGACTAATAGGATCACCTTATTGAAGTTCCACATTAGTCATTTATTATCATATAGAAAATATAGATATTTAATAAATTGAATTATATATAGCTTATCACTATTGCCACATAATTTATTCATTTATTGTATCATTTATTTTGGTTTGTAAAAACACTCTACATCTAGAAGTGCTGATGAGCAAAGCATTATACTAATTTGTAGTCATCTCATTCACATTCTTGCCCTAGACGCATGGTCGGCAAACTGCGGCTTGCGAGCCACATGCGACTCTTTGGCCCCTTGAGTGTGGCTCTTCCACAAAATACCACGTCCTGGGCGAGTCTATTTTGAAGGAGTGGCGTTAGAAGAAGTTTAAGTTTTAAAAATTTGGCTCTCAAAAGAAATTTCAATCGTTGTACTGTTGATATTTGGCTCTGTTGACTAATGAGTTTGCCGACCACTGCGCCTAGACAAAAGATAGTATTAATAAAGATAGCAATTTCAGACAAGTAGTAGTAAATTTACAGTTTAATATTTTGCCAAAACTTCAAGCTTTTGATGCTACCTACTGTTCATTATAGTGGCAAGTTGAACTTAGAATATTTCCATAACTTCCTAGTAATTTTGGAGTAGCAATCTAACAATTTACTGCTCGAATACTGAAGTGTGTAATGTCTGAGAGTACCAGTCCTAGAGTCACATCTCATAACTGGAAAAATCCAGATGCCTTCTAAGTCAGAAATACATTTGTGTGTTACATTTACAATATGTCAGCACTGGCATTTACGGGTCCTAGAAACTTATGGTCTCATACAATTTATGCAAGTAACAAATTTATTCTTTCTTTTTCCTTTTATATGTAACATCAACATAAGTGAAACTACATATTTAAGTGTATTTTTAATTACATTACAATCATTCCTCTAGCTTTACAGGATGGAAAAGTGGCCAATATATGCCCCCAAAATCAGATTATAATTGGTTTCTTACATTTTGAATAACATTATGAGCTTTTCACCTGCCACCGATGTCATCTACAAGTGCTCTATTTCACACAAGTGTATTCTGCAGTGGGAGAATTTGCACATTCATGAGTTATGTACAAGTCTCCTCTGAAATCTTGAGACTGCCTGTCTCATCTTCCAGAAAAAGCTGCAATCAGTTTACTCTACTTGTCACCATAAGGTCTGGAAAAGCAAATGGAAATTCTTTTCAAAGGACTATTACCAGAAACAATTGATAGACATTTCAATGAATAAAAAGGACCATTGGTAAAAAAAAAAAATATTGTGGCTGAGAAAATATTATACCTTTTTTTGTTCTAAATCTTAGGCTTTATAGAAAAAATGTTCATAAACAAGTAAACAAATTAAGAGATGTTAATAAATGTTACCTATAGATATGCTCTGGGAATTTAACTTTAGTCAAAAGCGTCATATCTGAGTTAAGCACCATGTCACTAGAGTAGAGAACCCTGAATTCAAGCTTACTTTAGGGTTCTAGACTCATTAACAACTCCGAAATAGTGTACTTATTATAAACTAGGAGCCCGTTGCACAAAGTTTCGTGCAATAGACTTTTCCTTCACCTGGCTGCCGGCACCAGTTATCCGCCAGCAGCAGTTTTCCTCTGGCCACCCGCTGATCAGAGCACCTCCAGCCAGCGCGATTGGCCACCCTGAGAGGAACTCCAATCAGGAGGCGCTCCGATCGGCGGTGGCCAGAGGAAAACTGCTGCTGGCGGAAAACTGGTGCCGTGCCGGCAGCCACGCAATTGGCCACCCCAAGTTCCGCCACCAGCGTCTTCCGCAGCGCCGGCCTAAGCAGCGCCGGCCGTGTAAGCCGGCGGGAGGAGCGGGGGTTGGGGACTCGCGAGTCCCCGCCCCCCCCCCCCCCGCTCCTACCGCCAGCCAATCGGCCACCCTGAGTCCCGCCCCCCACGCCTCCAGCCGGCCCAATCGTGGGCGTAGCAGAGTGATGGTAATTTGCATATTACCATTTTATTAGGTATGACTAGAGGCCTGGTGCATGGATTCGTGCACTGAGGGGGTCTCTCAGCCTGGCCTGTGTCCTCTTGCAATCCGGGACCCCTTGGGGGATGTTGGACAGCCTGATTTGGCCCAATCCCCACAGGCCAGGCCGAGGGACCCCACCGGTGCATGGATTCATGCACTGGGTCTCTAGTATGCATATAAGATCTTTGGTTAATCTCTTCCTGCCCTCCCCCCTCCTTCCTTCCCTCTGAGATTCATCAGTCTGTTCCATGTTTTCATGCCTGTGCATTGAGCATCTGCCTGCCGGTGATCAGTGCGCGTCATAACTACTGGTCAAATGGTGGAACAGTGAAACAGTCGCTTAGGCTTTTATATTTATAGACGGTAATTACACACACACACACACACACACACACACACACACACATACATACACATGGTGATGCTTTGGCATCATACTAAATACACTTGCATTTTAGTTCTGGTTCTCGTATGCATAACATTGCTCAATATTTTATTTTTTTTAAATCTTGAGTGAAATAAAAATTATAAATGTAGTTATTTATATTTGTGAAGCAGAATCACATCCTTCTGAGTTTTGCTTTGCTTAATGCATTTAAAATTGCTATGAGTTGGACTTGACCAAACTTTCACCATAAAAAGAACAAAACACCCTCACAAGCTGATAATTATTGAAATTATATGGCCCTGGCCTGTGTGGCTAAGTTGGTTGGAGTATCATAATGGGCATCAAAAGTGGCAGGTTCATTCTGGTCAGGGCACATACCCGGGTTATAGGTTCAATCCATGGTCAGGGTACATGTGGGAGACAATCCATGGATGTTTCAACATCTAAGTTTTCTCTCTCATCTCTATATCTTTCTCTTCCTCTCTCTGAAATCAATTTAAAAAAATTAAAGGTGCCCATATTTGACTAACTCATACTTTTGACTTCAACGTATTTTTAGCACATTTAACTTGCACGAGATTTAGATGCTTTGCAGAAGCATAATAAAAGATGACAGGTTAATTAAACATTGGAGATACGCCAAAACACAGATACATCCTCATCACAGAGTTCAGCAGGTGCTTCCATCCCAAGTGTTATATCTCAGCTGTAGGTAAGTTCACAGACTAATTAGGATCATGCTGGATGATGGGTTATTAACTTACTTGAATAATTTGGTATTCAGTGTTTGGGAAAATTAGCATGAGATAATACTGGAGTAGCATGCAAATATTTATTAATGAAGGTAGTATTAACTCACACAAGCACTGTGTTTGTTTATTTCAAAATTTCACTTAAAACGAGCAGGAGTAGCACAAAGTTATGAGAAACAAAGTTACAAAAGTCTATCTCACAAGAAGCAACCCAAAGTAAATCTAAAATACTATGATGTCCTAAATTTCCAAACATGTGATTAAAGGGTTGATAGGTTGTATAGTTAGCTCTGTCTGAATATCAATAATTCCTTGCTGACTTTTTTGATAGGCTGAATAATCTAATTTATAATCATGCTGATAGTAGAATGGATTTTGATTGGTTTATGTTTTCATTTTCATCTGCTTCTATACTCCCACCTTTCTACTACTCTAAGTTCTCCTTGAGGACTGCTATCTTTTATGTTTATGTCTATTACTAGAATCGGAATAATTATCAAAAAACATTCATTAAATATTTAAGGAAAATTAATAATAGATTGCATATGTTAATTACAAATCACATACTTCAACTTATAATTTTTATTTATATTACTAGAGGCCCATTGCATGAATAGATTCATGCAATAGGCCTTCCTTCCCTTGGCTTCCAGCACCAGTTTTCCTCCAGCACTCTGGACCCAGGCCTTCACTCTGGCCAGAGTCTGCCGCCTTTGCCTTTGCTGCAGGCTCCGGCCAGAGTCTGCCATCTTCGTCTTCACTGCAGACTCTGGCTAGAGTCTGCTGTCTTCATCTTTGCTGTGGCCGGAGTGCTGCTCCTGTTGATCCCTTCGCCCCACTGCCATCCCTCTCATAGCAGGTGTCCTGCCCCACCCGGCCACCTCGCCTGGAGAAGCTGGGCGGCTGCCATCTTTGTCCTTCTAATTTGCATATTCCCTCCAGATTGGCTGGTGGGCATAGTGGAGTGATGGTCAATTTGCATGTTTCTCTTGTATTAGAGTAGATTGTAATTTATAATTAACAAATTATATAAATTGAATATTGCGCATGTTGGTTTCTTTTTGTGTCCCACTTCCAAATACATTTTTTTCCCCTTACACAGAATCTGTTGTATGTCTTAAATTTCTGTGGTTTTCAGTTAATCACACACATGAAAACACATACTCAAAACACTGATTACATTTTCCATATTTTTCTCTTCTGAAGTGCAGTCAAGTCTCATTGCTATGAACCCAACCCATACCCTATTAGTGAATCTATGTTAATAAAGCACTTTAAAATAATCATAAAAAAAAGAGTAAATCACCTAGCTGGGGTGCTCAGGGGTTGTGTGTCAACCCATGAACCAAGAGGCCAATTCCCCACCAAGGCTCCCCAGTAGGGGCCGTGCAGGAGGCAGCTGATTGGTGTTTCTATCTTTCTATCCCCTCTTTCTAAAATAAATACAAACACATTTTTTTTTTAAAAAGAGTAAATGATAAAAACTCTTGATATTTACTGTATAGAATCCACTCAAAGGCATGCATATTTTATAAGGAAATTGTAACCATACCAGATATTAGAGAGAAAATTATGACACTGCTTGACCACATGTTACTGGACAAATGTATCCATTCTGAGTCCCAGAATGATGAAATGCCTTCAAGCCAGTCTGAGAGAAATAACAGCAATTTGGAACAATGTGTCCTTAGTTTTCCATTTGTCTACATATGAGTACACTATTAATTTTGTGGGTAAAATGCTATTTCAGAAAGGAACAGAAATAATATTCAGCAGGTTCTAGGCAATATGTGCACATGATAAGCATCAGGGAACCACCTGGGTTTGTCTGACTCCAGCCAAATCAATTTCTTATTCAATAATTCAAGATTGTGCAGACATAAAAGGAAAGAACACAGTATTGCAAGTTACTTCTAAGGCAGTGATAGAGATGATTTGGGCTCTCTTATTCTCTCTCTCTCTGTCTGTCTCTCTCTCCATATAGATATATGGAAATATCTACATATATAGATGTATCTATATGGAAATACCTATCTAAATAGATAAACATAGATATCTTTATATTTCTATATGTCTTCTTCAAAAGTTGAGATGTTCTAAATAGAATTAACAAGGCTGGGTGCACTGGATGCATCCTTTATTTCCCCTCCCATTTTTTTTTTTTTTGTATTTAAGTAAGAAGGAAAAATGTGTCTTATTCTCCAAGCAACACTAATCAATCAGAACTTATAGCATGCTTCTTAATATTGTTAGGCATTGTAAATGGTAAGTTAAATTGGTGTGATTATTGTCAGATTATATTATTAATTTATTTGTTCAACAAATATTCAGGGAGCTTAGACCGTGTCCAAGACAGTTGCTACAGTGTGGTATGCAAGCTTCAGCTAATTTTGTCTCAGTTTCCTCTCATTTATAAAATAGAAGCAATATTAGTCCTACTTAATAAGGTTGTTAGGAAGATGAAATGAAGTAATACAAAGAAAGTTCTTAGAAAAACGTCTACCACTTAGTAAGCACTGAGTGTGTGTTTAAATTATAGATAACATGCTAAATTATTTTCTGTGGTTTCAGGGAGATTAGGTCTTGTTCAATCTCTTATATCAAACTCTGAAATTCTGACCAAACTATCTTAGTTTATTAGATACTATTTAAGGGGAATATACAGGTATTTCCCAGGTATTTACCAGGGGTTAGAATATTTCTTATATGAAATAATATTTCTTTGATAGACAGAAACCATATTTTTGTCAGGGCATTCTTTGCAGTAGGAGAAAGCATGATAAATTTGAAGGTTATGGCTTTGCCATTCAAATATCTTTTGTTTTTATTTTTTAATTGTCAATAGCTTTGTTATTCCGCAGGTCCTAGAGAGATGGGGTTACACATCTTTGATATCACTTCACAGGTGAGAATACTGTTTATAAACTAGAGTATCTGTGAGAAATAGTTGGCTACAAATGTAGAGTTTGCCTACTCTATAGAAGACAAAAGAAAGCAGAATATAAGGAGTACAAATGCTATTTTCAGTTTCCTTGTGAGTATTAAAGCATAGCTGCAAAATGTTTTCATCCTTCGTTAGAAGCAAGAGACTTGAGATGTAATAAAGCTTTATGATTTTGGTAAAATCATTAAATTCTCTTGGCCTTTGTGTTATATCTTTAAAATAATGTGGTAAGGTATCATTTAGCACTAAAATGTTAGTATCTCTTTTGGTATATTTGCCCTAAGGTTAGAAGAATGTCTCCTTTTAAATTTATCCCAATAGGTGTGGAGTGAAAGTCATTACTACCATTTGTCAGTCTTTGTGTGATAACTTCTATAAAAAATTAAAAATAAAAAGCACGAAATATTCTAAATATTTAATACTCAACTTATATTCCAAACTACTTATGGTAAGTTGCAGATACAAAAATTTCTGTTACTGTTAAAACTGTAGCAAAGAAATGTTTAATTCTTTGGAATATCAATCTAAGTTTTCTGGGTTCATTATACACAAACTAAATACTCTCTTTATATGAAAAAGGTCAATAATAATCCCAAGTGTAAATGGTTATGTTAATGAAGAGTGTGGACAATATATTAATGTTTTGTTTCTTAGTTCATCATTACATCTATGCCTTCAAAGGAAATTGATCATTATTCTAGATGTTTTCTGAGCATATGCAGCTCCATTCCTTATTGTACAAACTAAATTTAGGAACATAAATTGGAAGAAATTTTTTAAAAATTAAGAATTTTATTAGAAAAACAAACAAACATTTTTTTTCTAGTCTAAAAACTTTATTTAGAGAATACACATGAATTCAGTTTTAAACCAATTTTATCGCATATTGTGCTAGAGCAGTGAACACATTTTAAACCATGCTCATCCTTCTTTAGGAGAAAAAAAAAAAAGCTCATTTACAATTTAATTCTAATCCATTTGATCTGACAAGTTAAATGTGAGAATGTAAATAGAAAACCTGAAGGGAAGAGAAGAAATCTCTTTGGAAACAGGCTATTTTTCCTGTCACTCTGTTAATATGTCAAGAGAAGGGTCTGAGAAACTTCAGGGTTAGAATGATTTATGGTGACTCATTCATTTTAATTATCCTTCTAAAGTTTTCAATAAACACTACTCAAACTCTTTTGGTTTTCCTCTTTTGGTTAATGTACCTTTTATAAGAACATTGCATTGTAATTAAGTGATCAAATTCAGGCTGCTACACTAGAAAAAGCTATAAACTGCTTTTAGATTTCAGGAAGTACAAAATCATCTCATTTCCTCTGACACTATGACTTTTATTATTTGATTCATGCTTCTTCCAGCTTTCTATTGAGTTTCTCCAACAGAATGCTGGAGAAACAGAATGTATGAAAGCTGAAGACACTAGAAAATAATTGTTTCCTGTTTGGGCAATGAGAATTAACTGAGATTCCAAAAGAAAGACACTTGGCCATGGAGAAAAAGGACAATTAAAAACAAGGCAAAACACCCAAGTAATTATTTATTTGAACACGATAGAAGTTTTCAAATCCAATTTTATGGTAGAAGATGAGCATCTGAACCACAAATAATGGTCATTTATTTTTAGAAGTTGTGCAGGATTAGATATAATGATGCCTTTATGTGCTTCAAAATAACCTATTCCCCTAAGCAATCATGCTGAATAGAAAAGCACGCCATCATTAGAAATATTTCCTTTTTCTACTGAGCTTCCCAAGTGTGTACTCATATTCCCTAAAGTATGATTAAAAACAATTTTATAAAAACATTTCTGTACCCACACTATTATAGTTTCTTTTAGGTATGAGCATTAAATTTCCCCAGTGCCACTCACATTTTCAGATATTTTTTTTTCCAAAAGAGTACACAAATTAATTCATAAAAATGCATTTATTAAAAAATATCTGGGCTTTTTAAAAGAATCTCACATGAGTACAATATTTTGCAAAAATTATAGACTGCTTTGACCTGTATTGAAAACTCTGCCAATAGTAGCATTATATACATTGTTAGTATCAACTACTTATATTTGGACATATATATTTTAAATACTATAGTTCTTACAAAGTTTGAGAACCTAAAAAACATAAGGAATACCTTATAAAGCTTTGAAATTGTATTTCTGCAATTTAAGAATTGAGTGAAAGCCCTAGCCCGTTTGGGTCAGTGGATAGAGAGTCGGCTTGCGGACTGAAGGGTCCTGGGTTCCACTGGTCAAGAACACATGCTCTGGATTGTGAGCTTGATCCTCATTAGGGGGTGTGCAGGAGGCAGCCAATCAATGATTCTCTCTCATCATTGATGTTTCTATTTCTCCCTCTCTCTTCCTCTCTGAAATCAATAAAAACATTTAAAAAAAGAATTGAATGAAAGATCTTTTACAAAGATAGGATCAAGGTCCAGAAAAGTGCACTAATTCAACTATCACTTACCCAAAGGAAGAAGAAGCCAGAAAGGCCTTCCAAGACATAGACTAAAATCCTTAGGGAAAGAAGCCATTGAGATTTTAACAACTAAAGGAACTGCATACCATGAAAACTGAAGAAAAGTTCTAATATCTGTGGGTATTTAAAAGTGGAGAACATTTCTTTGTTTTCTTTCTATTGTTAGAAAACAAAATTAGCCCTAATCAGTTTGGCTCAGTGGATAGCGCATCGGCCTGTGGACTGAAGGGTCCCAGGTTCAATTCCTGTCAAGGGCATGTACCTTGGTTGCAGACACATCCCCAGTAGGGGGTGTGCAGGAGGCAGTTGATTGATGTTTCTCTCTCATCAATGTTTCTAACTATCTAACCCTCTCCCTTTCTCTCTGTAAAATATATTTTTTAAAAAATTAAATGGAATGAATTTGGAGATGTAATTAGCTTTATTAAGTGATTTATCAATTAGGCAGCATCCCAATAACAACTGGAACTAAGCTTGAAGGGGTTGTAAAAATAGAAGTTTTTTTTTTTTGTTTTTTTTTGGGGGGGCCCTGGCCAGGTTGGCTCTGTGGATAGAGTGTTGGCCCGTGGACTGAAGGGTCTCAGGTTTGATTCTGGTTAAGGGCATGTGCAGGACGCAACCAGTGGATGTGTCTCTCGCACATCTGTGTTTCTCTCTCTCTGTCTCTCCCCCTCCTTTCCACTCTCTCTCTCTAAAAAAAAAAAAAAACAATGGAAAAATATCCTCGGGGGAGGATTAACAAAAAAGTAAAAATAAAATGTGTTAATTAAAAAAAATAAAAATAAATAAAATGGAAGGTTTTTATAGGAAGAAGGGTGAGGCAAGGGAACTATTAACAAAAGAGAAAAAAAGGATTATTTGGGGACCCAAGCATCTTTTCTTTGGGAAAGGACTGAGAGGAGGGTTTTAAGTGCCTCTTCTTTCTATGGGGGATGGTGAAGGCCCATGTGACAGATTACTTTACTGGTGCTTAACCAGAAAGCTCTATACTGGTTGATTAAGATTTTGTTTGTGGGAAAGGTTGAAACTGAAATTAGATCAGATTTGGTGTCTAGGATTGGTATTATGGGATGTTATCTTGAGCAATGCCATTTTGGGCCTGTGGTTTCATTTTTAACACTAGAAAGTAGGATTAGATCAATTATGCAGCAATCTCAACTACAGAGATATATGAGTGGCTAGGTCATTTGCATTGTGTGTGTATGTGTGAAAAGGAGAGAGAGAGAGAGAGAGAGAGAGAGAGAGAGAGAGAGAGAGAGAGAGAGAGAGAGAGAGAGAAGTGTTACAAAAAATTAGAAGATGAAAAGCTAAAGTTGCATCTCAACCATCTATTTCATTTTCAAGTGTTGAGTATTGAAATGTGCCACTGCAAACCTCAGGAATGTTTATATGGGATGTGGCAAAGAGGTCTTAAACTCCTCAGTATGACTGACTGTAAGGCAGATGAATAAAAACACTATATATTACAAGCATGTTTTTCAGAGCCGCTTATTAGATTAATGTATACATCTTCCATCCTTGTTTCTCCTTGTTCATGTTGACTCTAACATGCTGTTCTCAGCCAAGGACTAATTTTCTCACCTCTCCATACATATAGGTGAGGTCATTTGAATATTTCTCATTAAGTAGAATTTGAACTGAAGAGATATAGCTACAGAAGGTCACCAGAGCAGAAAGACCCAGGTGCTTAGCAACAGACGAAACTGCAAAAGCAACTATTATAGGTGGGCTCCTGCCCCCAGGGTGACCCGTCCTCCCCTAGCACAACACTGATCATTTGGTTTAGCCCCCCTACTCTTTTATATTGCTGGCCGTGCAGTTGGACCCTCCCCTGGCATGTCGCTAGTCGTGTAGTAGACCCCTTTGGAGGAGGAACAAGGTGGCTGGAAAATTTCCTCATAGGACTCCCATACAAACCCTTACACCACCACTGCTGTGAGCCATCAGGATTATGAGGTTCAGTCAGAACAAACAATCTTAAGAACATAGTATCAAGTCTGTTGATGACAAAGACTGAGCTTTGGTCAAACCAAAGATAACATATAGGCCTCAGGTGTGTTTCAGCTCCAGGACCAAAAAACCAAGCCATTAGGACCAGCTGTGATGACTAATGACCCATTCCCTAGCACCAACCATCAGTAGAAACCACACCCTGAAAGGACACACCTGCGAAGCTGATGAATCTTCTGTTGAGATCCCCCCTGAGACCTCCCTATAATTTCTGCCTATAAAACTCTTAAACTCTTAAGGGAAGGACCTAGTGCATGTTCTCTCTCTCTCTCTCTCTCTCTCTCTCTCTCTCTCTCTCTCTCTCTCTCTCATCCGATTCTTTCCTTCTCCCTTTCTTCCTTCAAGGTACATACCTTTGCTTTATTTCTCCTAAGCTCCAAGGACCCTTCTTTTTCCTCTGTAACTTGTTTCCTGACCCATGCAGCCCAGCTGGCTCACTTCTACCTCTGTGACTTTCTAAATAAACTTTTTGCTTAAGAGAGTTCTTGGCTCTGAATTCTTTCTTAGTCAACCTCAAGGACCAAGATCTGACTTCTAACATCTGGTGCTGTTTCACCATTAACAAACCTAAGAAGGGCTACTAGACCATGAGTATTTATGCCCTTGGGAAAATTATTTCTTAGTTGCTACAATCAAGTGACTACTGATACTAATATAACTTCCGGGTGGCGTAACTACAGTATGACTATCTGCTGCTTGATCTGGCATAACTTCTGAATTTCAGGTCTTGTGACAACTTTATTGCTCACTTTAATTAATAAATTTACAATCTGTTTTTTCCCTTCAGTCTTCACTTTTAGTTAGCATAAGATAGTCCCTCAGGGACTGATTATCCCCAAAAATGAGAAGAAGGGCATCCCTGAGTTTCCAAAGCAGTCATATGCAACCAGCCTTCCCTTTGATCATTTTATTATAATTTACATCTTCATTCATTCTAATGATTTGTAAAATGAGGACATAGATGTATTTGTTTCCAAATATTCCATTTTTAAAATATCAGTTGAACAATCTCTACCTTTTTAATAAAATATTAATGATTTATTTTAAATCAAATATTAAGTAATATTGAGTGAATGTTGATCAAAGGGAAATTTGTTATACTGTTACATTGACATTTATAACATTATTAATCCTATCTAATAAAAGAGTAATATGCAGATTGACCATACCTCCGCTACACCCACAATTCACACCCACCAGCCAATCAGGAGTAAGTATGCAAATTAATCCAACCAAGATGGCTGCAGCCATGGAGCGAACAGGAGGCGTGGATTTCCCTGGCAATGGAGGAAGCCAAGCTTCCTGCCCACCCTGGCCTGCCCTAGCCTCTACTCAAGGCTACAAAGTTTCAATTATAGAAGATAAATAAATTCCAGATACCAGGGCTTCTGCTTGGGTCACAGGGGGGCATGGCCAGCCTGCAAACCACCACAGGCCCCTCGCCCATGTCACCCCATGCCCCAAGGGAACCCCTACCCTGATTAGGGACACCCTTCAGGGCAAACCAGCTGGCCCCCACCCAGGCCTCTAACCTATCTAATAAAAGAGTGATATGCAAATTGACTGTCACTCCAACACACAAGATGGCTGCCCCTATGTGGTCAAAGATCCTTCTCCCATGTGGACACAAGATGGCCACCACAAGATGGCCAGCAGGGGAGGGCAGTTGGGAGGAACCAGGTCTGCAAGGGAGGGCAGTTGGGGGCGATCAAGCCTGCAGGGAAGGGCAGTTGTAGGGGACCCAGGCCTGCAGGGGAGAGCAGTTGGGAGTGACCGGGCCTTCAAAGGAGGGCAGTTAGGGGCAAACAGGCTGGCAGGGGAGCAATTAGGCATCAATCAGCTGTCAGGGGAGTGGTTAGGGGGTGATCAGGCTGGCAGGCAGAAGCGAATAGGGGCAATTATGAAGGCAGGCAGACAAGCAGTTGGGAGCCAGCAGTCCTGGATTGTGAGAGGGATGTCCAACTGCCCATTTAGGCCCAATCCTACATCAGGCCTAAATGGGCACTTGGACATCCCTCGAGGGGTCCCAGATTGGAGAGGGTGCAGGCTGGGCTGAGGGTCACTCCCCCCCCCCCCATGCACGAATTTTGTGCACCGGACCTCTAATATTTTAAATAAATGACTATTTTTATATTGGGAGGGTATGCTCAAAAAGTTTTATTGATTGGGATGTATAAGAAAAATGGTTTAGAAAGTGCTAAAGGGTATTGATGAAATTATTTATAGCATAAAAGAATCTATAAAAATACATTTGACTTTCTCTCCAATTCATCTCTTATTGGGCTCACCCTAATTCTCAACTGCCAACCCTCTATATTTTAGTACCAAGATAATTAACAATTCATTGATAGTCTTTTATACAATACTTTTCTTCACACCAATCCATATGATAGGTAATGGGCATGTCCTTGTGAATGTAATGCATGTGATTTCCACCTTCCTGAACTTCATAATCTAATTTATGAAAAAATAACATGCATATCCACAAACATGTAAGTAAGAATGAGTGTAGATAAATCCACTGAGAGAAATTAATGGAGGGATGTGCAAAGGCATAGCAAGGGAGGTAAGATTTAAGCTGGGGACTAAAATTCACAAAAGGGATAGCTAGGCAAAGAACAGAAGGAAGAGATTCACACAGAGCCAACAGCGAACACAATGTCCCTTATAAATGTGCTCAAGAATATGTCTGAATTTTTATAAATGAAAATACATAAGTATATTTTATTATCGGTTTAAATTTATACTTTAAACACTGACCAATCTGGTACCTATTGAGAGAGATGAAGAATCACAAGACAATCCCTTTTAGCTTATTAAGATAATTTTATAGTTGCCTTTGTTTCCAAACTTAACAAAGTAGCCACTTTCTCTTCATGAGATATATCCACGATATATCTTTAAAATCAGGAAAAATTAACTATCAAAACTCACAATTACTCCACATGATATCACAGTAAACCCAGGCAGTATTAATGGATGCCTCAAAGCGGAGAGGCCTGGCAGCTAGCCAGGCTGGGCGGAACCAGGTTCTGCCATTTATTAGCTGGGTGACACTGAACAAGTTATATAATCTCTGTCTCAATTTACTCATTAGTACATTGAGGGTTGTTGTGAGCATTAAATTTCTACACCTAAAATTTTGTTATAGTTCCTGGCATATAGAAATGAATTCATCAGTGATTTTTTTAATCGCTCATCATTTTTACATAATTCTACATCTAATTTTGTTTTTAACAAAGTGAATGTTATAAACATGTGCACAAGGACCCAATATAGAAAAAAAAAATTAGGCTAATAACACTTGCATTTTATAGCATAGCAAGTGTTCTCTAGAGAACCTAAATGGGTACAGTGATAGCAGTAGTTTGCTTTGAATTAAAGTTTCTCTTTGAATTTTGGAAAATCCTAGCTATTTAACACTAAGTTAAACAAAATAAAACCATTCTTAGATATAACCCATTAAATATTAAATGACTCTACCAAAAAAATCTCTGGGTCCATTAATAAACAATTCTCTAATTCAAATATAGGTAGAGGTAAAGCTACACATCTATATATATATATAAGAGAGTAATATGCAAATTGTCCAGGATGCCATAACATCATGATCACTCAGGACGAGGCTGCATGTGCAGGTGGGCGGGAGGGGACTGCGTGCAAGGTGAGCCAAGCCACAGATGGTGCAGGCCCGGAGACAGGGGTACCTGCCAGTCACCTTGCGCCAGCAGTCCCACCTCTACTCGTGAGCTGCAGAGGAAACACCTTTTCTGACCGCTCATTGGCTAAGCTCCTGGTACGCCACTTGCAGTGTTCTTTGTAACTTGGATAATAAGAATCCAAGAAGGTGATCTAAGGTTTTTCCACCTCACTCCTGGAGGAAAAAACAAAGGTCCGCTGCTGGAGGGGCTAAGAAATGTTATATCCTGCCCTAGCCAGTTTTGCTCAGTGGATAGAGCCTCAGCCTGCAGACTGCAGGGTCTGGGTTCGATTCTGATCAAGGGCATGTACATAGGTTGCAGGCTCCTCCCTGGCCGGAGCCCAGGTCAGGGCTCATGCAGGAGGCAATCAATCGAAGTGTCCCTCTCACATTGACGTTTCTCTCTGTTTTTCCCTTTCTCTTCCACACTCTCTAAAAATCAATGGAAATATATCCTCAGATGAGGATTAAAAAAAAAAAAAAAGAAAAGAAATGTCATATCCTATGAAAGAGACATTTTGAAAATGCCTAAAGAAAGTTGTCACGTTTTCGTGGTGAATGGACTGGAGTCCGTGTTGATGAAAACACCTTGGTGGCTGCAGCGGCCGGCAGTGGCAGCAGTGTGGTGATGGGGGTAGCGCCTTCCCCTGATTAGCCCGGTTGCCTCCCACAGAGGGAGGCCAGACTGGGGCTTAGGCCCGCTCCCTGGTGGAAGCCGGCCTAAGCTGTCAGTAGGACATCCCCTGAGGGTTCCCAGACTGTGAGAGGGGGCTGGCTGGGCTGAGGGACCCCCCACCCCAGTGCACGGGTTTTGTGCACTGTGCCTCTAGTGAAATAATAAAATGCAATAGTCATAAAATGTTTGTCTTATCCAGTGTGGAGAGAACATGGAGATGCCATTTTATAACCTATTCCATTTTCACATTATGACCTATATTTGGCAAATCAAAGATTCTTGAGCCAAAGTTATGGTGGGAAAACTACATCAAAGGAGGTCTATTAAACACTTCTTTATTGTAATTAAATAAAGAAGAGATGTGATTCTATCCAACAGTAAGCAAACCGGTCTCTTCCAGATTTTGGAATTGTTTGGATAGTAACCCTTTAATGTAATGTTCCATTTAAATAAGTGTATTGCTTATTAACCAGTTTCATTTTTATTCCTTCATTAGTTTTGACAAAGTTGTTAAGAGTTATTTAACAGCGCTATGCTAAGTTGGGGCTACAAACTGAAGTATGTATGAAGTTTTCTCTCAAAGATCCTTGAGTTTATTAAGAAAGAAGCTCAGCTGGTGTTGCTCAGTGGTTGAGTATTGACCTATGAACCAGGAGGTCTGGATTCGATTCCAGGTCAGGGCACATGCCTGGGTTGTGTGCTCAATCCCCAGTCAGGGGCATGTAGGAGGCAGCCGATCAATGATTTTCTCTGATCATTGATATTTTTACCTCTCTCTCCCTTCATCTCTGAAATCAAAAAAATATATTTTTTTTAAAAAAAGAAGAGGCATGTACATTGTTAAATGCCAAGTAGGCAGAGTCAAGTTTTATAAGAAATGTTTTAGAGGTTCACAGGACAGGGATTAACATTATAATAAAGTTAAAAAGGGGGAGGAGGTTGAAATATAAATATTATGGGGGACAGATAGGTAAAGTAAATGAGTGAAGTAGTCTAGGTGTAAGATATTGGCATACACTCTATACTAAAAACAGGTTCAGTCTTCATGCCCCCAAAGAAATGCATTCTTCTATTGAACTATGGGGTATATATTTTATACACATTTTTCAACTTTTGATATAGGCAAGGATACAGAGATATATAATTAAAAAAAATAAAAAATAGGGTAACCATGACAATAAATGGCAAATAATGTTTGTCTTAGTGTTAAACAGACCACAGGGAGTATGGAGATAATGATGGATTGGAGAAGGCTGGCCACAGTATTGGCAATGTCCCAGCTGATAGATGCCGAAGTCAGATGACCTAGCTTCAATCCCAGCTCTGCCACTGACTGTGTGACCTTAGTTTAGTTACATAACCTCTCTGTGCCTTTCTTAGAGATGTTGAGAAGATTAAAATAAATGAATGCAAATAAGGTGCTTATTGAATAAGTGCTCCATAAATGTTATCCAAATAGTGCCAGACCATTTTCTTTCAAGAGAATCTGGAATCCCAGCTTGGAATTTAAAACATCTTCATTTTTAAAAATTGGATCTACTTATTAAAATTGAAAGAAAGGTGTCTGAGCCACACAAAATACCTATGCTGGCTCAATTCATCTAGAGGAGGAAACTTTTTGCAACTACTCCCTGAGTTAGAGTTTTGTTAGGGTTTGAAAGAATAGTAAGAATTTTTACCTGAATGATTTAGGTTCACAGCTAATACGATATAAGACATGAACTGTCAAGGTAACACACATTCATATAATCTATTCCTTCCTTAAACTTCTTTCTTGCTATGGAAACAACAAAGAGCAGAGAATGACAAAGATGCTCTTGCAAATATGAGAATACATGGTTCAAAATTTGTGCCCTAATACCTTTACCAAAAACATCAGTGTCTTATGTAACAGATTTATGAACTGGTTAGTAGGTGCCATTGCTTCCCATAACGAATTTCTATGAGCTATTAGATATACAATTTCGCAGTTCCACAAAAGGTGATAAAACTCTCATTTTCTAAACCATATTGTTAGTCTGCTCATGAGAAACAAGCATACCATGACTAGGGAAGAATGAACTCTTCCCCAAGTTGCACTATTTCTTTATGGACTTCTTTCTATAAGCCTTTCTTTCTTCTTCTTCTTTTTTTTTTTAAATTTAAATTCTTTATTGTTGAAAGTATTACATATATCTCCTTTTTCCCCAGTTGACCTTCCCCGGCTGCTCCCACCCCTCAGCACATGCCCTCATACCCCTACTGACTGTGTCCATTGGTTATGCTTATATGCATGCATACAAGTCCTTTGGTTGATCTCTTATCCCCTCCTCCACCCTCCCCTGCTTTCCCTCTGAGGTTTGACAATCTGTTCAGTGCTTCTATGTCTATTTTTGTTCATCATTTTATGTTGTTCATTATATTCCACAAATGAGTGAGATCATGTGATATTTATCTTTCTCTGACTGCCTTATTTAGCTTAGCATAATGCTCTCCAGGTCCATCCATGCTGTTGCAAATGGCAAGAGGTCTTTCTTTTTTATGGCAGCATAGTATAGATGTACCACAGTTTTTTAATCCACTTATCTGCTGATGGGCACTTAGACTGTTTCCAAATCTTAGCTATTGTAAATTGTGCTGCTACATACCATCCTGAATGTGCCCAATCTCCTCTTTAAACCTACATATAACTGAAATCCAATCAACAATAAATCCCAAGGGTCTCCAATAAACAATAGTCTTATATGCTTTCTCTATATACTCTCATTTTGAAATACTCTGTTTAGAAAAAGTAAATTGTTACTATTAATTTAAAAAATAAAAGCTTCTCAGTCTCAACTAACAAGCATGGAAATAAATGAAAACATAGTTTTGAAATCTTTTGCCTGAGATTATATAATTAACAGAAGGAAATAAATGTCTTTTCTCTGGTGGCATTTTGTTATGAGATATTATTTAAAACAATTTTCCAAGGAACATTTTTCATGAGCCATCTCCCTAATTCGGTGTCAGGGCCTCAGCACCATTTTCAAAGACTGACACAAAATTTAAGGATGGTTTTACTCAAAAAAACTTTGTTGGGTCTTGCTTCTTTCCATTTTCTAGACCATAATTTTATTTTCCCCCCTTCTTCATTTTTCTCTTGTATGTTCTCTCTGTTCCTTCTTTCTTTTTTTTCAGAGTCTGTTACCTTGACTTCAGTAAAACCTTGAACTTCCTAGATCTCCACGAAACCTCCTCCTTTTACTTCTAGTTCTCCTGGGACTGTATTTCATGGCAAAATCCGATTAGCTTACTTTGATGTTTTGATCTTCCTGTGATTAGAAACCAGTCTGTGCAGCCAAAACAGACACTTTTCTGAGGGCACTACGAGGGTTTTCAGATCTCCTGGGAGGAGGAAGAGCTTCAGTAAAACATCAGGCCACTACCTAAAGTTGACTGGCTGGAGTGATGTAACCTCTTATGTGGTTCCTGCCTTTTACTGTAAGTTCACACTCCCGTGAACATTAACTCGGCCTGGCTTGTAGTGCCTTAAGTGAAGTTTTGCACGCACATATGGCCTCTGTGCAAGTTACCTCCGGCTGAAGGACTTCCATCATCCACACCGTGAAGCGTCACAGTAGGTCTCTGGTGGTTCAGTTGGCCTCGGATTCAGTTGCGGCTCATGTTTTATTAATGTGGTGAGATTGTCCTTTCCTTTCAGCCTCCCACAGCAGGTGAGCTTGTCATAGTCACTAAGAGAGGACGAGAGAAGATTGCCAACCACTTATGCGAATTGTTTTCACAGTTCTTAATTTCTGTTGAAAGGCACGCAATATAAACAAAGCTTTACTTAACTGCCGGAACATTTGTCGAGGATTGGATGCACGCAAACCTCCATCACTGTGCTGCGCTATGGAAACCCTGCGGCATCGCTCCTCTGGGTAGGGCTGTGCGTGCCAAGCGGAATCCCAGAATTGAGGTCTTTGAATAACTTCTGGCTTTCGCATAGAGGGGAAAAAAAATCTCACTCGTCAGAAAACTAGATGGGTGGCCTGGAAATAATTTAACAATCACACTCAGCTAAAGTAGAAAAGTTTGGCTCATGCTCAGGGTTGACTTTGCCCCAGCTGATTTTCCTGTGGTAGAAATGTGTTTGTTTGTTTGTTTGTTTGTTTAATATGAAAAAATGCCAAATCTTTAACGTTGTAATAGGTGTTTAATCCAAACACATTGCCCGGCTCGTCTGGCTCAGTGATTGAGCTTGTACCTATGATCCAGGAGGTCTTGGTTTGATTCCTGCTCAGGGCACATTCCTAGTGTCAGGCTCAATCCCCAGTGTGGGGCATGCAGGAGACAGCTGATCAATGATTCTCTCTATCATTGATGTTTTTCTCTCTCTCCCTTTTCCTTCCTCTCTAAAATCAATTAAAAAAATCCAAACTCATTAAGTATATAAAATGTTCTAGATAAACCTTTCAATTTTATCTTATACTAGAGGCCCGATGCATGAAATTCATGCAGGAGTAGGACTTCCTTCCCCTGGCTGCCTGCACCAGCTTCCCTCTGGCACCCAGGACCCGGGCTTCCCTTGCAGTCCCAGTTTTGTTTGGAAGGTCGTCCAGAAGGACGTCCAGTCTAATTAGCATATTATGCTTTTATTATTATAGATTTTGTACCTAAAATACTATTAAATCCAAAGAATATCTTTCTTGTGAAGTAATAGCATTTAAAAATTGAATCTGCCAATAATTAGGAGAATCCTTAGTGTGTTTAATTTCTATTTATATAATTCATTTCTATTTTTTGTAAATAATTTGCCTTAGTTGCATATTTCCCCCCTTTGAATTTGGTAAGACCTACAATTTAAAAGAGCAGGGATACAAATTCTACGTAACAAATAATGACAAATAGCATGTTGACCAATTGATTCTGTATATTAAATCTAACTAGCTTTTATGAGTCTCAAGAAAAATGAACAGACCCGGCCAGGTGGCTCAGTTGGTAGGAGCATCATTGGTTGGAGCAACCAAAAGGTTGCAGGTTTGATTCCAGGTCAGGCCACATACCTAGGTTGCAGGTTCAATCCCCAGTTAGGGTAAGAATGGGAGGCAGCTGATTGATCTATCTTAGCAGGTGGTCTCCTACACTGAAAGGTGGTAGATTCCTGGTCAGGGCACCTACCTAGGTTGTGGGTTCTATCCTTGGTCTGGGCACATATGGAAGGCAACCCACCGATGTTCTTTCTCATATAGATGTTTCCGTCTCTCTCAAATCAATAAGCATATCCTTAGGTGAGGATTAAAATAAAAATGAACAAACTTTTATATACATACTAGGGGCCCGGTGCACGATATTCGTGCACTGGGGTTGGGGGGTCCCTCAGCCCAACCTGCCCCCTCTCACATACTGGGTGCCCTCAGGGGATGTCCTACTGATGGCTTAGGCCCGCTCCCCACTCTCCTTTGTGGGAGGCAACCTTGCTGATCAGGGGAAGGCACCAGCCCCATCACCCCACTGCTGCAGCCACTACCAGTCACCACAGCCACGAAGGTGTTTTCATCAACACGGACTCCAGTCCCTTCACCAAGAAACAATGACAACTTTCTTTAGGGAGGGAGAGACAGAGAGAAACATCAATGTGAGAGGGACACTTTGATTGGTTGCCTCCTGTATGAGCCCTGACCATGGGCGCCAGGCTGGGGGGCATGCAGGGACCCCTGGGCCGCACGCAGTGGTGGCCCCCAAGGGTCTCCACACACCCCAGAGGCCAGCAGCCAGCCCCCCATCATGTGCGCCAGGCTGGGGGCGTGGAACCAAACTGCCTCTTGGTGCTGGAGCATTCCCAAGCGGCTGGGGGCACTATGGTGACAGGGGATGTTTCCACCCCGCCCCGCCCCCAGCCCCTTGGCTCCTGCACCTGTAGGCTCCAAGTGGCCAGGGGGCGTTCTGGGAACCCTGCCACTCAGGACCTAAGCAAGGGGCCTACAGGCTCGGACTGGCCTGGGTCCTGAGGATGTTTGCGGGACCCAGCCCCTTGGCGCCTGCACCCTTAGGCTCCAAGTGGCCAGGGGGCATTCTGGGACCCTGCCCCTCAGGACCTAAGTGCAGGCCTACAGGCTCTGATCGGCCTGGGTCCCGAGGATGTTTATGGGACCCAGGCTACTCAGGACCTAAGCGCAGGCCTACAGGATCTGAGAGGCTTGGGTCTGAAGAATGTTTCCCAGACCCCAGACTGCTGCAAGTGTTTGGGGGTGGGAACATAGCAACACGGGAATGTTCCCGCCCTGCCAAGGCTCCCAGTGGCCAGGGGGCCGTTCTGGGGCCCCTGCCACTCAGGACCTAAGCGCCAGCCTACAGGCTCTGAGCAGCTTTAGGTCCCAGACCCCAGACTGCTGCAAGTGTTTGGGGGCGGGAATGTTCCCGCCCACCAAGGCTCCCAGTGGCCAGGAGGCGTTCTGGGGCCCCCGCCGCTCAGGACCTAAGCGATCCGCCTGAGTCCGGAGGATGTTTATGGGACCCAGGCTGCTCAGGACCTAAGCGCAGGCCTACACAATCTGAGAGGCTTGGGTCTGAAGGATGTTTCCCAGACCCCAGACTGCTGCACGTGTTTGGGGGCGGGAACATTCCCGTGTCGCTATGGCGACACGGGAATGTTCCCGCCCAGCCAAGGCTCCCAGTGGCCAGGGGGCTTCTGGGGCCCCTGCCACTCAGGACCTAAGCGCAGGCCTACAGGCTTTGAGTGACTTAGGTCCCAGACCCCAGACTGCTGCAAGTGTTTGGGGGCGGGAATGTTCCCGCCCACCAAGGCTCCCAGTGGCCAGGGGGCGTTCTGGGGTCCCCGCGGCTCAGGACCTAAGCGATCCCGCCTGGGTCCGGAGGATGTTTATGGGACCCAGGCCGCTCAGGACCTAAGCGCATAGGCCTACAGGCTCTGAGCAGCCTGGGTCCAGAGGACGTTTACAGGACTCAGGCTGCTCAGCACCCGCATATGCAAATTAACCGCCATCTTGTTCGCTCTGATTGGCTGTGGGCGTAGCGAAGGTGCGGTCAATTTGCATGTTTGGGTATTATTAGGTTAGATATATTTTTCTTTTTTTAAAAACTATAGTTCAGCCAAAACTGGTTTGGCTCAATGGATAGAGCGTCGGCCTGCAGACTGAAAGATCCCAGGTTTGATTCCGGTCAAGGGCATGTACCTTGGTTGCGGGCACATCCCCAGTAGGGGGTGTGCAGGAGGCAGCTGATCGATGTTTCCCTCTCATTGATGTTTCTAACTCTCTATCCCTCTCCCTTCCTTTCTGTAAAAAATCAATAAAATATATTTTAAAAAATTATAGTTCAAATATTCGAGTGACAATATCTGTATATGTAGTCAGCTCTGAACTTGAAAAGGTAGAAAACATGTTGAGTTTTTATTTTTTCTGAAAAATTTTGGAATCTGGGATTTTAAATTACTCTAAAGGCTATACATTTATAATCAGTTATCTATAGGTAACTTTCTCCAATATCCAATATATTCATTGAATCATAAAAAACAGTTTTAGACACTATTCATGTTTAAAATCTATATGATCTTGAATTATACAGCTTGACTATATATGCAAATATATTAGCAAATTTTATACTTTGATTATGTGTGTTAGTTAAATTCATACTGCCAACTCTCCCTCTTTTTAATTTGTGTTTTGGAGATTCTTATCTATGAGAGTCCTCATTCTGTGTTTTGATTTACTCATATCTGATTAAAATTTCTAGAATAAATAATAATAAAAAATAGAAGCTGAAGTTCATGTTTGACACTGTTACAAATATGAAATTGCCTTAAAAGCTACTTGATTAACTTTAACTCACTGATGCACAATTAATGTTTAAAATCTTGCTACTACTTTATTTAGCATCATTAAAGTGGTTATCCTTTTAATTATCACTTAATTACTAAAATAATATATGCCTTTTAAAGAATCACAGCATTGTAATTCTGATATTGGGAAACACATTTAATTTTTTTTTCTTGATAATAAATGATTTAAATTATATATAATGTATATAAATATAAATAGAATTTTGTTATTTCTCTTTTAATTTGAGAATTGACCATTTTGTTCTCTAAACAGCAATAAATAAATAAATAAATAAAGGACCAACAGTAGTTTCAAATGCATGTATTTCCACGTGGGAAACTAATATTTACTGTGCTATAAAGGACTGGTTCAGGTACTTTATCCATAATCTGAATTAAAAAAAATAGATGCTTAACAAGGTTAATTTACAACTACTGTCTTGATACCTGCTCATTAAGGGGTAATATGGTTTGATATTGCCATTCATGTCATTACAGGCAGACCTCATTTTATAGCCCTTCACCTTATTGTTCTTCACAGAGGTGGTGTGTGTGTTTTTTGTTTGCTTGTTTGTTTTTACAAATGCAAGGCAAGACCCTCCACCTGCAAACATATTACAACTTGCTTTATGTGATGTTCACTTTGTGTAGTTCTCTGGAACCCACTCCACAATATCTCTGAGGTGTGGCTATATTTGAGGAGGAGTATATGTTCTAGAATCATATAGATATAGGTTGAATTCCTGTTCTGTGTCTTTCTAAATAAAGAATGCTGGATAATAACTTAAACCACATTAGATTTTTCCATCTATAACATGAAGATAATTAGAGCGCCTACATTATAAAACTATGATTAAACTGCTTCTCTCTTTATGATAATGCATACTGACAGAAGGTCTTATCACTTAATGGTAGACTGAGTTCCAAAGATGTTTTCCCCAAGACTCCTGTCCCTTGATTATTAATTCAAGCAGGTGCTGCCATGAAAGGACTGACTGTATAGCTGGAATCAACATTACTAACACACTGACTTTAAAATGGGAAGATATTCTTGATTATCTGGGTAGGCCTAGTAAACACTTGAGTCCTTAAAAGAAGAAAAGTTTCTCTAGTTGGGCTCTGAGAAATGCAACAGATGTGGAGATGGCAGTGACAGAAGAGAGATGAGGATGAAAGGAGTAAGATTTGGAGTAAATGTGTAGTAATTTCTTACAGAAGCAATATAAAATGAATATGCACATGTATTCTAAGCAGGAGTAATGATAAGTGTACCGTCACTGGGGTACAAGGATGTCTTTATCACTTGATATGAATAATACACAAATAGTTAAGAAATGAATGCATCATAGGAAAATACACAAATAGTGAAGAAGCTAATGGTGGACTAATGAAATGAAAAAGTTAAACTTAGTTTTTAGAGAAAGTGTGTGAATTCCTTATCTACCTTAAACCTACAGTGGTTGTACAGACAAAAATAGGGAGGGATGAGAATGCAGTTGTGCAAGCTATTTGATATGTCCTCGTGTTATCCTTGTAATAAGCTAGTTAATAGTAATGGGCGAGAGCAAAGGGGAGGCCAGACATAAGGATGATCATCTGGGCAACTTGATGCTCCTCAGGGAACCACCGGTCCATTCCTTGCAATTCGCAGGAGGACATGATCCAACAAAGGGGGAGATGAGCGTATGTGCAGTGAAGTGGAGAAGGCTAAAAAGGGCTAATTCCAATGTAACCCTGATATTTGGGGCTAGTGATCTGAATCCAAGCCAGCAAGCTCAGTGTACATTCCTGATATCCTATAATTAAGTCCCTCTCTCCTTCCCAGATACTGGTCTTGCAGAACCTGTTACTGTGAACAGTGCACTGCTCCGGAGGGAGGGTTATTAATGCTGGCGCCAGGCCAGACCATTAGATATGGCCTGGAGACCCCCAACACCTGGGGGCCTTCTTGCAAGGCCCACGAAAAGGACCGGAAGCATAATCCATGTTTGTGGGACAAGGACCACAGGGAGATATAAGGGAGGGCCCCATGCATGTTCCTTCACTCAGATTTGGAAGGCTGTTCCCTGAATCCGCTGGTGTATTAAACAGTGTCCCTCCTTTTCTTTGAAGCATCCTTGGCTTTCTTTGGTCTTCTGCAACAAAGTCAGGGTGACCTAGGGAAAGTGCTTGCTGGTCTGTCTAGCCTGGGGAACAATGGATTGGCTAGGAGGTGGACCTCATCAGAAGTATGCAAAATCTTAAAAGGTTAAAATTCCCAGATAGAGAGTATCCTTTCTCTGGTGCTCCTTGTTCCCTCTTGTTTTCTTGCTCCGTGACCCACACTTGAGTGTGTTCACATGTTCTCTCTCCATAGACATGTGGTCTTAAGCAGCTGCATGGCCCATGGCCATGTGAACCCCACATGCAATGGACTGCAGCTGGGAACACAAGCTAAGCTAGCCAGATACTGGACTGGACTTTAATATGGAGCAGAGACTCTGGGCAGTGGCCTTAATTCTGGCCCTGCCTAAGACAAGATTGGACTTATTCCATGGAGAGACAGACAGATGTGGGACCTTGGAGGGGAACCTCTTAATTTTACATCATCAAACATTTGATCCGTGTTTGAAATACTATCCTCCATGTGGCCAAAGAACTTCCCTTCATCCTTCCTCTTCCAGCTTTCTAAAATGTATATGAGACAAGGGAATCTGAATCAGTTATTAAAATCAAAACTCAATATTTTATTTAGAGAAATTCTGTCTCACAGTCTAATCAGTGAGTATATTTTCATTAATATTTTCCCATTTCAGTAATTTTGGCCATCTGTTTATGGAATGATTCATTTCGTCCACTGTATATTCCATTCCAAGGAAAGGACAAATTGTCCTGTTGATACTGAATTTTTGGACTGGAACCCGGATTCTTTGTCCGCTGGAATCGAAGAATGAATCCACAGACAGAAAGTGGTATAGCAAAGGTGGAGATATATTGAAGAACAAGTACAGACTCCCACATGGGGAGAGGGAAAGAATCCCACAGAACTGACTCCCACATGGGGAGGGGGAGAAGGGTCCCACAGAATGGACTCCCAAGTAGGGAGGGGGGAAAGTCCCACGGAGTTCCTCTTCCCAACAGCTTATAAAGGCTGCAGATCATGGTGCCTAGATAACCCCTCTGACTGGTCAGTATTCCCCTTCAAGTTGGTTACTACAGTAACTCCTGGGCTCAAAGGTTGAACCTCACATGGGATGTGTGAGGTTCTTCCCCCCTCCTTCCTTATTGTTTTCCTATTCCCTCTAGGCTTTCTTCTCCTCCTTCTCTTTATTTTGTAAATATGACCTTTCTTGGCTACTTCCAGTTCCCTTGTTTTATGGAAATACAACTGTTGCTGCTCCCTTGTCTTATGGAGATGTAACTGCACCTGGCTTCCTTGTGTTATGAAAATGTACCTTCTTCTAGTCTGCAGCCCTGTGTTTTTCCCATGGACCCCAATTCTAAAAAATCCCTAAGCCTGCCTATGCCCCCCAAAATTCCTGCTTCACTGTCATAATACACTAATGTGTTTCATAGCTTATTTCAAAAAATTTATATATGAATATATATATATATATATATATATATATATATATATATATATATACACTCAGATGAGCTAGGTGTTAACAGTGAATTAGCATCTTCATGGCAGTAAAGAGCTTATTTAGAAGCAATGGAGTTTAAAAGTTGCTCCTTGTCATGCAGTAGGACTAGCATTTAATCTACCAAGTTAAGGAAAATAGTGAGGCACTGCCATCTGCTAAGTATTGAAAAGTCAGGCAGGTTCTTATCAACTTTCTACTAAAAGAGCTGGTCCACAGATTTCATTTTTGCCCTGTAGCATTATTCATGAGCACTGTCTAATTCTTCTTCCTGCTCTGTGGCTAAACAGTTCCAGCACATCAAGCCAGAGGGAAGACTTCATATGCTGACGTAGCTGGGTTCTTTGAAGTTTATTCTTACCATATTTTGAACCTCAACATTTTGGTCTCCTTTTCTACATAGTTTCACATTTTCTTTGAAACATAAGGTTAAATAGCAACAAGAGTTATTTGTGTAAAATGAGTTCCCTCTGTGCAGTACCATCCCATAAACAATGCATATAGTTCAATAATGCAAGTGAAAATCAGAATCACATTTTAAAATGACTGCAGAGCAACAGACTAAAGTCAGTTTCTACTATTTAATGAGATTTATTTATTTTATGAGAATATGCTCAAGATTATTTCACTTGAGATGTTATTTTGGGCTTTCCCCTACAGTGCAATAATTATTGACACGATTTTCAGCTAACCACAGCATTTTGACTGAGGAGTAAGTCTACCATCACATTTCTGTCACATGGTATAACTAATAGGCTGAATTTTTCCAGCAGAGCATGTTAGCTGTGTAAAAACAATTCAAAGCCAGTAAATGCTGTTACTTGGAAACATTATAAGGAAATGTCACACCATAACATTTACCTGCTATGTTTTATTCTTTAACCCGCAAGCACTTTTGTTGTTTCCTGAGCTGAGATTAGTAACTTAAAAAGCTTTTATTAAACATGTACAATTTAAATGAAGCATTCTACCAACTGTAAATTCTCTCAATTAGATTTCTTGCAAATGATAAATGAGTGTGAATGTGTAATAAACCTTTGAATACCAGTGATTTAGGGCGAAGTAGAACTATAGCATTTCTAGCAACAGATTGAGTGCAATTGCTTGAGTGGTAAAAGGTATGAAAAGTGTGTGGTGGTTGCTTGTTTGCCCTTTCATTTCCTTAAATCAAGAGTGTATCCTTTCAATGCAATTTACGTCAGTGGACTTTGAGCAGCAAATTAGGGCACAGGAAAGGCAAAATAACTCATAGATTCACAATTGCATTACTTCAAGGCCCCAGACCTCAAGTCCTTTAGAGCAATATAAGAATTACTTGTAGATAAGAAAAATTAACCCCAAGTGTCATTTATTTGCATTTGTTTGTATGAAGGAACAATTGACAGAATTTCTTACAGACCACAATTGACTTGCTTTAGACTTTCTGATTGGAGCTTACTGTATATAATGGAATTATTTTAGTTTACATTAGCAATTTTAAAATTTGATAGTGTCAGCCAAACATCTCTCTCTAAATATGACATTTGACATTTATATTTATTTTCTGGACTTTTAGGCCCTATAAAATTTGTAGACCAATGATGTGGTCATAAAAAGTAAACTAGACCACAATAATTTTTAAAGTTATGTTGCAGTCATTGTTATTATTATTGTTATTGGGGTTTCTTTTTGGTTAATCCTCATCCGAGGATATTTTTCCCATTGATGTTTTATTTTTATTTATTTATTTATTTTTTTAGAGAGAGTGGAAGGGAGGGAGGGGGAAGAGAGAGAGAGAGAAACATCAGTGTAAGAGACACATCAATCAATTGCTTCTGCACATGCCCCAACACAAGCTAGGATCAGGCCTGCAACCCAGTTATACGGCCTTGACCGGGAATTGAACCCAGACCATTTGGTGCCCAGACTGAAGCTCTAACAACCAATCCAAATTGGCCAGGGATGAAGTCATATTTTGCAATATGTTTATCTTTAAAATTAAATGCAACACTTGAAACCAAATCTTGATCATATATACATACATATATATATATATATATATATATATATATACACACACACACACACACATATACAAATCTTGATCATATATGTATATACATACATATACATTTATGTATACATATATATACATATACACACATATGTGTATGTATATTTGTATATCACATCACAAGTGACCCCATATCCATGTTATTATTGGGGAAAGTAGGGTATCCCTTTCCCTACTGAGTGCTGGGGGTGGAGTGCTTATGATCTTGAGAATAAGAATTTTCTAAGACTCACACAGGAGGATGAATGATTTTTATTTGCGTGGCATTACATCTCTGCGTTTCCAAAGTCCCATGTCCCTTATTCCAGTTATAGAAGAAGTGAAACTGGGTTTAGTAGAGCTAAAAGCTAAAAGCAAAGCCAATGTCTAGAGCCTCTGTTCCATGTTGCAGCTGGGTCTAGTTCAGTATCACACTAGTTGCAGTTCATTAGTCCATTTTGTGTGGGGCCATGTGGGTGAATGCAGGGGAGCCGAGAGAGCACACCTCCTACAACAAGAGTCCCAAGAGAGCCAAGAGCACAAGTGCCCAAGAGGAACCAAGAATGACTTGTTTGTTCAGGGACTTAAATATCCCTGCAGTGGCCACACCCATTCTGACCAATGACCTGTTCCCAGGTGTGACTGACAAGAAAGTACCTTCCCAACATCACCCTGACTTACTGGGCATGTGTCTATTCTCTTCCCCGTCCAGTCCCTTCCCCCAGAAATCTGCAGGGAACAGTCAAGAGGCTCCCTGGGAAATGTAATGCTGCAACTTTCTGGTAAAGCTGCCCAAATGACATTTCTATACTATTTGGCCTTCTCTTTATTTCTTTCCTGTTATTAATAACTAGGTTAATTACAATGGTATCAGTGTTCCTAAACAAATTTAATTCTGTTAAAAGATAAACTGACTTATATGAGAAGTATCAAGTTTATTTGAGCAAAAATATATTTCAGTCCAGCAGAAACAAGCTGGAAGTGGTTAGGAGTTTTCCACTGATAGAAGAATATACAGAAGCAAAGCCAGGAAATGATTTGCTTGACTATACCTTAAGTATTTGGAAAAGCCTACTTGGCTGTTCGTGATTGATTGTCCTTAGGTTTTGATTTCTTAACATTGAGGCCACATACAGGCTTAGTTTTGAGTTTGTTTATGTAGATTATAAGGCATTAAAGCCACCTCAGTCTAATGGCCTCCTTGTTTAATTAAACATTCTCATTTATACTGTAACCCCATTAGCAGACAGCAATGGGGGATCTCAAACATGGTCACTTAAGAAGCCAGGCTGATTGAGCAGCCACCAACTTGTAAGTTGGTTGTTAACATAAAATAAACAATAAGCTAATATAGTGTTTGGCAAATTGTATCCTGATGGCCAAATAAAGCTTGCAACCTATTTTTGTACATTTAATGAGCTAAGAATGTTTTTAGATTTTTAAATGATTGAAAAAATTAAAAGGAAATTATTTTGTGACAGATTTTAAAAATGTGATCTTCTAATTTCAGTCTCCAGGAGTAATCTGGGAGTACTGGCTCCTAACCGCTCACCTGCCTGCCTGCCTGCCTTCCTGCCTGATCGCCCCACCCCCTCTGCCTGCCTGCCTGATTGGCCCTAACCGCCTCTGCCTGCCTGATCACCCCTAACTGCTCCCCTGTTGGCCTGATTGCCCCCAATTGCTCTCCCCTGCCCCCCAACTGCTCTCCCCTGCCGGCCTGGTCATCCCCAACTGCCCTTCCCTGCAGGCCTGATCTCGCCCCCAACTGCCCTCTCCTGCCAACCTGATTGCCCCCTAACTGCCGCTGCCTCAGCCCCCACCAACATGGCTTTGTCCGGCATGGTGGGGGTGGGGGGGGGGGACTAGAGGTGCTCCATGCATTTCCTGGTGACCTGTCGTCTGTCTGGTCATTTAGGTCATGATAGCCCCTGGCCTTTTATAATGTAGACTAGTGGCCCGGTGCACGAAATTGGTGAATGGGGAAGTGTGTGTCCCTCAGCCCAACCTGCACCCTCTCCAATCTGGGACCAGGACTGCTGGCTCCCAACTGCTCACCTGCCTACCTGACTGATTGCCCCTAACCACTTCTGCCTGCCTGCCTGGTCACCCCCTAACCATTCCCCTGCCAGCCTGATTGATGCCTAACTGCTCCCCTCCTGGCCCAATTGCCCCTAACTGCCCTCCCCTGCTTGCCTGGTCACCCCTAACTGCCCTCCCCTGCTGGCTGGTCACCCCCAACTGTCCTCCCCTGCAGGCCTGGTTGCCCCCAACTGCCCTCCCCTGCATGCCTCGTCCTCCCTAACTGCCCTCCCCTGCTGGCCTCCCCTGCAGGCCTGGTCACCCCTAACTGCCCTCCCCTGAGGGCTATCTTGTGGCTGCCATCTTGTGTCCACATGGGGGTGGCCATCTTTGATCACATGGGGTGGCCATCTTGTGTGTTGGAGTGACAGTCAATTTGCATATTACCTCTTTATTATATAGGATAGCCATGACTATTGATTTATGTTATCTATGGCTGCTTTATGATACAATGACAGAGTTGATAGTTGGTGCAGAGACCATATGACCCAAATGCTGAAAATATTTATTGTAAGAAGGAGAGAGGTAAATATTTATATTTTGTGTATTGTGAAGATAATAAGATAGAGAACACTTTGGCAATTGAAAAAAATGGAAATATCTTTTGCCTGATAGAATTTAGAGCAAAGATGCCAAAAAAATAGATCTTCTCCTGGAATAGCTACCATTTTTTTTTTGAATGCTTAGTAAATGACACACATCTTGCATATATTTAATGGTTTAATTCTAGGAATTTAAATTCATCTTTTATGAATGAGTGTTGATGTAACAAACATCTAAACCTGTAGAGAATTTTTATAAGCATTTATTTGAGCCAAACTGATGACAATTGCTGGGAAGCATGATCTCAAATGCTTTGGAGAATGACAGTTTTGCAGTTTCTTTCATGCATTTGAAATCAAGGAAGGAAAGTTAAAGAAAATTTCATGAAGGGAAAGGAAACAAGGCCAAGGTGGGGTTTGGATACTTAAAATTACATGCTCTCTTGAGGGTCATTATCTGTAGTTCTAAGATGTGTTAAACTAGATGCACAAGAACAATGGGCAGGGCTTGCTTAAGGCAAATAAATATAAAACTTTCACTAAAAAATTAATGTGCCTGGAGCATGACTACCTGTCATGACCTGTCCAGTTAAGAATTTTTGACCAGATGACCCTGTGGGTTTACTTTTTTTAGACGCCTTTTTTGTTCACATGGAAAACTGAGATGCAAATGATATTGGATGAAGTTAGGGGTGCTCTTTCTCACTGGGTGCTGCTGGGGTAGGGGGAGAGTTCTTATGATATCCCAAGAAAAAGAATTTTCTGAGATTTGCATGGGAGAATGAGTGATTTTTATTTGTGTAGAATTAAAACCCTGGGTTTCTAAAGCCCCATTTCCCTTAGTCTAGTCATAAAAGAAGTATAGCTAGGGTTTCAAAAGAGAAGCAAAGTCAGTGTCCACAGTTTCCTTTCTATGTTGGAGATAGGTACAGTACAGCATCAGGCTAGTTTTAGTCCATTCATCGTGTGTGGGATCCAGATGGCTGTGTGCCATGTGGGCAAATGCAGGGAAGCAGGAGCAAAGAAGCCCCACAAGCCAGGAGTCAAGTGCAATGCTCCAAAGGAGCCAAGGGCATGAGAGTGAACTCCTTTGTTTAGAGGGTTAAGCATCCCAAATCTTCATGGGCTAGCACTGGCCATGCCCATTCTGCCCAATGACCTCTGACCTCTGTTTCCAGGTGTGAATGACAGTAAGCATCTTCCCTCATCATCACAACTTTACTGGGCATGTGTCTGCCTTCTCTTTGTCCAGTCCCCTTCCCCCAATATTTTGCAGAGAATATGCCTATAATGTCTTCCCTTCCCTTTGCTCCTTTCCTATTCTATATAATAAAAGCATAATATGCAAATCAACCGAACAGCAGAATGACCAGTAGGCAGGGTGCGGGTGCAGCGTGCAGATGGTGCCAGGCCAGCCAAAGCATGTGCCAGCGGGCAGAGGGAGGGAACGGTGATGGGGGTGCAGCAACCAGTGGCTGCAGAGGGGTGATGGGGGGAGGGCCGGCACTATCCCCTGATTGGCCAGTCCAGTCTCCTCCCACAAATGTCAGTAGGACATCCCCTGAGGACTCCTGGACTGTGAGGGACCCCCCCACCCAAGTACACGAATTTTTGTGCACTGGGCCTCTAGTTATTAATAATTAGCTAATTGCAATGGTATCACAAATTGTGTTAGAAAATTTCCACAAATTTTTACAGCTAGTAAAGTGATAAAATTATAATTAGAACTTCAGGTATGTCTTCAGTAGAAAGGACCATATGCTCTGGTAGGCACAGGGGAGCTATAGGTTTTGTGTATTGTCCCACCTATAGGCAGAAGGGAGCAGGAACAAGAAAGTTATACTAGACAAAAAAATGGATTGGTTATTGCAAGGTTACTTTCTTTTTGGGAAAGGCGGGGGTCTGTCAGGTAGGTTACCTGACTAGTGCTCATTAGGCTATTCCTGAATGCCTGACTTAAGTTTTTATTTCTGGGGGTGTCAGAACTGTAATTAAGTCTCAGTTGGTGACATGGGGCGTAGCATAAGCAGCTCCATTTGGGGACTGCTGTCTTATTTTTAACAATATATATGAATGTGAGTTTTGACACTGAAAGTTTGCTGTACATCTTTTATACAATTTATACTCCGTAATAGGAAACAATGGAAGATTTTCATGATTAAAACTGATTTTGAATTATATGCATTGTGAGAACTGATCTCTCATTTCTCTACATGAATCCAAGATGGATATATGTGATTCCACAAATTTATAAGCATTACCAATTGTTAAATGGCAGGCTGTGGAGAAAAAAAAAAAAATTGGGTTTGTTGACTTGACTTTTACTAATAGAAGAAGAGCTTGAGTTATTTACTAATTTAAAATGTTTGATTAATTAGGCTTTAAGTTTAACAGTTTACAAATACAATAAGTGTAGAAATTTCATTACTGCATTCTTGAATGTATTGGTATTGTTAGTTTTTCTGGCACCAAAACTAATCATATGCAGAGTCTAGTACTCAATTAACCTTTATTGACTAAATGACTGACTGATTGATTGAGTTAATGTACAAACTCAGTGCACTTAGAAGGCAAATTTGAGCTCTTTCGTTTTATTAGAATCCAGTGATAAATCTGTTCATATATAACATTTTTCCAACTTTGCTTAAACCTTTTTATTGAATTTTTTAGGTGACATTGGTAATGTTTTCCAACTTTTTGAGAAGTAGGTTTACCAATAAAAGTATGGTGATAAATTATATAGATAAACCTAAGCATACAGAGAATATATATAGTCAATAGTGACAGAAGTATTTCTTTTGACAAAACAAACACGTTATGGGAAAAAAAAACACTTTTCAAGTGAATGCAATACAGAAAAATGCCAGGTTCATTCTTTCATTTTTTATAAAATGCTTATGCATCATATTTAAAAAGAGTAAGTTAAGTTCTGGGTTTAGCAGTCATGACTAATAATGAATAAAATTTGGATACACAATCAAATATGACTCTGAAAAAACAAATAAATTTTTCCTTGTATTATGTATTATACTAGTCACTCTACAATTATGGGACTATGATCTTAAACTCTCATGATGGGAAAATCTTCAATTAAAAGTAGGAGTGAGAAGTAAGGTAAACCTATGTAAGTGTATGCACTGTTTTAAAAACATGCAGTAGGAAAGATAAGGGAGGAAAGACAATTTCTGTGTATTTACTTGATTTTTTTTTTTCAGCACAGGACAATATACAACAGGTCCTCAAATACGTTATTTGGTTAACATTGTTTTGTTATAACATTGATGAGCTGCCATATCAATTAGCCTATGGTAAGACTGGTTTTATCATATGTGGTTTCGTTTAAAGTCACAGAACCAGTTGATCATGTTAAATGAGTACTTACTGTATAAACCAATGTTTTATATTTTCCTTTTTAACCATAAAGCAATGATGGGGAATAATATATTAGGTTTACTTTGATGAAAAGAAAAAGTGAGGTGAAAAACAATTCTCAATGGATAAAGCATGCATGTGAGAGAGTACTTGTATAACCACATGTAGCATCCACTCAGCCATATTCTTGCAGTAGTTCAGGGAGTTATTGCTGTTCAAATTTACAACTTCCAACACCATGTGGATAACAGTTGCCAAACCTTTATAATGAGTCAGTAGAAAAAATAAAATCATGCCCATACCTACTAGCATAAGGCAAGGAGGAAGATAATGAGCTTTAGATATGGTTCTTTAGTTGTCCTCAGATCAGTGATGGTGAACCTATGACACGCGTGTCAGCACTGACACGCGTAGCCATTTCTGATGACATGTGGCCGCTGAGGCGGCCGCATGCCGAGGATGAAACATTTGCTGCTCCTGAGGATGAAACATTTGCGAAATAATGTTTTTTCCTCAAAGTGACACACTACCCGAGTTATGCTCAGTTTTTTGGCGAAGTTTGACACACCAAGCTCAAAAGGTTGCCCATCACTGCCTTAGATGATGATGATGATTATTATTGTTATTATTTTTAGCAGCTATTCCAGATTGCTTGCAATTTAGACAGTGATTATAACATTGGCTACATATGAGAATATCAGTGCCTCTTCCTAGATCAATTTTGTCAACTTGTGTGTGTGTGTATGTATGTGCAGGGCTTAATAGTGGCATTTGTTTGAAGCTCCTCAGGTGGTTACAGTATGACACCAGGATTGAGAACCACCGAGCTAGAGCTCTGTTGGGGAACATTATTTCCCTAGTTCCTAATTACCCACCCTAAAGAGGGTGAGAAAACTAAATTTTATATGCAAGCTCTTGAGTGAGAAGTTCAGTAAAGAGGAGAGTTCATGGCCTGGATGCCTCACCAATCTTCTACCTTTGATGCATGGGTCGGGTTGGTGTCCTTGAGGATGGTTGTGACCGGGGAAGGACCACACTAGTGGGGATTCTTGGACCACGCCTGGCTTACTCTGAAGGTCCGGAGCCTTGGCAAGACCATCTTCAGAGCCAGATGGAGAGAAGACTGAGGAGGAGACAGCATGGAGAAAGGTATCTAGAAGGAAGGTATACTTTTGTTTTGTTCATCTTCCCAGTTTAAAAAGAATTGAACTTGAGCATAAGAAGAAGATAGAGTTTGAAGACACTTGAGAGTTGTTGTTTTTTTACTATACACTGCAAGAGAAGTAAGCAACTCCAAATTAATAATATCATTTATTAACCATGTATTTAGTGCCTACCATGAGTGCTATGCAATCCTAAGGTATGAATCAGGTATACTTAGTCTTTCTTAATGGAGTTAAAGAATGAACTGTAATAGCTATAGTACTGAAATAGAAAATATTGTTCTAAAAGTAATACTTATATATTTTTTTGTTTTTCCCTAAATGCTATCAATGTTTTAATATTTTCATAATGACTAGTACTTCAAAACACATAATATCCCTGTTCTAGGCATCCTTACTAATACCACTTTCAATTAAGAAGAGAAAAGGAACAGTAAGATCTAATTTTCTGAAAAAACAAACAAAACACACACACACAAAAAAAACCACAAAAAAACAAAAACGGCATCTCAAACCTTTTTGATACCTGTTTAAAAAAAACAGGATTTTGTTTTAGTTGTTTGTAGAATAACAATAAAACATCTGAAAAGTAGGTAAATAAATTAATGTATAATTATTATAATATTTAAACTGAAGTCCAATTTTGTAATATTGAGCTACCTAATAAAGGTAGCTCATATCAATAAAATAATCTTCTTTTAGAATTCTAACACTCTCCAAAACTTAGAAATTATCCAATCAAACTTATTTTTATGGAAATTGAAACTCTGAGAAATTGTGGCTTTTGTTATATCACAATTTATTTTTAGCACAATACTAAAAAAATTAGTGTCTTACTCAGTTTTGTGTTCTAATTATCTCAAAAAGATTTTTTCAGAAAACTTAAGAAGATCAACTATATTATCTTGATAAATGTCAGCCAGAAACATCTCTCTCAAAACCTCAATAGAAACATTGTCATATCCTCAAAAAACTAAACATACTTATGGGGAAATTCTAGAATATGCAATTAGTATTTTTAGAGAAGTTTATCATTTAATTACATGCCGGTGCATGAAAATTCATGCACTGGAGGGGAGGGGTTCCTCAGCCTGGCTTGCTCCCTCACACAATCTGGGAGCCCTCAGGGATGGGAGGCGACCTGGCGATCAGGGGAAGGCGACACCCCCATCACACCTCTGCTGCTGCCACTGCCCGCAGTGCAAGCCTCGGCCTGCCCTGGTTACCTGAGCCTCGGGCAGCTCTGGATGGCTGGGCAGCCGCCATCAGAGGCTTGCCTGCTCCTCGGGTGTCGGCTGGGCAGCTGATATTCGAGGCTTTCCTGTGCTTTGGGCGCTGGCTGGACAGCCAACATCTGAGGCTTGCCTGTGCCTTGGGCCGGCCCTGGGCAGCTGGGGGGCTGAGGGCGGGTCCAGCGCCACTGTCCACCTGCCACCCCCGCTCCCTGGTGGGGCTGAAAGGACTGGGGGACTCCAACAGGGCTGAGGGGACTGGGCACCGCCATCTTGTGGCTAGGGACACTGCCATCTTTGTCATGGCGTGATGGTCAATTTGCATGTTTCCTCTTTATTAGATAGGATAAGAAAGACTGATTGATATTCATTAAAATTTTATTGAAGAGATTAGGAATATAGGAATACAAACTGTTTATAATATTTTAACCATATATAACAATACTGCTATAATAGATTGAAAATATAGCATTGTGCCTTATAAATTTTTACTAGAGGCCCAGTGCACGAAATTCGTGCACGGAGGGGGGTTGTCCCTCAGCCCAGCCTGTACCCTCTCCAATCTCGGACCCCTCAAAGGATGTCCGACTGCCCGTTTAGGCCCAATCCCTGGGATCGGGCCTAAACGGGCAGTCGGACATCCCTCTCATAATCCAGGACTGCTGGCTCCCAACTGCTTGCCTGCCTGCCTTCCTGATTGCCCCTAACTGCTTCTGCCTGCCAGCCTGATCACCCCCTAATCACTCCCATGCCAGCCTGTTTGCCCCCAACTTCCCTCCTCTGCTGGCCTGGTCACCCCTAACTGCCCTCTCCTGCAGGGTTGATCACCTCCAACTGCCCTCCCTTGCAAGCCTGGTCCCTCTCAACTGCCCTCCCTCGCAGGCAGGGTGCCTCCCAACTGCCCTCTCCTGCTGACCATCTTGTGGTGGCCATCTTGTGTCCACATGGGGGCAGGATCTTTGACCACATGGGGGAAGCTATATTGTGTGCTGCAGTGATGATCAATCTGCATAGTTCTCTTTTATTAGATAGGATAGAGGCCTGGTACAGGGGTGGGGGCCAGCTGGTTTGCCCTGAAGGGTGTCCCTGATCAGGGTGGGGTACCCTTGGGGCGTGGGGCGGCCTGAGCGAGGGGCCTGTGGTGGTTTGCAGGTGGGCCACGCCCCCTGGGATGCAAGCGGAGACCCTGGTATCTGGAATTTATTTTCCTTCTACAACTGAAACTTTGTAGCCTGGAGCAGAGCCAAGCCTGGGGCTCCCTCCGAGGCCCGAATCCATTTGTGTTGGGGTTATAATTGAAACTTTGTTGCCTTAAGCGGGTGGGCCCGGCCAGGGTGTGCGGAAAGCTTTGCTTCCCCTGTTGCTGGCGGCAACCCTGGCCTGCTCTCTCAAGCTCCATTCTGCCGCCATTTGTTTGAATTTGTTTACCTTCTATAATTGAAACTTTGTAGCTTGAGTGGAGGCTTAGGCCTGCAACGGCTGGCAGAAAGCTTGGCTTTCTCTGTTACCTAGGGAACCTTGCTCGCTGTGGCTGTAGCCATCTTGGTTTCGGGTTAATTTGCATATTCGCTCTGATTGGATGGTGGGCGTGGCTTGTGGGCGTGGCTTCTGGGTGTGTCGGAGGTATGGTCAATTTGCATATTTGTCTATTATTAGATTAGATAATAATAAATATGACTATAGCCTCAAAGACATAAACATTTTTCAAATAATTTAACTTATTTTCAGTTAAATTAAATCTTCAAGGAATTTTTATAAGCTCTTTTTGAAAAAAAAAGAAAAAAAAGGCGGTAATATATAAACATACTACAATCATGGAAATTATCCAAGCTTGTTTAACTGTGTTAAGAATTAACCTATTTTATGATGTAAAACGATTAATTTTGAATATATGTATTAAGTGACTTAGTAGAGCTTGAAATTGCCTGATTTCTGGGAGGCAGAATTTGAAATTTTTTTGGTAGGAGGTTTTTGATGAGAGACATGAGACAATGCAAAATTATCATTGCTTTCCAAGTTGAACAGATGATCCATTAAAAAAAATTATATCCAAATTAACCTTTCAAGATTTGTAGTAATTATAATATGCAGATTTTATGTTTACCTGACTAAAAGTCTAGAGGGATGCAAGATTAACATCGACTCTGATATGCATTGTTTTTGTTAGTTTGGAAAGATATATGGAAGAAAAAAAATATTTCATAAAGCAGAAAGACTTTTCTTTTATATTTGTAAGTAAAATAAAGTAAACTTATGCTGCGTTAAGTCATTTTAGACAAAAGATATTAGAGATAGAGTAAAAGCAAAAAGATTGCTTCACAGGTAACTACTACTCACAGGAAGTACTATGATTGTGTGAGAGACATACTGAAAATCATCCTGTATTCTGTTAAGTGTTTTTACTAGTATATTAAAAATAAATGCCAATTACATGTCAACAATGCTTAAATCATTATAGAACTCTGATATTCACAATGTCCCAGCTGAATTTAAATATCACTCTGTATTTCTGAGGTTTTCAGTTATTATATAAAGAACACATTAATAGTAATATATAATTTCTTTAATTATTACACTTTTGTGTCTGTAACCTTACTTTTTTAAATTTTCAAGATAATATTTTAGGAGTATACACCCCATGTTTTTTATAAATTAAAATAAATATGATAATATTAAAATGATATATGCCCACTTTCACCACTCCTGTTGGACCTAGTAATAGAAGTGTTAGCCATAGCAATTAGACAAGAAGAAGAAGTAAAAGGGATCCAAATTAGAAGAGAAGACGTAAAACTGTCATTATTCACAGATGACATGATACTGCACATAGAAAATGCTAAAGACTCCATCAAAAAATTATTAGACTTAATAAATGAATTCGGCAATGTAGCAGAATACAAAATTAATGCCAAGAAATCTATGGCATTTTTATACACCAATAGTGAACTTACAGAAAGAGAGATTAAAAAAAAATCCCATTTACCATTGTACCAAAAAATTAAGATACCTAGGAATAAACTTAACTAAGGAGGAAAAAGAACTGTACTCAGAAAACTACAGGACACTGAAAAAAGAGATAAAGGAAGACATAAACAGATGGAAGAACATACCATGTTCATGGATTGGTAGAATCAACATCATTAAAATGTTCATACTACGCAAAGCAATCTACAGATTCAATGCACTCCCCATTAAAATACCAATGGCATATTTCACAGACCTAGAATGAACTCTCCAAAAAAATAATCTGGAATAAAAAAAAAAGACCCCGAATAGCTGCAGCAATACTGAGAAAGAACAAAGTAGGAAGGATCTCAATACCAGATATCAAGCTGTATTAAAAAAAGCCACTGTTCTCAAAACTGCCTGGTACTGGCACAAGAACACACATATAGACCAATGGAATATAATAGAGAACCCAGAAATAGACCCAAATCACTATGCTCAATTAATACTTGACAAAGGAGGCAAGAGCATACAATGGAGTCTAGACAGTCTCTTCAATAAATGGTGTTGGGAAAATCGGACAGATACATGCCAAAAAATGAAACTAGACCACCAACTAACACCATAGACAAAAATAAAGTCAAAATGGATAAATGACTTAAATGTAAGACAGGAAACCATAAAAATACTAGAGAAATCCACAGGCAGCAAAATCTCAGACATATGCCACAGCAATATCTTCACTGATACAGCTCCTAGGGCAATGGAAACTAAAGAGAAAATGGGACTACATCAAAAAACAAAACAAAACAAAACAAAAAAACGGCTTCTGTACAGCAAAGGAAACTATCAACAAAACAACAAGAAAGCCCACTGCATGGGAGAACATATTTGTCAATGTTATCACCCATAAGGGTTTAATCTCCAACATTTACAGGGAACTCATACAACTTAACAAAAGGAAGATAACCCAATCAAAAAATGGGCAACGGACCTTAATAGATACTTTTTGAAAGAGGACATAAGGAAGGCCAAGAGACATGTGAAAACATGCTCAAAGTCACTAATGGTCCCAGAGATGCAAATCAAAACAACAATGAGGTATCAACTCATACCTGTCAGAATGGCTATCATCAACAAATCAACAAATGACAAGTGCTGGCGAGGATGCGTAGAAAAAGGAACCCTTGTGCATTGCTGGTGGGAATGCAGTCTGGTGCAGCCACTGTGGAGAACAGTATGGACTTGCCTCAAAACACTAAAAATGGAACTCCCATTTGACCCAGTGATCCCACTTCTAGGAATATATCCCAAGAAACTAGAGACACGAATCAGAAAGGATACATGCACCCCTATGTTCTTAGCAGCACAATTTACCATAGCTAAGATTTGGAAACAGCCTAAGTGCCCATCAGCAGATGAGCGGATTAAAAGACATCTACACAATGGAATACTATGCTACAGTAAAAAATAAGGTATTCTTATCATTTGCAACAGCATGGATGGAACTGGAGAGCATTATGCTAAGTGAAATAAGGCAGTCATAGAAAGATAAATATCACATGATCTCACTCATTTGTGGAATATAATGAACTACATAAACTGATGAACAAAAACAGATCCAGAGGCAGAGAAGCATGTATCAGACTGTCAAACCTCTGAAGGAAGGTAGGGGAGGGTGGGGATAAGGGGGAGAGATCAACCACAGGATTTGTATGCATGCATATAAGCCTAACCAATGGACACAGACACCAGGTGGGTGAGGGCATGAGTGGGGGTGGGGAGGGGGAAATGGGGCGATAAGGTCACATATGTAATACCTTAATAAAGAAATACAAAACAAAAATTGATATTCAAAATGATACTATGTAAATATGTTCCTTCAAATCCCATCTTATTGTCCAGAAAAGAAAGAGTAATATAATGTTTTTGTTAAAAAAATTAAAAATAGGAACAAACTAAGATAGATTTCTAAGAAGCAATTGAAAATAAATCTTAAGTAATTAACTCCATTTTTTTCTCCTCTTAATGAATTAGTTCCTGCAAATGTTGAATAAAACTTACCTGGGAATTCTAAGAAAACTAACTTTTAAGTTAGTTATAAATACTTTATGTTTGCAAATATCTAATTTTACTTAAAAATACACGTTCAATCAATAAATTATTAGTGAACTCAGAAAATTTTATTTATTTATATAGCAAAAATTACCTATTTATGGCAATTTTTCTACATTAAAATTTAAAGTAACATTGCTTAAGAATTTCTAAATATTGAATTTGAAATAGATACTCTAGATTTTAATGAAGACTTTTGTCACATCTCTTGTTTCTCACTTCATGTAGATCAGTTCCTAAATTTTTCTTCTCTTTAATGCCATCAATAGTTTTGAAGATACAGGCCTTTTTTTCATATACAAATATATATTTTTGATAAGAAAAATTATGAGTCCATAATAGTACTTATAAATTAAATTCAGTGTTATAGGATTTAAAGTTAACTTGTTCTAGTTCCTTTTTACTGAAAATTTTTATTCATAACATTAACATATGCTTATTTGTATTATCTTATATAATAAATTAATTTAAAATAATACTAATTATATTTTAACACAGTACTGGATGATATTTACTTGTTTATATATATACTAGAGGCCCGGTGCATGAAATTCATGCACTGGGGTGGGGAGTGGGGTGTCCCTCAGCCCAGCCTGCACCCTCTCCAATCTGGGACCCCTTGAGTGATGTCTGACTGCCGGTTTAGGCCCGATTCCACAGGGATCAGGGATCGGGCCTAAATCGGCAGTCAGACATCCTTCTCACAATCTGGGACTGCTGGCTCCCAACTGCTCACCTGCCTGCCTACCTGATTGCTCCTAACTGCTTCTGCCTGCCAGCCTGATCATCCCCTAACCACTCCCCTGCCAGCCTGATTGACGCCTAACTGCTCCCCTGCTGGCTTGATTGCCCCATCTGCCTTCCCAACTGCCCTCCCCTGCAGGCCTGGTCATCCCCAACTGCCCTCCCCTACAGTCCTGGTCCCCCCCAACTGCCCGCCCTCCCCTGTAGTCCCGGTCACCCCCAACTGCCCTCCCCTGCTGGCCATCTTGTGGCCATCTTGTGACCACATGGGGGCGGCCATCTTGTGTGAGGGTGTGACAATCAATTTGCATATTGCCTCTTTATTATATAGGATTTTTTAATGGGGAGGGTCTGTGAATTTAAATTTTCTTTGTGAATATGATTAAACATATTTTCTAAACCAAAGCTATGTGACTAGGTATATGCAGAGAAGACTATCATTGTGTGGACAGAAAAGGGGCCACATACTAAACCTGACAAGCTCAGGAAAGGCCTGCATGGTGGGTCTAACAAACTCAGAGACCTAAAGTAACCACATAGGATGGTCTTAATTTCAGTGGAAGTGGAGTTCTTGGTGTGCTTTGGGGAAAATAATTTCCTGAGTTCTCCATGGGAGGATGGGGTTTAATGGAAAAATTTATTGTTGATGTAAAATTAAAGGGGTTCCCCTCCAAGATCCTATCTCTGTCATCTGGCCATGGAAAAAGTCCAATCTTATCTTCAGCAGGGCCAGAGTCAAGGCCACTGCCCAGAATTTCTGCTCCATATTATAGTACAGTCCAGCCCAGCATCTGGCTGGCTTAGCTTGTGTTCCAGCTGCAGTCTATTACATGTGGGGTCTGAACAGTCATGGGACATGCAGCTGCTAAAGGCCACATGGATATGGACAGAGAATAGGTGAGTCCACAGGCCAGTGAGGGTCACAGAGCAAGAGGGAGCAAAAGAGAATAAAGGAGAGGGAACTCTGTCTGGGGATTTTAACCAGGAGCTTCTTCAAAATGATCAATTAACTGTCCTTGATTTTGCATGCTTCTGTTTTGGGTCCATCCACTAGCCCAGTGGTTGGCAAACTCATTAGTCAACAGAGCCAAATATCAACAGTACAACGATTGAAATTTCTTTTGAGAGCCAAATTTTTTAAACTTAAACTTCTTCTTACGCCACTTCTTCAAAATAGACTCATCCAGGCCATGGTATTTTGTGGAAGAGCCACACTCAACGGGCCAAAGAGCCGCATGTGGCTCGCGAGCCGCAGTTTGCCAACCACGGCACTAGCCAATCCATTGTTTCCCAGGATGAACTGACAGACAAACACCTCCCCTTTGCCACTCCAACTTCTACTGTGTATGTCCTACCTTCTGCTTCTCCCTCCAATAATTCAGTACAGAGTGGGGAAAGGAGAGGTGTTAATCCCCTTGGAGGGACAATACTGGGATTTCCTGGGGTGTGAGGCTGTAGCTTCCCTGTGAAACAAACAGGCCATGCTTTTCAGCTGAATATGCTCAACATATCAAAGGCGACTCTCCCTTTGATCTCTTTCCTTCATTAATGTTAACTAGCTACATAATTATGCCCATAATAGTAAAATTAAAACTTCCTAACTAAAGGAAAGTTAATGCAGGTAGTCATGGTCCTAGACCTGTATCTTTCTTGACAAAGGTCAGTCTTTACCTTAATTGAGCTATTCTATTGTCTATTGTATCTATGATGACAAACTTTTGGGAGGTCAGAATAATTTGCTTTTTTTCAGATCCCTATGTCCCTATGTGCCGGCACAATCTCCCACCAGAGCAGAGACCACAAAAACCCTCATTCTTATTGTTATCTTGTTAATAGTTAACTGCTAGCTATC